>NW_008794665.1:8463242-8464757 GCF_000699145.1 Aptenodytes forsteri | reverse complement strand
TGCTGATAAATGATGGAGAGTGGCTTGGCAAGCTCCTCCACCAGCTCCCTCAGCACTCTCAGGTGGATCCCATCTAGCCCCATAGACCTGTGAGCATCCAGGTGGCATAGCAGGTCATTGACTGCTTCCTCTTGGATTATGGGGGGTTTATCCTGCTCGCCGTCCCTGTCTTCCAGCTCAGGGGGCTGAATACCCTGAGGATAACTGGTCTGACTGTTAAAGACTGAGGAAAGAAGGCATTAAGTACCTCAGCCTTTTCCTCATCCTCAGTGACAATGTTCCCCCCCCCCCATCCAATAAAGGATGGAGATTCAAAGCCATGTTCAGAGCCAAAACCAATTTACAGCCGGATTAGCTGAAGATGTAATACCTTCCTGCCACGTACTAGTATCTATTATCAAACAAAAGTTATCCAAAATATTCTTCAAAATTATGTGGATCCTTTACATGTATTGTAAGAAAACATTTTTAAACTCTGAGCAAAAAAAACCCGTAATTTTTTCTTTGTACAAAAATCCAACCTGCAAAATTACATGTTAAACTATTTGGTGACTCTGGAAAGTTTTTGAAAGCCATAAGTAACTAAGGCCAAAGGAAACGCTTGGACAAAGTTATCTTTACAAATACATCGTTAGTAACTATCATCACATGAGACAATCTATGGTTATGGTAATTAGGCTACCATTTTTTTTTCTTCCTCTGGCCAGTAAGAAGATTGCACACTGTCATGTAAGTACTGATCAATTTAGGATGGTGTATTTTAGCTCAAGACAAAGCTAGACTGCACACCAGCTTGGAGTACAAGTTTCCCATCAGCTTATCCAGGACAAGCCCGATCAGGCCATACAACATTCCCACCAACCGATGTCATAAGAAGCCAAGAGCTTTGTCAGGCTGCAATAAACATAAAACCCAATCTCAGTGACACAGTATTTTCTGTTTTTCACCTTCCACTCCTCTCACCTTTAATGTGTATTGAAGTTTTCCCTCGTGCCTTTCAACCATGAACATCTGTTACACTAAAAATGACCAAGTATA
Organism: Aptenodytes forsteri; assembly: GCF_000699145.1. Lineage (NCBI taxonomy): Eukaryota > Metazoa > Chordata > Aves > Sphenisciformes > Spheniscidae > Aptenodytes > Aptenodytes forsteri. The sequence continues at coordinate 8,463,719 of NW_008794665.1, read as the reverse complement.
CCACTTGGTTACGAAAGCCATGTACCAATAAAGATCTACAGTTAAAAGATATGTTACAGAAAGAATCCAGAGCTTTGCAAATTGGCAGTGTAATTCATCATTTTTCCTATATGCTATCACTTAAAGTTTTTATTTAATACCCAACTTGAGACCTACAGGTAGTAGTTAAAAAGTGTATCACCACAGTATCTTCTCAAGTTTTCAGAAGTGATGCAAGAACCATCCTTTCCATGTACCAATAAAGATCTACAGTTAAAAGATATGTTACAGAAAGAATCCAGAGCTTTGCAAATTGGCAGTGTAATTCATCATTTTTCCTATATGCTATCACTTAAAGTTTTTATTTAATTTCCAACTTGAGACCTACAGGTAGTAGTTAAAAAGTGTATCGTATCACCACAGTATCTTCTTTTCAGAAGTGATGCAAGAACCATCCTTTTCGAGTTGTTACAGCTGCGATCTTGATTTCCTGCGCCC
>NW_008794665.1:8452806-8463169 GCF_000699145.1 Aptenodytes forsteri | reverse complement strand
CACTGCCCCTTTTGTTTTCCCCCCCCCCCCCCCCCCATAACATGCAATTTCTACTGAGAGATTTACCTCCTTCCTGCAGCTTGGTTTTCAACAGCATCCTATCTCCCTGACTTTCTGTATCTCGGCTGCAGTCCTTCCCCTTTTTCCAACCACACCTATATTAGCAGATTTACAGGATTACAGCCTACATTCCTATGGAACTGGGGCAGCAAGGACTTTAGATCCTGATCTGACATAAGGGGAAGTATGTGCATGAGATAAAGAAATTAAAGCGTCTCCTGCTCAAGCAAACTGCCTATGATTACAGAACAGTAGACAAGATCCAGGAAGCAAAGAAACCCATACCATATACCCACAGAAGGAATTCTCGATCTCCCTCTCCTCAGGGAGGCAGGGGGGAGTCCAGCAAAATTTGGGCATCCTGGTTGACATCCACACTGACTGGAAAGCACCAAGAAAAATGCGAGTGCACCAATTTCAGCAGAAATAAGCTGGAAAAACATTAAGGAAAGCTACTGACCTAGAAAGACAAAAAGCCTAAATAATACGGAGTGTGTTATTTACATAGCATAACACTGTTTCTGGACAGATATATATCAACACTGTTCTGCTGAAATACAGAGGGCATTTTTGCTAGATGAAGCTAGTTTAAACCAGCAAGCAGAAAAATCTCAAATTAAATACTTATATTCTCTTTATTTATACTTCCTAAAGCAAAGAAAATTATTCTCACTGGCTGCTATTCATCAAAACAGGTCAACTTCCAGCAAAAGATGCCTCTTAAAATAAATTTCTTCTTTTCTTCTAGTGAAATTTCAGCAAGCTTCACTGAAAATACTGCAGTGATTTCAGACAGTGGCTGCCAAAGTTTTAAAAAAAGATTTTGTTGCAGTTCTATGTCCTCATAGACATACGTGACATACAGCAGCTCAGGGGTTTGATCTTAATAGAGTCAGCATTTTGGGGGCTTTCCAAGGCCCTACACAAATTGGTTTATTTAAAAATCCAATTTTAAGTCCAACACTTAGAACTTCTCTGATTCAAGTAGAAAACAATTCAGAAATCACCAATCTTCTGAAAAGCTTATGCCAGCCTAAGTTTCCTGAGTAAGTCCTGTTTAAACACGCATATTTTAAAAACATGGCATTCTTCTGTATAAACAATGTTTCATTTTCATCACAGAGAGCTCTCTGTTCACTGATTGCACAAAACTGCTATTGAAAAATATATTAAGACAGTAGTATCCTGAGTGACAGTCTTTCTAAGATTTGCTTATTTATAATTTGAGGATTGTGAGGGGTCTTCTTTCACAGCACAGCACCAATGACAGCAAACTGTCTTACTGGCACTCTAATAGTAGGATAGTGTATCAGAATTTCTTTATAGGAACAGTCACAGAAAGCACACTTAAGAATTTCAGTATATCAAATTTTTTTCAAGCAATTTTGCTAAAAGCTATGCACAGAACAGACTGCAACTGTTTTCCATCATCATTTCCTTCCTGGAGAACAGCAGGGAAGATGAAATATTCAGAAAAATTCCTTCTTACGAATCATTCATCATTTCCTTAAATTCCTTGTGTGCTGTACTTGGACACTTTCCAAGGACGTACAAGAAATGGCAAATAATTTTCAAGATCCAACTCCCGTTTTTTTAAAGGCTGCAAACAATTAGAACACTATCTATAAAATGACTCCATGTGAGAACAATAAGACTGCACTGGAAAATTTAGAAAGCATATCAGTGTCCCAAAAAGTAAATCAATTATGCCAGGACCAAACAATTATTTGCCATCTTTTATTAGCCAGGTGTTGTAGCAATTGAATTTTTAATGTATTTCAGCCAATGATGTTGAATTCTAGACTAAAAAAAAGAGTCAGGTATTATTGGAGGCAGTCTGTTTAGCCCCTGACTTCAAAAACGGTGTAAGTCTTTAGAATTTAGTAATAAAACAGCCCGGCTCTTCCTTCAGCCTAGCTACTGATTGCTACCTTTATTTGCGCTTTCCCAGTCAGTAAAATACAGAATCATTTGTATGCTGAGGTTGAACCAAGATTCAGAGGGAAGAGAAAAAAGTTATTCTCCAGATAAATCAGTTCCACAATCCAGTCCACTGTGCAAGGAAGCACAGGGCACGCTTATCTCAGCAGCTCTACAAGCTTAGAAAGAGTTTGAATGTGGTTTAAGTAATTATGCCTACAGTCCAGCAAACAAACCAAGTACTGCAATATTACTCAAGTGTAACAGAAACAGTGGATCAGTGTTTATTTTCATAACTGCAAAGTGTGTACCTATTACACACCACTACCACAGCCAGTTCTCTCATTAACTCTTCAAAATTCAAGTGTAGTATTACTACTTTTTCTTGAGGCCATGTATTAACTCAATCACTCCCTTAAGAGCAGCACTGAACGGTTCAGAAATAAGACTATCCATTGCTCATATTGCTTTTCATGGTCTGGTCAGCTCCACTGTTGCACCTTTAAAACAGCTGTTCCTTATAAAAAATATTGTTATGAACAAATAATATGCTTCAAGACCCCCTCAAAAGAAATAAAATTAACAGGCATTTAAATTAAAAACTTCTGTAAATAAAACACTAACAGCCTGAACAAACAATATGTCGTTTTCATAGGACTACTGCAAATCTTACTATTCTGGAATGATACCTGCATTCTGCCAAGACCAGCTGTAGATTCTGCGCTCAGAATCAATTTTTTTGGCCAGAGTTTTAAACCTTTAGTCCTTAAAAGAATTCATTTTATGCTCAGCCTTGAAATGCCATTAACTTCAGAAGCTTTTTAAGGAACTCCCTATTTTGCTTTTTAAACAGTATTTTGTTTCATGTTTTTGAAATATTAAAGAAAACCGCACAGAGCACCTCAGAGACAGAATTCAAATCTACTAACATTCAAACTACTAAAACTGAGCTGAAGGATGACACTCTACATCCTAGTCTTGGGGGGGAAAAAAGCAACATTGAAACTAAATTCAACCTTGGTATGGATTGGATGAGCTTGATTTAAGCTTAGCCGGTTTTCCCAGGCAAAGCTTTACCATCATCAAAACCATGTTCTTTCATAAGTCCTTGGTCTTAGAAAACCTCCACAACAAGGACTCCTAAAACAATTCCAATGTTAAACCATAATCTGAAATACCCGGCATAAAAAAGGAAACATTCTACAGTTCTCTAATATCTGTCTCATCAGAAAAAGAAAACCATTAGCGTCGCACAGCTTACAAGTCTGTAACTGCACGAAGTTTCTGTTACAAAACTGCACGAAGTCAGAAAATTACCCATATAGAAAGAAAACCAGAATTTTCCTGCACATGCTATTGCTCTCTCAGAGCAATATGTTTCGATGTGGAGGCACTCCCACATCTCTAATCTCTTCCATTCTTCCTACCATGTACTGCCTACCCTATGAACTTGTACTCAGTTTTCCCATGAAGCAAAGGCTGCAGCAACTAGCAAGGACTGAGTATACTCGCCCTCAGCTGGCACTTTGCAACATCATTCTCTATAACTACATCCATACTAAAAACATCAAGTTGTTGCTTACAAAAATCACCTAAAACCACCAAAATTGCTCCCTCATTCAAATGCTTATCAAAAATACTAATTAAAAAAACCCCAATTGCCTCCAAACCCATGTAGGCTTCTACTTTTTTTGAACTTTCTGAAGACTGCATGCATGTTCACTTAAGTAAAATTTAAAGAATCAATACAGATCATGACTTAAAAAAATTCTCTAGCCAGAAAACAGTACCTTTGTGATTAATAGACATATTTCAGAAATTACACATTCCTTCCAAACTGCATGAAGAAATTCCCTTCCAAGGCCACTTACATGAAAAATCCAATGAACTAAAAGCATCCTCCAAATAGTGTCTTTTTCTGTATCTCTTACATGTCAGTGATACGATTAGCTGCTATTGTGAGGACCGTGGTAACCAAATGAGAAAAGCTTCAATAATTAAAGGGACAGAATTCCAAACTACAATACAGAATTTCACATAGTGAACAAGTACAAACCAACAAAAGCACATGATTTCTGATGTTTCCCAGAGACATGTGGAAGTTCACTAACCTTCAAATAATACCATACCTGTATTTATTTGGTTGTTTACTTTAGCAACCGATCCAGTGAGATTCCTGCTGAGATTGTCTTGAACAGACTGAGCAGATGAAATAGTCGATAATGTTGAATTATATCCCACGGGAACATGCTGTTGAAGCGATAGAGGTACTGATGTACTATGGCTAGAAAACGTATTTGTCTCTTTGAACTGTCCAACAGCAGGTAGGCTCTGAGAGGTAAATGCCTGCCCATACACACTGCCAGCAGCCACAGGATAGGAAACACTAGGATACATGGCACTAGAAACCACGGGCATGGTGTAGTGATCAGAATTAAGGGGAAATCCCTGAGATGCAACTGAAGAGCTGACAGAAGTGCTGTAGTGATTACCAAATGCTGAATATGACTGCTGAGCACTCGTATGCAAGTAGGATGCAGATGATATTGCTCCTTGAATAGGTCCTTCAGCTGACCCCACTGTATGGGGAGGAGTTTTGTTGTACAACTGCTGTGATTCCTGTGTATTCAACACATTGGTACCCACAGAAGGCGTCATAACATTTTGTGCTGGTGCTGAATAGTAAGTAGGGTAGTAACTGGCTCTATACTGATTATCCAAATGTGAAGCAGCAGCTTTATTGGGCACTTGGGAATAGTGTCCTGAGGGCGCACTATAGTTTGGAGGATGCGAGCCATAGCCAGAGGGAAACTGCATCCGACTCTGCACAGGACCTGAAATGAAAAGAAAGCGTCACATATATTAAAGATGCATCTGCTAGTAGTGCCCATGGACTCTGTACTTACTCTAACTAACAAACAATTGGTGGTTTCTTGTTTTCTGTCACTATTTTTGAGGTCAATTTCCATCAGCAGAAAGAGAACAAACCAAGTATAATGCATGCAAAATACAATATTTGAAGTAGTTTGCAAACACACACAGAAGTAACAGAAAAATGGATTGCTTCCATTATCCAAAGAGGTTTCCATGCCAAGATTGTATGCCTCACATTTGTACTTTGAATATTTTTAGGAGTTTTTAGGAGGTTAATATTTAAACAAATAGTGAGCAACAGTAAGCACCAAACTGATGTTTCTAAGTGTCTGAATACAATGACTGAATATGGAAAATGAAAAGCTGCAGTCAAACCAATATGTCAATATATAAAAATGCAAGTACTCTTCTTTACAAATCCTAAATATGGTGACCAAGATAAAGTGCTGCAGAGCAGTTATTTTTGTTTTCTATGTTCTTTTGTATTACACTTTTATGAAAACCAACATTTTTATGAAACTAGAGTATCTGACAAGGCACTTCATTTCTGTTTACTGCCTGATACTTACATCAGGTATAAGAGATGCTGATATCCAAGAAACTGACCTGTGCTGTCACTGCAACTGGCTCTGCAACGTTAGAGGTTAATGACATACTGGTCCAGCAAGGGTCAAACACTTACTTGCTTGCTAGAGACTGAATGTTAACTATGCCCAAGCTGGTTTTTTCAATGCCAACTGACCGATGGTAAATCTGAAAATTCTTTCTCAAGTTCTTTTCCTGAACCCTATTTTTATTTTCTACTGAACCACAAATGCATTTCCCTGGATAACTTCCTTTCTTAAAATTACCACACCCTACTGCTTACATCATGCTGAATGACTATGGTGTTACTTCCCAGCCCTCGGTGAATAGAAACAAGCACAGCACTGGGCCACTAGCAAATTAAACAGCAGCTCTGATAATGAATTGTTGATTTCCCCCCTTGTATTTACAACAGTTACAAAATGCAAGTATTACTTCTCATCTTGAAATTCTGAAGTCACTGTTCTCCAAGTAACACCCATCAATTCTATGATTAACTTGCAAAGCAATTTTAATAATGAATTTGTTAACGGAATCGTGTAAGCAAGGAACATACTGTCCAAAATTGCTTTCTGATAAAATTAAAAGTGCCTTTTCATAACTGACAACCCAGAAAGTTGAGTGGAAGAGAAAGGAGCTAAAACAATGAACAACAGTAACTTGGACTGCTGGGTCAAATGACAGAAAGGCCCTCTGGGAGAAAGCATAAGGAGCTTAAAAAAAAAGTTACATCCTGAGTTTTGAGGAGAGTATGTAACTATGCTTCTGATTCACTATTTTCTCGAAAAAGTGGGAGCTGCTTCATACAGCTCTATAGTTTATTCTCCTTTAAAGGAAAACGATTTTGAGTTAACAAGTCATTAACAGCTATGTGAACTTTGGCAGCCTTTCGACCTGCTTTTTTAAAGTCTGAAGGAGCAAACTCAAAAATAACACCAATAACTTATGTCTGTCAAGGCTTATTGCTTTAAGCAGTTATGTCACTTAAGATGGCAAGAAAAGATGTTTTCTCTGAAGAGTCCGTGCATTTGCTGTACTAAAATATGCAGAATAAACTAACTAAGCAGGTGTAATTTAGAAACTGGTTTAGGAGCACCTGACTTCTAAATAAAAGGTTGCATATCAAATCATCTACTGCAATGTCTTGCAGTATCTAGCTCTGGTTTAAAAACACACACCATAAATACAGATTAAATTACCAATACAATTGGTATCTCTACATTATAGAATGCCCAAGTCATCTTTATTCACATTTTTAAGTAGAAACATCTGTAAGTTTTTCTATACATGAGCACACAAGAGTATAAATCCCATGAAGACCTCACTAAGACAGACACACCTGACATTTGAAAAATTATAGTTTTGATTTCAAACCCCTGGTCCTTTAAAAACAAGTTTTACTATTACAGATGAAAGATTATTCCCATTATCTGAAGTGAGTTTTTTGTTCATTTGATTATAAAGAATGTGAGTAGAAAGTAATTTTTTGTACTGCAATTAGTAACTGAAGCTACTAATGATGACTAGATAATTGGACCATTTTCAACACTGGAAATCCAGGTACATCTTCAGTGTCATTTTGAAATCTGGTTAATTGCACAATCTGTCCTGATGTCTCAGGTACTCTAGCTTCCTCCCAAAACACCTGACAAATCTCTCAAAAAAACTCCACGAGAGGAGCTGAAAACCTTAGCTGCACACAGAAGGCGTACTGCTAAAACACCATCTCTGTAATAAAAGCAGTGAACCTCTCCTTCTACAGACAAATTAATACTTCATAATGTTAAAATGTATAACTACACAAACATTAACAGGTGAACCCCAAAAGCCTTATCACTTTTTCAGAGGGGTGAAAAGCCACTGAAAAAAAAAAAAAGCAGTGCTATGGCTATACCACTATATGAATTAGTAAAGCTTTGCTTGCTAGTGTCGTGTTTGTTTGGTTTTTATGTCCATGCATTCTCTCACCTGAATAATTTAGCCATCTGCCACGTACCCTACCTAAATGTAGTCTATGTACCCTACAACATCAACTTCCTTTCTAGCCAAGAACACCTGTTAGTTTTCTGTAACTTTTAACATCCCTTTACCCACCTCCAGAGAAGACTCATCCCAGCTCCCTCACATATTCCTTATGGGTTGGACAGGGGGCAGCACTACTGTGCCTTGTTAACTGCCCACAAACAAGCCAGCAAATCAAGCCACTGCTGAGCTCTCACAACAGCTCAGTCATGGAATTAATGTCTAGCTCCTTCATTCACCCAGCTTCCCATTTTTGCAAAAAATTCAGGGATTTCATATCTTTCAGACCTCTATCCTCTTTATCATATTTAATGAAACTATCCAAAAGATCCGAAGTCCGAGGAGGGATGGAAAACAAGGCTAAATAACGCCATAATGAAAATTATGGTCCCAAAATGCTAGTAGAGATACCAATGGTAAACTTACAAACCAGTTGTAGACAACACTAGACAAAAATCTCCTGGAGAACCATGGGGATTTGATACAATTATCCTCTCAGCGCTACATTTCAATATATTAAGTTGTTAGCACCGAAGTCCTCCATCGCTACTGGAAAAATACATCATCTTTTAGAACTGATTTAACAAGCAACATTTTATTATGCTGAAATTAGGAAACAGGTCGTTTTCCACTTAGATACAAAGCCACCTGTAAGACTACTACAATAAAAGCTTCTCAAACTTGCAAGACTTTATTCAGAAGAATTGTATTTTAAAGCCCCAAAGTTATGAACACTCCCCCAAACAAGGGCTGCTTTTTTTTTTTAAACACTTAATTTCAGTATACAATCAAACTGAGAGCACTGTAAAAGAGAAGAAAAAAATAATAAAATACAAACAAGAATTTTTTTTTTTTTTTTTTTTTTAAAACCTGAAGTTATACTAAAACTAAAGTCTCCAAGGGTTTCAAATGGACTTGGTCATTGGACCAGGCAAAACTTCTTAAAACCAAAGCTGAACATCCTTTTTAATATCACTGTACGTGCAACGGGTTGCTTGCTTTCTGCAAAAAACAGCCTCTCTTTCATCAGATCCCAGTAACTTCAAAGTTTTATCTGAAAAATCCACATTTTATGAAATTAAAACACAGAGCACTCTAAACATCTGAAAGGATGCACTAGTGTTTTCTTTCAGCCAATATAGAAATAGCTGTATTCACTTAAGTATCTTACATTTAAACTGCATTATACTGATGTAAAATTAAATTTCAAAAGCAATGAGTCTTCGTTGTGAAATTTAGTTTCTGTCTGACAGAATGGAAATTTCCAGTACAGTCTTCTTCTGTTACTATTCCCCTCTACTCCCCCTCCTATTTAAAATTAAAAAAAAAAAAAAAAAAAAAAAGAAGCCTCAAATCCTGTGTTATAACTTCAGAAGATTAGTACTAAAAGAAGACAGATTCACTAATCTAAAAATTCTGGAATGCTGTTGCCAAATGACACAAAATGAGAAATTCAGAGTTCTTGCCTACAAATCATCAAATACACATCACTAAGATATCTCAAGGAACACAGAAGCCAAAATTAAGTTGAGTAGTTAGCATGCAATACAATAAAAATTCAAGACTATTACTGAACAGTGTATAAATTTCTCAGAATTAAAGAAAGTGTTTCACAGAAAATAAATGGTCTACTACAAGGTTTTAAACAAGCTGTTTTTAAGAATATTAGCAGCAACATGGAGTTAATTAATTAAAATACCAAATAGTAATGATGGCTTTTTAAAATTACTGTTTCATTCAGTTAAAAACACAAGAAGAATGTATGATGTCAGTTTCTATTTGTTTCTGTGAAACACACTTCCAGGTTATTGATGCTGTAGCAGCTGTGTCCTGATAATGACATTTTTTATTAAAAGCCACATAAATTGGCATTTTCTGAACACTTTTGACAGAACTCAGCATTACAATACTAAAGTTTGGATACATCTGAGGCATTAGTATCTCCCTAAAATCTACCATTTAATCACTTTACTTTTCATTCACTTCAGTGACTTTTGCATTATCTGCAAACTGACTCAAAACCTACTATATAGGCATGTAAATGCTTATCGCCTTATTACCCCTTTGGACCTGAGAAATATTCATGAGTAAAAAATTTTGTAGGTTGTTACCCTACATAGTGATCTGTGCAGAAAAAGCGCCTGTGCACAAAATAGCCTGACTACAAAATAAAGGATTTAACAGTAGGAGCTAAAACTGTGCAAGAGGCCCAATTTAGATACCAAACCATCACTAAGCAGGGACAGAGATCATACAGGCATTCTGAAAAGTTAACGAGGTGCATTAATAAAGAACAGATTTTATAGCGCACCAATTTAAAAATGAGGAACTGCACGCTAATTATTTTAGTTCATAATACAGCTAGTCTCAATACCTCTCCATCTGAAAAGCAAGTCAGTATTTTGTGACTTTGAACTATTTTACCTTTGTTTTTCAGTGACACACATTTCACTGGTCCAATCTTGTTTATTCAACTCAAAACCCGAGATGACCCAGCTGTGTGAACGGCTACCCACGTACTACTTTTAAGTTCATAAACAGTTACGAAGTAAGTACTCTCATCTACAATACGCGGTTTTCTGCCCACACTCATGCCCGACTACCAGAGCCGAGGCCTGGAGGTGCCTTGGCCTCCAGAGCATTCCCGAAACGCCACAAAGCAAGCGCCACAACACCCAGCAGATCCAAGTCCACCCGGAGAGAAGGAAGCGGATACCCCCTCCCTCGCTCCTTTAGCGAGGCTAAGAGAGGCTGCGCCTTCTTAAAAGTTAACTCCGCACGTAGCGGCGGGGACCCGGGGCGGGACGGGACGCGCATTTCCCAAGCGGCTCCGGCGGGTTCTGCTGCCTTTCAGAGAGAGGGCTTCGTTACGTGCCGGCTCCGCCGCGGCCCACCGGGCCCT
>NW_008794665.1:8410381-8452102 GCF_000699145.1 Aptenodytes forsteri | reverse complement strand
TCTGTGGGTGATGCGGCCCCATGTGTAACTCTGTGGGTGCGGGCGGACAGGCCTGCAGGGGAGGGGGTGAGGCTGTACATACAGCTCCCATCATTTTGCCTAGTTGAGGCTTTTCTGTTTGTATAGATAATATATGCTATCTATATCTTAGGAATATATGTACCCTGGAACACGTAGAGGTAATGTCTGTGATCTGCACAGGGGGAAGAGGCCTCATGGTGAGGTGAAGTGAAAACTTTCCCTCTGTAATTATTCTATATACAGACAGAAAAGCCTCAGTGAGGCAGGGTGAGCTGAGGCAAGGCTTTTCTTTCTGTATTAGGAGTGCGCACTGTGTATTCTCTCTATGTAAGTGTGTATGTACTATATATAGACAGGCCTTGACAAGGAAGAGCGAGGCGAGATAAGGCAAGGCTTTTCAGTCTTTGTACAGAATGTATACTACATATTCTCTAAACAGAAAGGAAAGTGGTGGTGAGCCTCCCCTGTTGGCTACTGTTGGCAGAGGATCTCCATTCAATTTAGCACTTTCCGCAGTCAATCACGCGCTAAACCATATTAATTTTGACTGTGTGTCTGTCTCTGCCACCTATCTTATCATCTGTCATTCACTCGGATGCTATTCAAGACTGAAATCGTCGCTCAGGTTCTTTTATTAATTATGTACAGAAGTTGAAAGCACAATAACATATACTGGTGATTGTACTGTCAAGACCAAGTCCAATGACACTGAGTCACCTTTACTTGTTACATATATTTGACCAGTTCCTTCCCTTTTTGCATGCTGGTTTTCCTACTGGTTATTATGCATGTCTGTCATTAAATACTTTAATACTTTTTAAATTACTTCGCCTGTATGCTAAGCATATGGTTCATCTCTGACTGTTACTGTTATTTGTTTGAAGCATGCAGGGCATCTTTAAATATTGGAGGAACTGACTGTATTTTAAAGTTTCTCAGCCTTCACAGCCTATCAAACTATGTAGAAGTGTCTTGCACAGGCCTCCATTCGTCCTTTCATAGACGATCAAAGATCCATATCTGGATATATCTGATCAAATATCTGATCAAAGATGATCAGATCCGTATCTGAAAGAAATAGTTTCTTCTCCATGTCCTAATAAGCTAGGGAAAGAAATAAGGGGCTCAAAATGCAGCAAAGTTCAGGTGAGCTATTAAGAAAAAAACATTACCTTAAGACAGTAAAGGACTAGGTAACATGGGAATGGTGTGATGTTGCCATAATTGAAGGACTCTTAACAGGGGTTTCACAAACACGTCGAGAGTCTGATAGTCATCCAGCTTTGGTGCGAGTGATCTCCTGAAGTCACTCCCAGGGCTATATTGTTGTGATAGGGTTAACAAATTCCACTGTTAAAGCTGTTCCTCCTTCTTTGTAACCCATCCTCCACCCCACACAAAGTACTTGTGTGACATGAATGCATGGCAGCAAAATAATTCAGAAATATGGATGACCAGTTGGTTTGTCTTTTCGTTCTCAGTGCCGTTCTAGAAGGTGCGTAACTGCTTCCTTGTACTACGACTATCTTTTGTCACAGCTTGCAATGCATGTGAACCTGTGTTTTGACAAATGTTTCCCTTTCCAAATTCTTGTTTCTCTAACTCCTTGTACTGTGAGACCGTAAATATATCCTATATCACCATCTGTGAAAATTACACGCCAATTTAAGATCAAGCACAAGGGGATATATTTCATTGAGCTAAAAGCAAGAAGAGGCCACTGGGAATTTTCTCATTGTTTTGAATGCTTTTACAAAACCTTTTACACAGCTTAATTAATTATTTTATACATACAACAATTACACCACAGTTAAACCCATTCATTCCTAGCAAATTCAGATGTGTTGGCAGCTAGAACACAAGCCCCTAATGGAAATCCACTGTAAACTCAAATCCATTAATTTTGTTTTCCTCATTTATAATGAATCTGAATGCATTAGCAAGAAATGAGTATTAATGTCTGCTGTTTATGCTATCATGCAACAAATAACACGTGAGCTGGCTCACCTAGGGCATTGCTTCCACTTAGTCTAGCAGCAAGGTTACAGGAGTAACAAATTCTTTGGCCAGTTTGTGAGGCTTAATTACTAACAGATTTATTTTGACCTTTGGTGCAGGAAGTTTTGCATGACACAAAAAGGTCCCTCTGTCATTTAGGTTTGGGGGAGCAAAACATGAAAGTGTATCTCATTACCTGTAATACGATAAAGGGCATTAAATATCCAAACCTAGAGAGCAAAAGTTATTTTTGCAAGGAGGAAAATCTGGGAACAAATCATTATAAACTGAGTTAGAAATAATTTTGAGCTTTAACATAACTAAGCCAAGTCTCTTCCACTTTGCCATACATTTCAGAAGGAGAATGCCAAAATTAGGTGCTTTTATAATCTCCATCAACAAAATATAGCTGTGGGTCACCCTAGCTCTCTAATAAATTTCTGATTATTCTCCTGCTTTTCTTAGAGGAAGTGGGCCACTTCAATGCAAAGTAATAAAGCTTCACATTTTCACACTCACAAGTCCCAAACTGTGTTAACATCATTATATTTGGGTAAGTTGCCTGTAGTCACTGTAGTGCAATTGCTTTCTAGAATGAGAAATGCAAATCAAGACTCTCGATGTCACTATAAAGTGTGCCTCTGCTTGGGTGACCTCTGTGTCTGACTGAAGGATAAATCCCTGCATCCGCTGGGTGAGATCTGTGCTATACTTCATTTGTAGCCGGCTAATTAGTAGAAGAGGCCCCAGGGTAGTCATGCTCCATTTTAAATAAAAATCTTTCAAAGATCTAAAACCTAACAGAGAAAGAGAAATCAGCTGTGATGCAGCTCAGCTTTCTTACACATTACACAGGTTTACTTTCCATGTAGTTTATTTTCTTTATTATCTAGGTAACTCCAGAGGAGTTCTTTGTCTCAGCAATGAGCAGGGCTTCTGTTTGTCCACCTGAAACACTTGGCATGTTTTCAGGTTGGGTACACAAGACTGAACTGTGCTTAATTTTTGTGGTTTTTTTTTTTCTCCTTTCTTTTTTTCTGGGGTATTTATACCTGTAATGGAAAAGGCTCAGAAAGCAGCAGGATCTGCCTGGCTGCGGTTTCACCAGCTCTAAGGAAAACTTTCTGCATGCACATTCTATAGACATCATCTTTACCAGTCCTTATGCAGATTATAGGATAAAGGGGACTGTCACTGCCATTGCCAGCCTGATGGTAGCGATCCAACCACCTTTGACTACCTTGGCATCAACAACAGCCTAATTGCCATGGTCCTAGAGTGGCTGTAAGTGATGTAAGAGAATGATTTAGCTCTTCTCTGGACCAAGGCGATGAGCTCTGCTAACTGCTACAGCTGATAGTTGCTGGATGTAGCTAATAATTATGGCCTCTGTGTCTGAGACTGAAAGTCAGAGTAGTTGTTCCATCTTGTAACCCCTAACGATGGGTCTTGTCTCTGTTCACAGTCTAGTCTATAATTTCTGTGACACCTCTTCAAATCTGGAAATATGTCATAAATTGTTACTTAAATTGATACTCCTGATTGGCAATTATGCCTGGTAAGCCCCTTAAGTATGCGGTGTAGATAAACATGTATATCTATATCTAGACTTGTAATATTCTTGGGTGGTTTCATCAGCTGCAAACTTCAGTCTACGGCATTAGTACTTAGAAATCACCAGGCAAGCTATGACTAAGGAAGAACCTCAGCTATATCCAGAGAGCTAAGTATTTTCATGAAATTGTGTTTGAAGGGAAACTCTAGCCACAAGCTTTCGGGTGACCTTGGAGCACAGCTAAACAAAAGCGAGAGAGTCTGGGGAATTTTTGCAGCTGGTGTGCCACATCCCAGCTGTAGAAGCGTAGCGATGCCGTGATCCAAACAGGCCAAGCTTAAGCTCATGAAACCTTTTCATTTTTCAGCTATTAAAGTTTTATGTTTTCCCAGTAATTTTTATAAGACCTGTAAAACTAATAAACCCCTGAAAGATCTATTAGTCTCTGGCAGTTTGATATTTTATAGGTTTTCCATTAAGATGGAACAATGACTCATCTGAACCACTGGAGCTCCCTTCTTCCTCCTGTGGCTCCAGATGTGCTGCTTGCTCCCAAAGCAAAGCTTGCTGTTACTTCTAAAAGAGAAATGTGCTGCAAACATGGGAACTTGTGTCTAAAAATAGTTTCTCAATTTTTCTGGATGTCTACGTCACTGGTCCCCACTGTATCTTCACATGGGCAGTAAGAAATCCACAGACCCAAACCAAAAGACACAGTTCCTCCCCTATGTTATAAGACTGCACGGGCTCCGCTGTTTATGTACACCATAGGTCCTGAGGAGCTCAGTCACATGGTAATACCCTTGGCTTCAAAGGGTTTCTCATGTGAACGATGGCGATGAGATAGGTTCATGTGAACTGTAGATCAAACCATCCAAAACTAAAACAGAAGATAATTAAAACATTGAAGCACAATTAAAACTTAAAAGTACCATGCTGTGGATTAGCAGCTTAATGCCGTAAACCTCAAGGACTTTGCAGTAACTCTTCAGAAACTCTGGTTTTCTGTGTACATTTGAAACAACATAAGAAGCTGAAATTGCCTCTATCCTTATTCGAAGAGACTGCTGCCTTCTGAAACTAATTGAAAAATTCCTCTCACAAGATGTTTTGGCAATATTTGGGAAGCTTGTCACGTCAATTAAATATTATGGACTCTGGCTGACCAGGGCCAGATTCTGCACTGACTGCTTTGTCCTCTTCAGTGGGACTAACTCTGGAGGAGGCACATGAAGCTTTGTGCTGGTAGGAAAAACTTTACTCAAACGCATTATATAAAGTGACACATTCTCCCTTTACAGCCATATAGTCGTAGTACCCCATCAAGTACTACTTATTTAAGGTCAGGTTTTTTTAATGAGTAGCAGTGCATTGTTTTCAGCCGAGGGAACCTGGAGAGTGCTTTTCACTGTGCGGAAGAATAAATAAATGTAATTAAAAAAAAAGCTTACAGATTGTGAGAGCGGAAGGTGATTCATATAACATTATATGCATGAAAAAAAATTAAACAGTAATGCTCGGTTTCATTTCCAAGCTCAAGCTAAGTAGTAGCA
This sequence comes from Aptenodytes forsteri, assembly GCF_000699145.1. NCBI lineage: Eukaryota > Metazoa > Chordata > Aves > Sphenisciformes > Spheniscidae > Aptenodytes > Aptenodytes forsteri. Next base: position 8,446,975 of record NW_008794665.1, on the reverse strand, counting down.
TTCATGGAGAAAGACATGTTTATTTAAAATCTTTTCAGATGTGTAAACCACCCATCTAAAAAATTCTTTTGTGTTTATAGTTCTTCTGACAGCCTTAACGGTCTCAATCTTGCTTTGAGCTTTTAAAACTGTGGCTTTTTACCTATCTGTAGCTTCTTCCCAGCAGTTGCCTCCTAATTTAATTTCATTTTTCACAGTGGGTGAACTCACCTTTTATTTTTACACCACTGAGTTCTGTTGAAATATGTGATGGCACTATAATTTCAAATTGACCTAAACAGGAATCAGTGGAGTGAGCACCTCTGTTTAGCACCTCTTTTGCTAAGACTGCAACATTTACTATCCCACAACATAAAATTATAAAAATAACAATAAAAGTCAGTGACTTCCTTTCAGTAATAAAGTGCCTACATCTAAATATTTTTCTAACATAGAATGTAAGTTTTCATACGCAAAGATCAACTTATTTTGGTGTGATGCTTTTGCTTTAAAAAGAAGTGAAAATAGGTCTGCCGTCTTATCTTTTAAGAGCAGCTTGTGCTGTGTGGTTTCACATTGTGCTAGAAATAGTGCAGATGCAGATCACACCTGCAAGGACAAAGGGGAAGCATTTTGTTTACAAAAGAACAAGTAGCACAACCTGTGGCATTATTTTATGAGGCAAACTATTTTTCTTGGGACAAACAGACGTCCCTGCTTCTTAGCCTATAGTGAGAGGCATCACTATTTTTTCTCCTCCTTTGACCTCTACCTAATTGCTTTTATTGTAACTGAGATCCCAGTTTGGGGTCGGTTCTAGTAGTAGATGATCATTTGCCGGCAAATTATTTACTACCTGCAGAGAAAGCAGCTCTGGCCTGACACCATTTGGGCATGTGATTCAATATTTTCAGTTTCAAAAGTACTTTCTTTAGCACTTTTGACTGTTGTAGGATGCAAAATAAGGAAAGGTGATGAAAGGACTGGTAACACCTGAAATACAACTAAATGATTCATATTGGGTTCAGCTCCCATCACCCTTCTTTTTCTCCTTGATGTCAAAAAGCCTTTTGTTTTCAGGCTGACCCAAAAGATCTGTTTATTTATTTTCATTTTGGCCAGAAGATCAAAACAGCCATGTTCTTGTATTCCTTTTAATATTTAAACAAGTCTTCTGCTTCAGAAACATGTGCCCAGAGTCAATCACGTGTTTAAGTGCCTTCTAGATTAAGGATGTTAAGCATATGTCTGAGTATGCTCCTGTGTAGTTTCCGAGGGCAAAATACTGCCAGAAAAATCAACTGGACAGGCCCCATTCCCCCAGTTTGCTTGTTCCTAAGAGTGGGGATTATGTTTATAGGAGATAAATTAACCCAGTGTGATCTGAGGTCTCTGCAACTAGGAGCACTCACACATTCACCCTTGAGAGTCTGGAGTTGTTCAGGAAGCAGCGAACACTGTCATGCCACAGTGTTTTTTCTTTCCAGCTCTAGGCTAGACTTGAACAGGGAAATTGGGGTTAAACTTAGCCTTCCTGTACAAAATTTCATGCTGTTAACTTCCTATAGCTGTGACGACTTCTGTTGCTCTTGTTGCACAGTGTTTGCTTTTTATACACCAGGGTTGTGTCACAGGACCAAAACCTTTACATGTGGGGTGGAGAAAGCAGAGAAATGAGGGACCTCTTTTCCCATCTCCTTGGAGACCTGAGAGCAGCTGACAAGCCTGTGCTCAAAGATTTTATTTTACTATTTCCCCAAGTAAATGCATTCATGAAGAGAGCTGGTCAAGCACAGGGGGAACCATAAATAAATTGCCCCCTGAGAACAGAAGCAGGCATTCACATTTCCCAGCTGCAGGAGCCGTAACCAAGAAGCATTCTGCTAGCTTTGGACATGAATCTATCTCCAGGATTCACATTTAATGTGCTGAGGTCATTAGTTCTTAAGGATTTCAATTAGAAAAAGCACTGATTTTCAACAAACGCCAGGGAATAATACTAAATTAAAAAAAAAAAAATCATTAATTTTTTAAAGTTGGTAATTTATTTTCAGAATTTAAAAAAATAATGTGGGATTTACTGAAATTTTTTATTTTTTCCCATTAGTGTATAGCATGTCAGAAGCAGTGTACAATATGGCAGCATTACTGGCAATCAAATAACAGGAGAATCAGTAGGATATCCCATATTTGAAATAATACTTGAACTGAAGCAACATTGCCAGTGATACTGGTTACTGATAGTATGTAGGGGCTTTTACTTGACTAGTTCGACAGGTTGCGCAACAGTTCAGAGAAAACTGCTCGCTCTGCAATCTCTGCAGCAGCTTCCTCCCACTCCATAAAGCCCCCAGAGGTAATCCCGCTCCCTTTGTGCTTCTGTACCTTCTTTGGGCTTTGAGGAAAAAGAAGAGAATCAGTTTAGGTTTAGATGGGATTTTCCTACCTGGGAAAATACAATACAGGTTGACAGAGGAGTTTTGAGGGGAGAGAGAGGCAGAGAGCTCGAAGAGGAGAGTGCTGCAGGTCCTGGGCTTCAAGATCACATCAATGCTTAACACATTTCTAATTCTTACTTCAGACTGAAGAGGTATGCAGTTATTTTCAGGATTTTTTTGAATTCTACCTGTTACGGAGCACCAACATCCAGTTCTTTTGAGGATTTGATCCCCTAGTTGTTCAAGTGTACTTAAATCTTTCTGCATGCAATGAAAGTAGTATTTTCTCTGCCTTTCTACTTTGCCGTGGAAACAGGCTACATTTTTCCCCCAAATACTGTTCATCTGCTAAAGCTTTCTATATTAATGCGGCAAAAAAAGCAACATTTAAATGTAAATGGTGAATTGTTTGAGGTTCACATATTTGGCTCTTATTGTCTGGCCAATGACTCTAAACTGTGTTGTTTTTCCAGGCTGCGAGACTCTTGAGACAGGGCCTGTGTCTCCCTCCGGGTATTGTAAATGTCAATCACACAGAGAGTGCTCAATAAATAAATAATGCTGGTTTTGTTACTGCTGTATGATGTTTCCCTTGCCAGAGAAATTATAGTAGAGCAGAGATCAAAACCCATATGAAACAAACAAAAAAAGTACTCTGATTTATCTACACAGAGGACAGGAAACCGTGTGAGAGCACACTCCTGCACAAGTTCGATGTTATTTCTTTGCTTCTTTTTTTTCTGCTGGAGATTGAATACTTGATCTGTTTTAACATTCTTCAGCAGGTTTCAGAAAAAACAACACTGAAGCTCCAAACAGTTGCGGATTGGGGTAATGCAAGCATGGATAAAATGACCAGGATTAGGAATGAGTTCAGTAGGCAAGTTCCCTTCCAAATAATGGACTCGGCTTGATTCAGGAAAGTCCCGAAACATGTGCCTGACATTTAATCTTGACTTCAAGAGGAGCTAAGCGGGTGCTTAAGCTGCCCTGAATAGCGACCGTCTCTTGAATGTGGGCTTTTTGTGCTGTGCACAGCAGTGGCAATGGCCAAGGGGAATGCAGTGGGTGTCCAGCAGCTCAGAGGATTACGCCCGTCCTGTGAGTGTTGAAAACACCGTACTTGGTTCTGCGCGCACTGATGAACCCAGCTCCAGCCCACTAGCTACAGATTAGAGCTGAAATGTTACAGCGTCTATAATCTCTCTGCTGCATTTAGCGTGCTGAAATCCTATGCATCTCTCTAACCTTTCTACAGAAAGTACTGAAGCATTCCCCCAGTTCTTTGTAAATTGTTGCCTATCTGGAAACTAGCCACAGTACTTCTATAACTTCACGCAAGCACTTTTCTTTTTCCAGATAAAGCAGAGAACAAATTCTTCATTATGAACTGCTTAGAAAGTAAGTAGACACCTTTTTCATTTAAGCTGATAAAAGTCAGGAATTCAGTAGCGTTACACTGGTATAATTTAGCGCAGCATTAGACCTGATACCTGATTCGAGCCTTGGAGAAACTCTTCCCACAGAGGACCCTTGGACAGGGCCGTTCGGCAAAGCCCACCCTGCCTCTCTCGGCAGCTGGTGGGGAGGACTGAGACCCTCCCGTTGCCAGATCCTTCCGTAACTCAGGGGGCAGCCCTCCCTTCGACGAAGGTAAATACCGCTGCGCAGCATCAGTACCAATACCTGATCCTAGCCGATGCCTTTCATTGCACAAGCACGTGGACATGTAGTGAAACGCTGGGAAACAAAATCTCCCCCCCGTTGGCTGCATGTCCCGCCGAGCAGAGGCAGAGCGGCCACTAGGAGATGCTGCTGTACGCGGAATACACCGGGCGCCACGGAAGACGAAAAGGAAGGAAGACCTGCTTCAGACCAGGCTGAGCCATGGCACGTTTTTTCCTAGGCATTTAGAGGGGAAATTTGAGACAGAAATATGTACGAGACTGTTGTGTTGAGTGAAACAGTAACTCACAGTTTGCAGGAATTTGGGTGGATTACTTTAGCACTCAAAAAAAGGCATTGCCTTTTAGTTTGATATAAATTAGTAACCCAGGAATTCACTTCTCTGATCTAGAATATTGCCTGCTGGGATTTGGGTAACAAAAAGATCTGTGTTTCTGTATGTGGAAGGGTTTAGCCCGCTCGATAATATGACTTAAACATATATTGAAAAAAACTTCCAGGATAAAATGAAATTAAAATTCAGGGATGTAATTAAACAGAGAAATTAGAAATACACCTGGGAATTCAAGTAAGGGGATTTTCTACGTCTAGGCAGAAACCTGATAGGTTTAATGGTGATTCCAGTTCAAAAGTAAGGTGTTGGAAAAGCTTTTGTTGGAGCTGTGTTGAAGGACTTCCAAAAATATGAAGATTAACTGAAAACTCCATTTATGTGTTTATATTTGCTTGTCGCTGTAGCAAAACTCCAGCTGCTGTGTAGCTTTATCACCCTCCACAGTGACTGGGGATGCCGTGAGTACTCGCATTGTTCATTTGCCATTAGATAGTATTATCTTCTGCTGGCTTATGATGATTGCTGCCGTAAAATGAAGAATGTGAAAATTAGTAAAACAATGTCAAATTTGTATTGTCCTTTGGCAACATAAATGGCTATTCATCCACAGGGAGCCCACTTATCACTAGCGATCTTTTCTCTGTGCCTTTCTTGACGTGTTCACTCAGCTCTGGGAATTTTTGTGAAGGCTTTTTTGTTTTGTTTAGTTTTGCTCAGGGCTCTTTGAGGGGTGGGTGGGAGAAGGGATACTTTTTAGCAGTATTTTGGACATATAAGTTGCTGCAGTTCTCTTGCCCCCATCTTATAGAATAAGGCTAACGTCTTCATACTTGTGCGTTTATTTTTAGATACCCTATTTCCATATTTAGTAAATGCAGTTCTCAGCCTTGCAGAAAAAGAGGTCATTTATTTGGGTATCTAAATACATAGAATTAAAAGTCCAGAATAGTTTATAAATAAGTAGCTCGATTTCCAGTCAGACGCAACTCTGTGCATTTATGGCTCCCCCCTTATGGATATACTATATTGTGCACCTAAAGCAAATGTGTATTCTTTAGGGTGTCATTTCAGGGAAAATATACTCCTCAGCCACTGCTTCCACATAGCTCGCATCGCTGCTGCTGCCACTTTTGCAACCACACGCATGCAGGCATGGCAGCTACTGTCTGGTGGCTGCAGCAATGGGAAGCAAGGCATCGGTCCATGGCAAAACCAGAAGCACGAGAGGTAGGAGTGGGATGTGGGAAGTGGGGGTGTGAGGTCCCAGGGAAGATGGAAATTGATGTGGTAAAGGGGACACATGGCTGCATGATACATTTGATATTTTTGCGTGGGTCAGCAGTAATCAGGTGTTACGGCACAATTCCAGGTTGGCCTGGCCAATAAGCCAACTGTAATTCTGTGGGGCTTTGCAGGGAGAAGACAGGGAGATAAATATACACTGAAAGGATAAAGTAACTGTTTAAATTTAATTGGGTAAGCTGAAAAACTTGTTCTTGATCAGAAAGCCTATCCTGATAAGTCCTAAGCTTCCAGGAAAAGTATGTCTTACAGAACAGCGAGCATAATGAGAAATAGTTTAATTTTTGCTATTTCTAGTCTATAAGGCTTGCAAATATTTCTTGTGTGAGAAGTGTACTTATGAGGCTTCCAAGCATTCCCATGTGCAATAGAAATACCTCCTTTTTTCTTTCTCTAAGAAACTGGTTGGAAGATTGTGCTGTTTTCTTCAGCCGTTCCACTGGCAGGACCCAGCCGCAGGGTCTGCCATCAAAGCTTGATCCTGGGTTATATCAGTTTCTGGTTGCTTTTTGGGGGGAAGGAAGGGGATGATCTTAAGATACGTATACGCTTTGCAAACAGATGAAAGACTAGGCCCTGCTACAGGCAGCACAAAGTCTACTTTAGGCACAAGTCACTGATATTACTTTACCATAAAGTGCGTGCAGATGTTATTGGTGAGCAGAGGAACATTGGAAGCCTTTCAAAGGAAATGCATTTAAGCAGGGATTTGAAGGAGGAAGTGGCGGGAGCTTTGCACGTGAGAGGTTATGATGAAATGTTTAGACTTGATCCGTAAATGACAGGACATCTTTCAGAACAGTCTCACCAAGCAAATCATAGGATATCTGATCTGCAAGTGTCAAGCCTGAAAAGTCCCTTGGCTGCCTGTGAGCATTTCACAGTGAATTCTTACAAAAGTTAATCTTAAATGTGTGCCCTCCTTTGGAAGGAGGATTAACAGTGCTCCTAGGAGTATCAAAATGGGAGACATATTCAGTTGGACAAGAATCTCGACTAACCAGTCTACAGTCACAGAGGGTGAGAAAGAAACTAAAGATAGTGGTTGATGCCAATGCTGCTCTTCTTGCGGACAGGCCCACTGTTATATGAAGCTTTTTATATGAAATTAATTTCAAAGCTAACACCGGGGAAATGGACACCCCTTTAATGTGCACATGATGGTGTTTTCAGTGCTCATCAGAGCAATCAGGAGCTTCTTGGAGCAGAGTTTGGACACTTTTCCTTTGCCTGGTAGGAGAATGCCAGCACTACTTTAACCTTTCTAAGAAGTACATCTTTCCCTAGTGATTAATTTGCAGAAGAAAAATACACAGACTGATTGAAGGAATGAAATAAAATGTAAGAGGAAGGAAAGAATTAGAACAGTTAACTGGAGGCTCTGGTCAAATCCATTCTTCCTGGCTTTCCCATTCTCCACTGTTTACTTTAACTGCATCCCACCACAAAGTTCAGCTCAGTGTGTATGAATTTATAGGGCGTCTCTTCTTTATTTTTAATACACAGATGTATCTAAACACATTTTCACAGGAAAAGGAGGAATCTGGTCTTACAAATGCTTTTAACATTAATGGAAGCCCTGCTTCTCTGTCCTTTGCTTGCCTTGAGACTCTCCAGGCGGGGGTCAGATCCTTGTCTCCTATCAGTTTTCTACTGACCACTCACCCAAGTGAGTTACTGCAGGCTTATGCAAACAGGAGAACTGCAGAATTGGAGCTTTTGGTTTTCTGCATGTACCCTGCTGTGTTGACGATTAGTCTTTTTAAAATCAAGTGAGATGAGATAAGAGCAGTAAGCTCTGCTAACACAACCAAGCCGTGTATGGACTTTGGGTGATCCACTCCTCTTAAATCACTGCCTGATTCCTTCAATTACTCAAAAGCCAAACCCAGAAACTAATCTATCTATGGCCAAAGTATTTCTGTTCCTAAAAAAGCCAGACAGTGAGCTCCACATGCAGATTTTGGGCGCTTTTTGCTGTTATTATTTTAAGGTGATGTCTTCTGAGTAGCTGCCATTTCTCATTGCTGTCAGAGCAGACTAGTAGTTCAGACTGTTGCTGCTGGCACTGTGCCTTGTTGCAGAAATAGTTTATTTGTATAGGTTTCTGATTCTTCATATGTAGGAGACCTAATGCATTTTATTCATTCTTCTTCTGGCTGAAGGTGGCCGGTTCTCATTCTCCTTTTATAGTCTGCATGTAGTTAACAGCTACCAACTGCTCTCATGGAATGAGGATGAGGGTTTGTAGTAATTCTCTCCTCTATTACCGCAAACAGCTCGCTGGGTCTGCGCCAGCTTCTTCAGTGCTACCCCACTGTGATTCCACCACTTGTGTTTCAGATCCCTCAGTCTCTCCTTTGCTATCTAATTCCATGCACTTGCTTCCTGGCGAGGTCCCTCAACAACACGATACCGCAGAGTGAAGCTAACATCCTCCAGGCTAGGGTTTTTTAGGAAGGGTTGAAAGAGGGTCTCCTATCTTGGCAGGCAGGCATCTAAAAAGTGGGAAAGTTGGCAGCTTGCTCTTGGATTGGCCATTCTGGGGAAACTTGCTTCATCTCACTCTTCATTTTTATGCCTTTTACAGTCTCACGTGGACAGAGTTTTACTTCTTTTTTTGGTGGAATAGATTAAGAACTGTTGATTAGAGAGAGACTGCATCGCAGTTGGTTGAAAATCAAAGGTCAAGATTTTCAAAATGTTTAGGCAGATGAACAAGCAGCATGCTTCCTTCATAATTAAACCAGTGGCTGAGCTGCTGGAGCATAGAATGTATGTAATTTGGGCCATTTATCTGTGTTCCCAAGTATGACCTTTTGAGCTAACTTTAGGTACTTCTGAAAAAAAACTTGGCCAACCGTCAGCAACATAATCAACAAGCAGAGAAGTTAGTTCTAAGTAGACCACCCTGAAATAGTTTTGCTTTTGCTGGCAATTTATACAATTCCCCCCTGGATCTCTCCCTTGAGTGGTATATCCTGTTGGATTTATTGTGGCTTCACCACAAATATGGTAGCAAAGTCCCCTCTAAATTTTCTCATGAGGAAGGATTCAGCTGTGAATGAGGAAATAAGGTGTTACAGATAGCATACAGCTTGTTTATAACCTTTTTCTTGAAAGTAAATATCTTCCACCATCTTTGAGCCCTACTTCTTGGGTTCTTTGTCATGCAGAATAGGCAAAGCTCTGCTAGGCAAAGCTATTCATAATGAATCAATAACATATATTTTGGCCCTGCACAGAGAAGTGGGAAGGCAGTGTATCTCAGTTGCAGTGGAAAGAAAAATATGCTTTTAGAGGATATGTGGACTTCTGTGTTACAGCTGGGAGCTGCTCACCTTCTTTTATGGAAGACAGAGGAGCACTGAATTCACCCAGCAAACCCGCAGGGTGGCTTTTAGTACAGATGTTTCTGATGCTTTAGAGCAGGGGTACTCAGATGGGGCACTCTGGCGTGGGTGAGGATTTTAAGCACAGTTTGCCCAGACCTCACCGAGGTCTCAGACTGACATGTGGGAAATCTGTATTTATTGCCAGAGCCTACAGGTGTCCCAGGGGGCAGCTGCAGTTCACTGCCTCAGTCCCCAGCTGTGGAGGTGACGTGTGCTACTTTTCCAGGAACCAAACCTCAGAAAAACTAACCAGCTGGCCTTGAGCACCTCTGTTTTGGGACTCTTCTTGTGGGTCAGTGTTGGGAATGTACCAATATTAGTTTCCCAGGGGCCATGAAGAGTTTTACCATTTTGTTAAATGGTGCTAGGTTTAGTAGATTATATCCTGAAATGCAAATGTAAACTTGGCCTTCCACCAGGTTTAAAACAGTGGTGGACTCTTTGCTTTTTGATCAGTATCATGCAGAGGCATTAGTATTAAGTGTTGGAGGGATTATGTGGCCTTTGCTTTATTGCTGGATGGGAAGCCTATATTAAAGAGCTCCTGCGATGGAAAGGTTGAGAGTCAGACAACTGGCATTTGGTGCTGACACTGAAGTCGTAACTAACGAGAACAAGCAGGTTTACGAAGAAGTCTATAATAAGTCCCATAATAATGGAGTTTAGCACTAGTATGGTGCATATTCATACATTATACCCCATGAGGCCCTAGTGCTGACGTAACCACTCACAGCCAGAAAAAAATTCACTGGTAGGATGTGAGGAATTAGTTTCAGTACTGATAGAAATTGCACCTCAGGTGCAAAATGCTTAAAAAGTAGATGTATGTGGGAAAGCAGTGTTATTTGCACTAAATATTTTTACAGTAATGCATGTGAAAAAATAATAACTTTGTGCTGTAAGGATAGGTGAGTTTAACAAGAAAAACACATAAGATATTGCCTTCAAATAAATTAGTCTTCCAGACCTATGTACAACTTCGTTTGTTAGTTGCTTTTTACCTTTCTTCTAACCTCTGATTAAGGTCCATTTTGGTGTCTTTTGCATCCACAAAATATCAAATCTGAATTTACTTCACCACTTGCATCTTTGTTTTTCTACTGATCTACAACTTAGTTATAAGTAGCAAACCCATTTTTGTCACTGTCTATTTCAGTTCAGATATCGTGCTGCACCTTGCAGGTTCCCACCACTCTTGCCGCTCCACATGCAGAAAACAGACAACAATCTTTGCAGGAGTGCACATCCCAGTGTAAAACATTTCTGCTAATGTGGCTCAGGTGCATACGTCCATAAGTCAGCAGTGTAAAAGGAAGGGAAGGCATTCTGGTGGGTAATGGTTTTTGCTGGCTTGGTAAGTCTGTGGTGGTCTCCCACTTTGTTAAATTGTTAGCTGGTGTTTGAGCAGAACGCAAACTCATCGTTCCAGAGGTTATGGGAGAACAAGAGGAAGTTGTATTGGCTCGTAATGAAGAGCAGTGCAAGCAGCAGGCACAAACTCGTGTCAAGACAGCACTCACGTTGGACTGAGGCAGTATTTTAAATTCACAGTTGGCTACAGCTTATTGGAGAGCCTTGCTCCAAAGACTGAAAATACCAAAAGGCCCCTGAATAACGTGCACCCGGAGAAGAAGAAGTATTCAGAGTACTGGTCACTGCTGGGTTCAAGGACCCATTATTAGTAGGTTATTGCTTCATTTTCTGGTATAGGCAGTTGCTCTCTTCGAGGCATTTCTATTCATGTTCCCTCTAGGACCACAATTTCCCCTTAAAGAAGGGTAACTGTCTGCACAGTTTTAAATTTAAGCAAGAGCAAAATACATTGAAATTGTAGACCTTTTTGTTAGAAGGAGTTACCTATTTCTTATTTTCAGGGAGTTGGGCTCACTTGGGGCAGGTCTACATTTGTTTCGTGAAGCTAGGAAAGAGATGGGTTTAGAGATACTGTGTTTTGCTTCATTTCTTTCTAAGAGATGACTTTTACCATCTTTAGATATGAATTTGGATGGAGTAAATTTAATTCCTATCAAAATTAATTTAGGTTTCAATTTGTCAGCTCATTCTTGCATTGAGAGTAAATCAGAGAAATGCGTTAATCAGTATTATTTTTCTGTTTCCTAACACTGTAGGTAGCTGTAACACAATAGTGGGACAATGACTGGTTATTTCCCTGAAGCTTCTTGAAATCCCAGGGCTGCACTGTAATCTTCTCAAGGTTTAACATGCATTTACTAACAGTATAAGTTCTAGCCACAAAGCATATGATTAAAAAGTGCTGAAAGAAATGTTGATATTTAATTTCCTTTACATTAGCAGTGGCATTCCAGAAAGAAATAAAACTTAAGAGTTCAGAAACTGAACAAGCAAAAGGGAGACTTGGGGGAAAGCTTCAGTTTTCTACTGTGCATTTGAGTTTACTTAAGGAAATGTGATTTACTTACACGTGTGGAGCAGGGAGACAGCGGTACTTCTCTCTGCAGGATCCTGGACTAATTGTGCCCGGTTCCTGGGTATGTCATTGCCGGAAGAGTTAGTGACAAACTCACTGTGTTTCTTTTCTCTGAATTCTCTCCAGTTGCGGTCTGAAGCAAGCTTGGCTAAGCAATAGGCAATATGATATCCACATATGTTAGCCAAAGCAGTAAAAACCGATAGGAATGAGTTAATACAGCATGAGCGAATAATGTAGGTGAAATTGAGGGCTCTGGTTTGTGATCCCTGTCAGATTTGGCAGTGGCTGCTAAATCCTAGCTGTCCCAGCTGGCTGTCCTGCCCATTTTTTAAGGTTACTGCTTCTGTAGCAGAAGTGACAGAGCAGGAGATGTACCTGCTCCTCAGCAGCAGTGCCTTGCTCAGTATTTTAACATAAACTAGAAACAGTGGTGCTTTAAGTTGATATATTGGGTTGTGCACTGTGGTATCCATGGAGCTGACATGTTGCCTGTTATGCTGTCTCTGCCATCGGGACAGCAACTATTGACAAAGGGACAGAGAAGATTTGGGGGCAACAAACTTTTTGGATGGCATTGCTATACATGCTGGGAATTGTGTACCGGATTACTAAACTGGAAAACTGCAAACTGGTGGGAAGAGGAGGAATATGACTGCACAAACTCTCTATTAGTGATGTATTAGAATATTATAGCAGTCTTACATTTTAATTAGGTTTCCTACTGTCTTCATCAGCTTTGAAAGTAGTGTAACAGATCACAATCCACTAGTGGAATTCTACTTGAATTCTCTTGAATTTTGGCTTCCAAAGGCAATTGGCAAAGCTATTAATTTATCACACTCTTTGCCATTTGCCTGACTTCATCACAAGTGTTCACAGCATTTTGCAAGGAAGCCAAAAGCAGGTCCTAGCTCCCAAGGGTTTGTGATCCAACAGTCAGACCATGACACAGAATTAAATCAAGGGAGGGATGCAAGTCTTTTTCAACAGCATGGTAGACAGCTTGCCACAACCACGTTATCTGAAAGAGAAATTCTATGGCTGCAAAGGAGCTCAGGCACGCTCAGGAGGGAATGAGTTGACCCTCCCACACTACAGACGTTCAGCAATGGATTAAGCATTTCAAGATATCCATCTGGAGACACGTTGTCTGAGACCTGCAGAAAGAAGAGAGGGCCCCAGAGCCAGAGCAGAGACAAAAGAGATCAAAAAATATGGCTCGCAATTCTTGTACCCAGGTTTCACAAAGCTTTAGGGATCCTGGAAGCTGAAGATGTTCTTCCACAAGAGAATGAGCACTGTTCTTCCTTCAGCCTCGGTAACTAGGGCGGGAAAGTACCTCCTCCTTGCGAACCTTCCCATGAGAAGGCGTCCCCACTGTGGCTTAGTGGAGACATAGATGGACAAGCAAATATAGTTAGGTAGCAGAGGGAGGGTGAAACTCACAACTGTAAATAATCATAATGCTCTGAACTACCATTTAAGCGTAGAAATTATTTTACTTTCCTTGGAGGTGTACAGAGCTTTTAGCAGTGCTCTTTTCTGCCTTCGAAATTGAGCAAAACTAAACTAAACGAAGAATCTGCGAGATCAAGTCCAGCATGCAGACCGAATGGGGTTAGTGTGGGAAAGCTAAATATAGACAGTGTCTCTAATAAGAGTTGGAAGGCCAGGAATGGAGCAGCATGGCACATAAGATGCAGAAAGATATTCAATTAACCTTAATTCAAGTTCCATGTTTCAGTCTGTGCTGCTCTGTTTTCTGAGAGTGTGTGTCAAAGTACCCATGATATTTTGGTGAGGGCATTGCGATCTGTCGAGATTTTCACAGCCCACATCTAAAAGCTATTTTTAGACTTCAGCTCTTAAAGGAAAAAAAAAAAAAGGGCAAGCTAAGCCAATTTTCTAACAAAGTCTTAGAATAATATTCATTGCTGGGCTGACAACCTTAATGGCCAGTTACGGATGAGCTACAAACCCTGGAAAATGAGGCTTATAATGGAAACTGCAATTCAACCATGTAACGATAGCATTTCAGATGGGATATGGCAACGCAGAGCCATTCCCTGCCTGAGTGAACTGGCTGCCTCAGAGTTCTGAGGAATTCACCCACTCCGTACCCATCTTCTCTGAGCTGGAAAGGAAGCAGCAGACATCTCCTTAGATGCTAAGCATCAGAAATATCAGCATATCGAGTAGTATCATGGCTAATTTCAAGTCTGGAAATAAGAGAAGGACATTTGGAATAGACTGTAAATAGTTGGCAAACTGTAGAATAGGCCACTAGGAGAGAGGGGAGAGGAAAGAGTAAAGAATCAGCACTTCAGTGGCTTAAACCATGCCCATAAATAAGGGACAGATGTTTCCTATTGGAGCATCCACTTATAAAACAGCTTCATCCCTGCAAAGCGGCACACTGCAGCTTCTTTATGTAACTGCAGCGTAACACAACATAGCTGAGTGTTTATGGAAGCTTCTTTATTTGTAAAACATTAAGGGTAAAATCAGATAGACTTAAGAGCAGGTGGGATGTCTCTTGGTAAGTACCCAATATTTCCATGTACAGCAGCACACTTTTTTGTCTGCCTTCGCAGAAGATGCTGTTATATTCCTGCAGCCGGTGCTGGTTGTCAGTTCTGAATGCTACTTTTTGCATTATGCAAGACATGGAAGCATCCAGAAGGTTGAGATTTAGGCTATCCAAGGCCAGATAATTGAGGGCTAATGTACTCTCCGTATCCTTAAGTCTGTTTCCACACACAAGTGCATTATGGTGTTTCATTACCAGATCATATAACAGTGTGCTGTGACAATGTGACATACTATTCAGCAAAACAGGAAATGTTGAGAAACCTTTCTGTGTTATTCACATCAGCAGCTTTCAATAATAAAAGTGACATTCCCGTCGTGATGGAATGAGTACAGATGCATTAGTATTCTTCATAGAGCATCACTCTTGTCATTATGGTAATGACAGACTTTGCATGCTTAACCTATCACTTATAAAAAAAGCATGTTAGTTTCTACAGAACCAGATTGTTCTCCCACCACGTGCACTCAAGTAAGCGAGACAATTCCAGGATTAAGGGTTTCAGCAACGTCAGTAGGATTAAAGCGAACATTTTTTCAGAAGTGACTGGGATTTGTTAAAAGCCTCTTTCTTTAAAGTGTTATTTTCAATGCATTCCAGCAAGCATGGTTTTTACTAGATTCATCATATACTGCAGTGCCTCAGCTACAAAGTCTGGATCCAGATTCATAGCTGGGCCAAAGTCTCGACTCTTTCTTCCCTTCACAGAGACAAAAAATTGTGGTTTATGACAGCGACTCCCTAAGAGCAGGGCTTAGTATCAGGAGATTAGGGGTTCCTTTCCAGATGTGATCTCAGGTACATCATTTCACTCGTATTTCAGTTTCACCACTTCCAACAAAGAAGTAAGTAAACTTTTGTATCTGGTGAAAGGGAGTCATATCTATAGGACACATAAAGCATATTAGCATGCATATATTCAAAGAGTTATTTAATAATATAAAATAGTTCTGGGACACCTCAGAAAAAAAGCTTTTCCTCAGGGATACCCTCCCAACCTTATCAAAAAGTACAGATCTATTTGTTTCACGAGCATCCCTGTTCAATCCTTGTTAATGATTTCTGTCCACGAGGTTGCACAGGCAGCCCTGCCCCAATACGGCATCAGCATTTGGAAATGCTTTCCCTGACTGTACGTCGCTTGAAGTGCCCCTTGCTGAAAAAGCGCTCCTGTGTAATCAGCAGGAGCAGGCAGGATGGTGTTCGCCAGGGTGTGAATTTGCAGCGCATTAGCTGCTCCACATTAACTCCTGTAGTAAATGTGTCATTGTGCTCACAAAAGCATTCTTAGTACAGATTAAAGCTATCCACACAGGAAGCTAGTGCAGAGTAGCTAGGGCTGTATAAATTCACACCTTAGCTTAGTCGGTACTGAATTTCCCCTGCAGACAAGCCCACTGTCTATCCACCTACTTAACTTGCATGTCTCGTAATGCTGCTTTTCCTCAAGTGCCTAATTTCTGAATATGCACACTGATGCACCTTCCTTTTTGCCTTTGAGAGTCATTCATTACATACTACCCGCCGGGCAAACCTTTAGTTCCTGCAGCTGCTCTCATGTGCAGTACCAATGGCCTCTGAGGTCTCAGCACTAGGTTTGGCTGCTGGAAAACGTGGGTGCTGTAGGCTGATACCTCAGCTTACACCCACTGCCATATTTCCAACTGCTGCTGGTATTCCCTCTATGGCCATCCTCCTCCATCCTCCACAACCGACTTTCTCTTCCCCTGCCTCCTCTGCAGCTCTTTGTAGCTGACTTGGATTAGAGTTGTGTGAGAAAAGCAAAGTCTTAACACAAGCTAAGCGTGAACTCACTGACTTACCCCATATTCAGAGATCAGCACGCTCAGGGGACCACGTCGAACCGTGCCTGAGCAGAGCTGTTATCATTTAATTACTCATTTTACAATAAGCTCAACATTTCTAAATTGTTTGGACACCTTTGGCTGGGTATAAAGCCATCTATTGTAACCCAGAAACACTATAAACTTCCCTTTAGCAACTCCTCCGCCTCGCTGCTTGCTTTTATGTTGGTCAGGCTTGTTGCCTGCTGGTTAGATGGTAAGCTGTTCAGGACAGGATTGATGTCTTTCATACTTCATCAAGGCCTAGCAGAATGGGGGATCCCTATCCTGTTACACGGGGGCATAGCCGCAGCACAAGCGATGGCGATCGTGATTACAGCTGACAACTGAAATAAATGGTGCTCTGCAAACCTCTTCCACTTCAGCTGCATTAACATGAAGGGCAGAGAATACAACCATGATCCCAATGTTGAAAGCTAGGATCAAACTGGTAGCGTTACAGTCGTGTTTTCCCTCCCCTTTTCACGACTGGATTACACACCTTATTAAGAATATTTTCCTGCATGCTTTGTGTTATTCCTTTGCCCTCAAGAGTGAAGGAATGCAAGAGCAAACCTAGCTTTTCTATGCTTTCTCTCTTTTTCCCTTGCTAAAGTATGTGGGACTTGATGTCTAATCCATACGGTTTCTAGGGCAGGCTACTCAAAGAGAATACACCATTATTAATAGAGGACATCACCGAGATGCTTGAACAATGCCCCATTGTGAGAACGGAGAGAGGTTGTTGATGGTTCAGCTCCAAGCCTTGAATTCCCGCTGCTAACTCCACAGCTGACCCAAGGGAACCTTTTCTCCTTGCCTGCTACCCCTCTCTTTTCCTGAAGAGTCTTTGTTGCCTTTCTATTAATAAGGGTTCTCGGTGTACTCATTTGCATGGCGATTTGCACTTCCAGCTCACAGATAATCCATAGCCAGGATGTTGCTTGAGTTCTAGAAATAAACAGAAAGAGTCCAGAGACCTTAAATATTCTATCAAGGATGTGCTTTGCAGAGGAGAAAGATGACAGTTCCCCCCTGCGCTCAGCTTCTGCACTGTACCTCTTTCAAACACAGGGCTATCAGTGCAGTAAGTGGGAAATTCTTTTCAAAATCCTCTCTGAAAGCTTGATGAGGTGTATGCCCACTTCTTTATAACTCAGACAGGATACTAACTTTTTATCACAAGGCCGTCATAAATAACGGATTTTAGGGGAAGTTGGAACCATTGCTAGGAAGTCTTACTGCTCCATAACCACAGATGGAAAGCTCTTTAGGATGGACACCTTGTACTTATTTCCTTGCTGAAAACCTTTGCAAATGCAGATTCTGGCTTCCTACCCAGAGCTTTGAAGAAATTGCTCTAATAAAATCGCTCCTTCTCTCCCCAGGACAGTGCAAGAGAGTGTAGCCAGGGTATTTAGCAGAGCAGGTATTTGGAAGAGAGTGCACCTAATTCTCACTTGACCCTGCCGACCAGTGTCTCAGTGCAAGTGAGTGTAGCCAGGGTATTTAGCAGAGCAGGTATTTGGAAGAGAGTGCACCTAATTCTCACTTTTGACCCTGCAGGCCTGCACTCAGGCACCAAAATTACAAGCTGCCTTAGTCAAACGCAGCTTTTAAACAGCCAAGTGAAAAGTGTGTGCGTGATGATGATTCCTAGTTTCTGGTTAGGTCAAAGCAGGTAAGATTTATGACGATCTTAACTTTTAATTTCCATGTTCCAAGTAAACACTTGTTACTAGTTTTGTAAATTATGTGATAAATAAGTATGTTTCTGAGCTTCAGCAATGTTAACTTCTTTGATAATCTTGGCTTTTGTTTTTTTTTTTTATTAAGTATAAGCAGATTAACTACTGCCAATGTGAATGTTTGGATTTATTGATTTGACAGGTTAATATTGACCTCTTGTCTTGGTCAATATTTGTCTAGGAGGATATTAAATCTTAGTGTCTGTTACAAAAGTTAGTACATACATTGTAACTGGAACAGGAGAAAATTGTAATGCTAGAAGTTTTATTAACCAATAATGAAAATTTGGTAAGCAGATTAACTACTGCCAATGTGAATGTTTGGATTTATTGATTTGACAGGTTAATATTGACCTCTTGTCTTGGTCAATATTTGTCTAGGAGGATATTAAATCTTAGTGTCTGTTACAAAAGTTAGTACATACATTGTAACTGGAACAGGAGAAAATTGTAATGCTAGAAGTTTTATTAACCAATAATGAAAATTTGGTAGAACTAATTTTTTTCAGGTTAAAATCAAATTAATCAAACCATTGGGCTGCTTTTTTTAAGAGTGGTCAAGCAGCTTGACCTGCAATTTGAAGATGCTTAGTTTCAATTTATCCAAGTTTAATAAAGGAAAGGGGGATGGGGGACAGCCAAGATGTTTGATTTATAGTTAAATAAGGCATTTTGTTTAGCCAGAGACTAATATAGAATAATATATGTGTTTTCATGTGGAAAAAAAGCCCACCAAAGGAACAAACAGAAAACCACAATCCTTTTCCTCTCAGTTCAGCTAACAAATAGAAAAAAGTGAGGCTTTGAGCAGTGCTTGTTACTGCATTTGTTATACATGCTTTCCCTGGAAGTATCAGGAAATTTCTCTGCATTATGGCAGTCTAATTTAGATTTTAAGAAAATGGGGAAAAAAAGACAGACAAACATTTATCTCCAGGGAGGAAACAACCGATTCAGCTGCAGCCAGCTGTTTCCATACATTTACCAGAGAACATTCCTCCAGGGCTCCCACACTGCTGACCTATAAAAGGTGAGCACTAGGAGGTTCCCGACGTGTTATCTTTCCAGGCTAGACGCAAGACTCTTAACAACATGAAAAATGGAAATAGTTTCCCCTGTTCTTATTGCTGGAGGAGCCATTTTCCTCCTTCTAACGGGTTTCTCACAGATCTACCACTTAATAAAAAAGGAGATGACGCTGATCCCCATCACACATTCTTCCCATTTCTCTGAGCATAGGTATTTAACAAAAAGGAATGTTCCTCTAAGGTTTTGCCTAACTGTTCTCTGAATTACTGCGGGACGGCTCATACCATTCCACAGCTGTTGTCTTGTTTACATAGCACGGTTTAAAAGGACATTCCCATCATGGGACATATGGAGCATGGATGTTACATATTGCATTCTAGAACAAGGCTTGTTAAATCCCACTTTTATGGCTTGAGTTTTTAAGTCCCTGTGAGACTTTGCTGCAGGAGACTGACAGGAGGGACAGGTGTATCATGGCTTCAGCCTGGTGACAAGTTTTCACATTCAGCTGCATTCTTCCAGCAGCAAAGGGCCGAGCAGCTGGCAGCCCCCGAGCCTCCCTGCCTCTGCGGGAATGCCTGTGGCAGAGAGAAGAATGTGCTGCATCCCTCGCCCCGCCACGCAGCCGCATTGCAACGCAGGCACGGCTGCCGCTCCCGCTCATCAGGTGAGGCCTCCCTTGGACAGAGCCTCAGCCACCCTTATTTACCCTGAATGTCATCCTGAGGTCCTCACCCTGAGAGATGCTGAGCACTTTCGGGCGGTGAGCAGATCTCATAGCCAAGAATACGCAAAGAATAGGGCTTGCTGAATTCAGGTCTCTTTTTGTGAACAGAAAAATTTTCCAGTTTTGAAGTTGGGTGGAAAATAGACATAGCTCATTATACCCCCTTGCTTGCTTAAACATAAATTTTAACAGGAATAAATTGCACCAGTTTTTGCAGGATACTCTTTTAAAAGGGTCCCTCTGAAGCTCATTCAGCCTGCGAGCGAGGTAACCCCATTAAGTGAACGCTCCTAGATGCAGACACCCTTTGTGTGCCTATTTTAGGAAGCTCTTTTGAGGAATAGGTATCTAACGTATCTGAGAAATCTGACAAGAAAATAAAGACTAGGCTTCTTTTGGCTGCATTGCAGCTAAGGGCAACTAGATATGAAGCAAAGGGCTAAATTACACTTTGTCCTACATGGATGTGTTAGGGAGGAGAGTACATCCTCCCCACTCCCTCTCTTTCCCCTTGTGTCGCATCCCTCATGGTCTGCAGAAATGTTTCTTCATAGCTTAAGGGGAGGAGTTGGCACTGCTGGCCAGGACTAGGCATTTCTGTAGAAGTGTAAAGTAGGGATCAGCAGGCTGGGTATATATACCGGCTATACCGACAGAATGGGCGTAGCGAGGGCTCCCTGCACTGCACTTCCACCAGCTTTCACCTGGGCAGTCCCTCTTCCTTCTCTTGTGCATATTTGCAGTGCTATGGCAGTGAGCAGGATGAAGTGTTGCACCAAATTCCTATCCTAACTATTCAGGCTACAAATCCAGCCACAGGAAAAACAGCTAAGAAAAAGCAGAAACCAGTAACCTTCTTTGGTTGTAAAAGAGGAATGGTGTGAGAATCCAGGGTGAAGTCCCAGCCCCCACCCGCTCACATACGGCATAGCCAGCAGGCAAGCGCTCTTCAGAGTCTTTTTTTGCAAGATGCGTTAGAGGTATTTCTGCATACGAGCTATTTCCTCTTTTTTTTTTTTTTTCCCTTTGAAGGTCACTAAAGGTGAGCAGGTATTTCTGCATACGAGCTATTTCCTCTTTTTTTTTTTTTTTCCCTTTGAAGGTCACTGTAAAGGTGAGCTGCATCATTACAGAACTCAGCAAAGGCAGGTGCTACAATTACCTAGTCTAAAAAATCATGCAAGAGCATTTGCTCTTTTGCAAGGAGAGCAAGCATCTGGGATCTTTCCTCTTTTACAGTAATCTTATTTGCTGTGAAATGAATGAATTCAGATCCCTGAATTTTCCTCAAAGACTATGTCTAAGTACCAGCCAGCTGATCTGCAGCAATCCAGAGGGTGGGGGATATATAAATCTTCCTCATTTATGGCTACCCTCCTCTACCCTCCCCCAAAACCATATTCTCTCCCTCCCGATAGCAGCAGCTGTGAGTGATGCATCCATCCAGTGGCAGGGAGGACAAGGCGGTCTGAAGCCGCATTGTTGCTGGGTAACCACCTGCTGAGAGCACCAAAGAGCAAGGCGCGGGAGCCCTGGAGCCCGCGGCGTCGCATCTCTCAGACAAATGGGTGCCTCGCAGTTGGCCTGAGGATCAGCAGTGCTCATCGTGGACCCCTCCTGTGCAGCAGCCGTGGCGTTATGCGCTGGGCCATCTGGTCGTAGAATTTGAGAAGTTTGGCTCTTTTTCTCATCTCTGCAATTGATGATGTGCACTTCACATGTGGCTTTGGAGCACTCCAAGTCCATAAGCATGATGCAAACCTATTCTGCGCAAATGGACAAGGACCTGACCCTGCATCCTCAACACCATGGCAGAAGGACTCAATGGCACAAGAACTCCTTTATTTATGAAAGCATTCCTATTTGGATATATTTATCATATAACTTTTCATGATGTTCTGGGACTCTGTCATGTGGTATACTTAAAACATATTTTGGGATTCTGACATATTTGGAGCTGGGTCAGATGTGGAGCTTGGCTCCAGATCAGAATCTCACTTACGGTGTGGTATGAAACCCTAGACTAGGGTTTGTATTCAAATTAAACAATACTAGAATCCTGCAAGCTGTTCTTACAAGAGCTCAGCTATATTTGGTGGCTACCTGAGCAGCTGAGGCTTTAAATAAAGTCAGTAACGCTTGCTTGACTTTTACCAGCATGATCAGAAGTCTTGTTAAAAAGAAAAAAATCAGGCTTTTTTTGAAACCTAACTGGAATATAGGCTTTTCCCTAAAAACAGAAAACAAAAAAATTGGCCACAGGTTTGGGTTCATATCAGGGAATTAAATGAATTTTTCTTTCTAAGACTTTCCCTTCTCTGTATTTTTCTTAGCAATGAATGAGCCAATAACTTAATGAAGGGAAGAAGAAAGATGACCAAAGCAACATAGCCATGAAGTATCATGTATCTGATGGTGTTGAACACTGATATCAAATTTGTCATTGTGCACATTACTGGCTTAAAACTCAGAAGCAAAATCCAAACCAGAATCAGAATGTAGCAGAACATTTATTTTGGCACATTAAACATGGAGGCACATATTTAGAACAGCTTGTGGAGGAAGAGTCACACCTTTAAAAACAAAATGAAGCCTGTGTTTGCACCTCACGTGTGAAAAATGGATCTAAAAATAACATAATGGTTTCACTACGCTAAGCATACTACAGCACATGGATCCATCAAGAACTTTCTTAGTTCCTGGGACCTCCGACCCATTTAATACCTGTTTCTTGCCACGATCCCTGCCTTGTCATTTTCCCCTTGCATAAATATACATTGTGCCATCTTAGGCTTACCAAGAGGTGCACAGAGGCCGTGGCCTCCTGGCAAGCAGTGCGGACAAGAGGAGCGAAGCTGCAGAGCAGAGCCATGGGTGCTCCTGACCCAGCACCGACACTGCACAGGCTTCAGGGTCTTAATCTCCAACCACATCATCCTGTTTTGTTCCAGCAGGGAGGCATCCATCCTCATGCGCCCAGACTGCCAACCTGAACATGGTAATGGGGGGTAATCAGGCAATTCACTTGAAAAGCACGCTCCTGGTCTGAGCTAGAGCATTAACGTATGCCCAGCCTGATGCAGCAGCAGCTGCTAAGCACCTCTTACTGTTGCTATAGGCAGGGGCATTGCCCGAAGGTGCCCCGCTCCCTTTCTGCCTCTCTGTTGGTGATCTGGTAACACAGAAAAACCTTAATTTATTCACGCCTTCCCTCCATATGCCATGCTCTCAGTGCCACCGTACGTATTGACGGCATGTTAGTGAAGCTCTGCACATGCTTATGAAGCACAGAGGGCAGTACAGAAATGCTCCGTGCTATTTTTGACAATTACGCCACTTTATTTAATAGTGCACTGACTAAAGGCTCTCCTGGATGCTGTAGATAATCCCCCCATATTCCAGCCTGGTAAATGAGGAGGAGTCATCTTGTTTCTTCCCAGCGCTGCTCCCTTGGGAGTGCTGCTGCCTGTGCAGATGCACAGAAGAAACGGTCCACATGCTCTCCCCTCGGTGCTGCTGCGAGGGGCCCTGCACCTGCCAGGCTGGGGGGGAGTCTCCTCCCCGTGCTGAGCTCCTCACACCAGCCAACAGGTCAGCCACAACATGGCTCTGCATAACTTTCAGACAAACCCAACCCTTCTGCCTCCTTATGTGCAAGAGGAGTCTGCCTGCGTTAGTAAATGTGTTTGAGGTATCAGCAGCGGTGGGAATGAACCAAAAGGTAAATCACCCGTTCCACCAATGGGAAGGATTCAAAAAGCATGAATCCAGCAGGTCTTCATAAAAAAGTCATGAGACTGGTTGTGAATCTTCAAAGTACACAAAACCTATTTCTTTTCAAGTTCACTTATGGTCTGAGACTTTAGTATTTGCATTTTCAAACTCTTCTGAGATCTGGAGGGCAGAAACTTGTCTTGCTCTCTTTCTTTTCTCTGTTTAAACAGGTCCTCACGTAGTCCTGACCCTCGGCACTGGGCTGCAAAGGAGCAGTCCCTCCCTGCCACCCTGCCTCAGGCAGCTTCCCCTACGCAGGAGCTGTCCCCATGGTGCTGTCTTGCAGAGAAGGACCAGGGGAATGTGTTTCATTCTGAGACATTGCCAGATTGCTGGCTACACAGCCCTGCTCAACAGCTACAGAAAACATTAGTGACCCAGAAAGAAAGTAAAGACACGAATGAAGCCCAAAGAGGAAGACCGTGGCATTGATGACTGGGGTATCTTTGACTTCAGGAAGAATAGCAGAGGCCAGGGACAAGCCAGTGTGTTGGCATGCCCGTGACGGCTCAGACAGCTACGTCCACCGTCAGTTTTCTGTGGGCTGCCACGCTGCACGTGCGAGCGGCTGAGGTGCACGGGTGCTGCTGTGCCCTGTTTGCTGCGGAGAAGCCGCCTCTGGCAGAGCAACCAGCCAGGGGCAGCCCTGCAGCAAAGAGCTGTGGCAGTTTCAAAATGAACACAAGCCAAAGCTCTTATTTTGTGGTGCTCACAAGGCCACTGTTAACAGGACGGGGTGGGAGGAAAGAGTAAAAAGCAAACAGTAATGTGGTAACTTTCCCCTTAACACAGGCGCTATTACTGGAGTCCCTGTGTATGGCTCACACAGCCCCTTTATTATGCACACCTTTTAAGAGCTACCTTGCATGATAGGGTCCTTGTTCTCTCTCACCCTCTCCTGCTCTAAGTTTTCCAGATGAAATGATACTTTCTTTAAGCGTTCCTTCATTACACTATCAGCTACCTCGTTCATCTGGGAAATAAAGGTTAATTGACCCTGTGCGATTACAGATTCATATCACAGGCACTCAAGATAGGCAAGATTAACTAACAATCATTGCAAAAGTGGTAATGACACTTTGAAAGTGTCACTCAAAGCTAAAAATTGTGACCAACATACTACCCAGGTAACTGTGAACTATGAGGTTATACAGACATCTTTGGAAGCTATTTACAGGCAATTAAAGCAGAATTCTTATATGATAAATTGCAACAGTCTCAAAATCTCAAGTGTTAAGTGCCTTCATTTTAAGATTTCTAAGCCATGGCTAATATATCCCCAGATCATTTTTTTTTAAACTAGATTGCATGCAAGTGACCTTCTATCCTCCTCCGTCTCAATATTCTGTTTCACTTTGTTAGCAATTAGTACTACAGAAAAGACATCTTTAGCTCAGAACAGATTTTCAACTCATTTAGCAGTTCATTGTTGGATGATGGAAAAACAATTGAATCAGAGACTGAAGCTAAATGGTTCATATGAGTACGGAAATGCTGTTTATTCTTTTGGAGATGTGTAGAAATGGCACTTGCTATCTCAGGCCATCATTTCAAGAAGGAAATAACACATGAATCTGTATATTAACTCCTAGTTCTGTCCACCATAATGGTTGCTACAAGTCAGCGGCGCTGCCTATGGGCAGAGACTGAACTTCATGTGAAAGTGCTTCCTTTCCAAAATGGACCCACATTAAGCCATCTACTACAGCAGAGCTGCCCAACCCTACAACCTGCTGCATTTCTCGGGCAGTGCTAGAATCATAACTTGTGAAGTACTTAAGGATGAAAGATACTGTCAAAAGTTTTGCATTTTTAAAGAGCTCAAAGTAGGCTAACAAATAAATGAGGCTTTATGTTAGTTTTAGAACATCGTATGGCTTCAGGCAAGTACATGTTCCTTCTCAGGGCAAAACAGAGAAGTAGTTTTGGTCTCTGAATGGAAATGGGTTTAGAGAGGAAGCAAACTGTGTCTCTTAAATGGAAGTGAAAAAGAAAACAGTGCAGAGAGCCATGTGCCTGGCTTCCTTGAGAGTCCTCAACAGGGGAGGGGAGGGAGTCTTGTTAGAAGGGCGAGATGTGACCTACTCTTGTATAGACAGGGAAATAAGAAAATAGCTTCAAGAGGCGAGAAATGCCAAAGAAATAAAACAGGTATGGTAAAAGAGGTGTTTAAGAGGATTATTCTTCCTCAATGTATTCCCTTAAATCCTATTTAATATTAATGGGACTTGAATACACAGCTCGTGGTGAAAGAACGGTGATCTTTGTGGGTTAAATAGGATCCTACAAAATTCGGAGCAGCACAAGAGGTAGCCAAAACAAGTTGCTTAAGTTCCAAAAAAATGCAGAGTACAAATGCACAGAGTGAGCCATTGGGAAAACAAAATAAGACCAATAAAACAGAGGAAATAAAGAGATAGTTGATTTGAGAGCCATACCCTAAACCCAGGTAGCTTCCATGCCGCTAGTAGATCTCATTGACCTGTAGTAATGGCATTAGATACGCAGCCTATAATAAAGAGCTACTGCTCATTCCAGCCAGCAGATAACTGCAAAGATATATACATTTGTGGCAGCACATTACTGTAAAGAGTGTTCCTTCCCCTTTTTGCTATGCCATGTGATAAATCCTATGATGAAATACACCTCCTTGCATGATTTTTCACATAGCCACAAAAAAAATAAGTCAAGAGACAGCATTGCAAACATTTGTATGGAGCTACGATTCTGCTGGAAGCATTTAGGAAGATGTAGCAGGTCAGTCCCCAGTGAATGTTTGGCAGTAGAGCTCCGCAGAAACCTACAGAGCTAGGGTGATGTGGCAGCGCAGCTGCAGTCGGAAAGGGGACAAACTCTGCTGGAAAGAAGGATGCTGTCTCTGAACTAAGGGGAAGATGAGACAGGCCTTTAACTGGAGGGGATCACAGGAGCTACAGGAAGAAACAACGGAGGTGGGATGTAAACACAGAGGGTGATTAATTTTGATGGGTCCCACCTCCTGACTGCCATAAATCAATACATGTTAGCCTCAAATCTGGAAGAAGCGACGTTCTGGCAGGTGCCTCTGAAAAGCTGGTTGCTCCAGCGCACCCTGATTTGCAAGGGTACGGCTACAGCAGTAAACCTGCCCACGGTTTATCTGCGTTCTTTGTCAATATACCTTTTCAAATCAGCATCTAGTGAAAAAATCCAAAACCAAAACAAACCAGCCTTCAGATGAAATCGCTAAGGCAACGTGCAGCTCCCCTAAGAAACGGAGCAGGAGTTTGGTTACGGTGAGTGCTGAGGAGTGACTAGCCTGCAGCACAGCTACCTAACAAAGAAGTTGCAAAAACCCTCAGACTATCACATCAGTCCAGGAAGCTTTATATCATGGTTGTAGTTCATGAAGTTTTACAGCTGATTTATGGGATTGGTTTCAGAACTCTTCACTCTTTTATAAGTGTTTGGGACTTTTCCTATAAACACGGATTGAGGAGAAGGCTTTGGAGTATTTTTTGCACATTGTAATCATATACAGGCATGCTATCACTCGCAAAAAAAATGATATTCTCTCTCTCTCTGTCTCTCTCTCTCTCTCCCCCCCCCATTTTATTTTAAGCATATGGGCTGGTGTTCCTGTGGGTAAACCACCTAAAAATTAGTTCCAGAACAGACACGTTAATGGAGACTCAAATAACTAAAATGTAAAGTACAGCTGATGAAACATTGGCAGCAAAATATTTGAGCATTGCCAGAAAAAAGTAAATTCCCACCTTATGGCCAAATTTCATTACCCTTTTGATGACCAATACTACCAGTTTGCTTTGGTCTCGGTAACTTTTAAGTATTTCTTATGTTCTGGAGATTAATGTTTCATTGCCTGCAGTCATAACACCTAGGACTGCGACGCTGTCAGATTTCTTTGGTTAAGTCGGGGTCAGCCAAGCTCGATGCCCGGATGGGGCATTTCCCGGGCGCCCGTGGGTGGTTGTGATGGGCCCCCTCCCGAGCAGTGCAACACAGCAGCATGGCAGCACCGTTTCTGAGCACACGGCCGGTACCATCTTTTCCTATGTGGCAGAAAGCTGACAGGCGCTTGCTCACACCCATTAAAGATTCCAGGAGACATTTTATAGATGAGTGAGTTATAGATGCCTATTTGCTGGCTTCCTGAAGGGAGCTGCTCTGATGCCGGATTTTATATTCATCACGAAGTTCATTGGAAAAGGTATCTTCACTTCCTTTCGGATCTGTTTTGCGAAGCATCTGCTATGTGTCATACAGGCTACGGCTGATTTCTGTGGAAGGGAGCGATTCTTACATAGGATTTACACATGGCAGCAGCAGGCAGAGCATTGAGGGGCAGGCTTAATCCTCAGCTGTGCTCCAGCTGATATCAAAGAGCTTTTATATTTAATAAGTCTCAAACACTTACAATCACAGAGGACAGAAAAGTACAGAAAAATACGGTGGAACCAATCTACCCCCCAGGGCAAAATGAAACAGAAAATGAAGAGCACAAGATTTCTTGAATGGGTAGAAGTTCATATTCAATGATAATGAAGAATTATACACAAATCATCCTGCTGTTTCAGGAGGATAGTTTATCTAAGTATGATGTCAGGCAAAAACCACTGGAGCGCTGATGTTGGGTAGGTATGTGTCAGAAAGCAGACATACGAGTAAGTACCCTGGGAGAGGACTTCTCGCCAAACCTTTTTTCCTCTCTTTGTTTTATCCAGGGAAGCGAACCCCGAACATAATAGACCCCTCTCCAGAGAGCCTTTCTGTGCTCCACATCTCTGCTCACCCACCTGGCCTTCCACATCAAGCAGAAAATACTTCAGCTGCAGTGATCAAAAACATTCCCTTTCCTGCCCAACCAGGGGAATGCTGCTCCCAAAGCCCGCTGGGGTCTGTTTCTGTCCCTCTAACACAAGGACGGTTTTAATTTTAGACCCGAGCTGTTCTTAACCAGAAACATCAGAAAGACATGTTTTTAGAGGTTTTAAACAGCCCAGAACAAAACTCCCAGCTGGAAGACACTCCTTAAGTCCACTGCACACTTTTTTGCTACAAGACGTTCCCAGTGCTGTGCACAGGGCAGCCTCTCCACATGCAAGAGGCCACCTTCTTGATCTTGAGATCTGTAGAGCCCAGATAAGATGGCTTCATCCTGTCCCCCAGTTAGCTGGCAAAACACAAGCTTGAAAGTTCCTGTATCTCCGCCTGGTCCCTGTATATATAAATATCAAGTGTTTTGTGTCTCCGTGATAGATCTTTTCTGCCCTTCGCTTTTTCATCCATAGTGCTATGAAGACAAAACAGCTTGACTTTACCTTTGGCATGAAAATAATACAAGTAGTGTAAAGAATATGACAGCTACAAGAAGTCTATGACAGTAATTTGAAGAATCTGTGCCCCTAAAAGATGCAGTAAAGTCTCTGGCAGCTGGCGGCCTGACGGAGTTGAGATGATGCAGACACAAGGCTGGGACCTGTAATCCCAAGCAGCCGGGCTATTTTATTATGCTTATTCACGTGAATACTTGTGAAATCTACAGGAGATCTATGGATTCTTTAGCTGATAATATCTCCTGACTGGCCTCCTTTATCTCTATATTCATGGCAAGGAAAAATGTCGTAAATGTTTGTGATTGGCTTTCAGACACTTGTCTGACCACCAGCTTACTTTTTTAGCTCTGTGACTCTCCAGAGGCTATGCTCAGTGACACCTTAGTTCCATAATTTTCATGATAACAACTTATTTTTGTCCAGATATCACAGGTCTCTTACCCCATTCTCCTTCCCTGAGCATTTCACACAGAAGAGGTTACAGTGCTGTTCATAGATGGAGACACATGTGAAACAGACCTCTAACATCAATTTTTGGAATCAGCCTCAATGGTTGACCATCCCGTGCCCTACAAACCACCCTTTCAAAGCTTTTACAATTGTGCAGCCTTCAAGGAATTGGGCTTTTCTCTTCCTTTCCCTCTGTAGAGAGAGAAAGAGAAGCCTAGAGAGTCACAAAGCTAGGAGCTCTGGAAAGCCTGCTGTCTGTCTTCACGTGCTCCCGCTCTGCAGCACATGCGGCAGATCCAGGCCCATTGCAAGGAGAGGGAAAGTGGGTCATCTGACAGCTGGCGGTTCAGTGGGGATAGAAGGTCTGAGAAAATCAGGGTGTCTTCTCAAAACATCTGAGAAAGAAGTTAAATCCATAGTACACACTTCTTCTGCACCTGATAGTAACCCTGTTGGGTAGGTTTTGTCATGTACCTACAGGCAGCTTAAAATTTACTTTGTTCTGATCCAGAGAGACTAAACAGTTATTTTGCAGATGCAGATAAGCCTTTTAGAGTAGGGTTTTCTGTTTTGTTTTCGTTTTTTTTTCTTTTTTCCTGCCTGGTTTGTGACACAGTTGGGCATTTTTATCTTCCCAGTAAAGGAATTGCTATACGCACCTGATCTGAGCATGATCAGGAAGGAAAGATTTTTCTTTGGAAAATTCGTATGAACAAGCAACAATTTCCCGGAAAACTTTGTTCATGTCCTTCAAAAGTGGGTTAAAATCTTCAGCAGCTAATGGCATAGCATTTTGAAACTGTACTTGAATAACTGGGGAAGGGACCAACATTGATAGAGGCAGTCAAATTAGGGATTAGCACAAAAAAAAATACAAGAAGTAATAAAATTGGGATTTCTGTTGAATCCAAGTTTGATCTGTTTAAATTTTTGTATTTTATCCTGAATCTATCTTCAGCAGAATTCTGATTGTCTTCAGAAGAGTAGAATAAATTTGCCTGAGATCAATCATCCTTCATTAAAAAACTTTTAATTTATATCAACATCTCATTGAATTCTATAACATAGGAAACCAAATCTGAAATTAATTTAGTTCTCAGATTTTCCTTTCAAGATACAACAGCTTTAACAGCTTTGAGAGTTATGACAGAGCACTTGTGCTTGGACTGCTGACATTTTACAATTTGCTGAACAGCGCGACACTTCTTTCTTGTACTGTGACTGACTGGGGAGGTAGTAGTGAGCACGTAGACATCCGTGCCCAGACCTCACTGAAGTAATGAGAGATTCAACAACTGATTGGAAAAGGCAAATCTTCAGAGCCCACCACTGCCTTATTCAGGCCTAGCAACATAAAATAGAAACCTTGAGAGGACTGAGGAATCACTAATAGCGTCAAGAAGGGAAGCTGAAGATAACTGAGGGTACTGGACATCCTGATAAGGATTTTCAATCGATATCACCATAGTGATTTGGTTAAACAGAGAGGAGAACACGGCCCTGAGCAGAGTTGTGGAGGCCAGTTTAAAATGAAGCACAGATACTCAAATATGTAGTGATTGTAAGAAGATATATTATTCCAGACAAATTACTTGGAATATACTCATGCCAAATTGGGGGAAAAAAAAAATCACCAGACTTTATCTGTCTTTATGTCACTTGGAGGACACCGTCCACTGAACCAAGGGAAGAATTCCTGCTGCAACTAACTCCCTCGCCCTCTTAAAATCCATACAGAGATTTTTCTTCTGCTTGCTTCCTAGTTCCTTCCTTTTAAGTTGGTAATCAGATCTTCTTCCTTCCGTCTGCTGCCTTTTCTGATTCCTAATTGTTTGTCCCACAATAATCTTTTCCATCTCTGACCCACAATGTCTGTAGGTTTCAGAAGGTTCAGCCCATTTTAAGGACGTAAATCATTGACAGTGCTTATAGAAAAGTTAGTTTATCTGCATTACAATGATTCTATGATTCTATGATCGCCAATGTCCTGTGCTCTTCACCTTTACGTTTCTGGTAACTTTTGTCTTTGTGTTGGGGCATAAAAATATATTCGGAGTTACTGTTGCCTTTTTCAGAGATGGTTTCCACTGTGGTCTCTCAGGAGTATATTCTTTAGTGTAATAATTTCTCTAAGAAATAAAATCACTTCTTAAAAGTAACTGCTTCTGCATACAGAAATTATTTAGTAATGATCTCACGTGAAAAAGATAGGAAAAAAGCAACCAGAAATTTGGAATTAACAAGATGTAGAAAATCTCCCTGCTGTATAATTAGCTTTTTGTGCTGGATCTTACATCTTGACCCTCATCTTGGCATTTTTATATCCTCCAAATACTCCAGCACACGTGAAAGTTTACTTCCATGACTAATCCTATTGATTTGGATCAGACTACTCACGTGAGTGAAGTTATGTGTTAATATAGGACTTTGCAGGCTCAGAAAGTCTTTGTCCGAACCTTGTCCTCCCAGACTTTCGCCATGACCCATGAATTCCGGTGGTGTTCATTCATATACAAATCAACAAATCAGGGAACCAAGGGATATTAATTGGCCTGGAGCCAGGGCAAGGATGCCTTTTTTTCAGTCTGAGGTTCTCAAGTCTGGTCTCCTCGTCTCATTTCTGATTATGGTTCTCCATTCAGTAAAATTCTTGCCAGGGCTTCCCAAGCGTCAACTGCATTTTAAAACAAGTATTTGAAGCTATAACAAATGTAAGATAGTTGGTTTATCTGTTATGAAGTGTTTCGTAATACATTCACATGAAAAATGCTCATGATTTTAGTAAAGAATGACATATAGGGTCTGAATTTTGTCTTGAATCAGTCAGTTTGTAGGTCTAGGAGAGCTGGTTTCATCATGTTGAAAAAGGAAATCCTGTGAAATATATTAAAATCCAGATGCAAGGGGTTTTTTTGGGTTTTTTTTTTTTTTATTATCAGGTTTGCCAAAATACCAGTAAGGTTATGGAACTAATAAACTAAATCCTATGCTCATGTGACTCAATTGCCTCTAGTCTGAAGATAAGTCTGACTTAAAGATTCAAATATATGAAGTGTTTGTACAGTAGATGTGAAACGAGTATATCTAAGTATTAAATCACGAGCAAGTGTTATCCATCTGCTAAGTATATTAATGTACTGCACCATGTATACTGTACTTTAATGTGCTTATATTAAATTTAAAGTGACAGAAGGCAATCAATTTGGATATTTGAAAGTGAAAGGCTTTTCCAGCTTTTCTTCCCAAAACAGAGAAGTAAGTTACTTTCTGGGGTTTTTTGGTGATTCTGTGCTATCTTGGCAGATATTATGAGCAGCTCAATGAGAAATACCATACTACCTAACCTGCCAGAGAGCTGAGAAGTGAGGCAAGTCACAGAAGTGCTGGATTCCAGTTCTACCTTGCATTTCACCCATGTAAGTATACAAAAGTTAAGTAAAATCTCATTTAAGGTGCAAGATGCACTCTAATTCAAAGGCTGAGCAGGAGTGAGAGGAATGGAGGAAGCAGTAGAATGCAGGTACAATTCAAGTCCATGTATATTGAATAATATATAAGCTCCATTTGAAAGCGGGAACATTTGGAATAGAAGGTTTTAACTCTATTTTGGAGCATGCATGACCATTATTAACCATTCAAGCTTTTATCCTTGTGTGTGTCACCTCAGTTCCAACACAGAGTCCCAGACTCCAGTTTCTATTTGTATTTATTCTCTGCCTTCTGCCTTTCTTGACCACGTATGCAAAATATTTTACAAACTGAACACAGTTGTAAAGTTTGCAGCTTGTCCTTTCAGCAGATGAGTGCTCATTTTTCACTGATCTGTTTTTGCGTAATTCTAATCAGAAGTTTATGTTGTATCTGGTAAAGAAATCCAGTAGTGGATTGTGGATTGGTCAGCCAGAATACGGCAGGCTGTAGACATAAAAATATGGAAAGAACTCCAGACACCAGTCCTGTCTGGTGGAAAATTGTTATCTGCAAACACCATCCACATCTTCAAACACAGACCCATGAAATGCAAACAGTAGCATCTTGTGTCAATACCTTTGGCCTGGTCATGCACGAGATCTGCTGAAACGTGGCATTTAGAGATCTGAATCTTCAAAGTGAGAGCACTCCCCTCCTGGAGGGAAGCGTGGCTGCCTCGGGTCTGTGTGCACGAGCACTTCAGCAGACTTTACTTAAAATTCTCCTCCTTTTTTGCTACTGTTTGAGTTGGAGTGCTGCAGATCTGCCGTTTCTGATGCTCCACCTGCACGTTAATGGCCAGCTCAATATATCTGGGGTACAGTTCTTATTCCAAGCTGCTGTATTCTAGCTACCAGATACAAAACAGGCTTTTTAAGCATTTTAGGTGTTTTGTAACCTGAACTTGCATGGTATAACACCTTAAGTGTGACCAGCAACATCTGAGATAGATACAGTTCCTGACTGCAAGCGGTTAAATTACTGCTTGCCCATGTGAACAGCCATCTGGTTTACTCCTGGAGTAGGAGTTTGACTCCTTAGACCAAGTTACTCTCTCTAATGCAAAACCTATAAATCTTCACCAATAAAAAATGTAAAAAATAGTGGCTTTTTTTAAGAGAGAGGAAAAAAAAGAAAGAAAACCAGTTCTTTCATTGCATGGATAGCATTCTCAAAAGTGCTACAGCAATCTGGTTTCAATCTTAGCTATAATCCTAAGTAGATGCCTTCTTGACTCTGGCATCATCATGGCTGCAAAATAAGAAGCAGGCTCACTGGCACTGAACATACGCATGTCCTGGATTCGCTCTGCCTCCCGCTTGTGGAAAGCTGGCAAAAGCAGCAAGGCTGAGTCTTACATGTTTTTTCTCCAGTTTATTGTGTTTAGATGGGGTAAGCGTACTGCAAAGCTGCCGGTTGTCCACTTGATGGTATCAAGTAACTGAACATGGGAGGGTACAGCTGCTTAACGCTCTCTATTCAGGCAGACATGACCAGAGAATTTTATAACAGGTAAACCAGCTGTGTTATGTTCTTCACCTACACGGACAACTCCCGTGCTAGATTTAATCAGAATGTGCTTAACTTAACTTGCTGCTCAGATTCTGTAGTCCAGTCTAGTCTATTCTGGACCAGCCTTGCTGCGAGGTGGATAAATATGCCTCCATCAGGAAAATCACCATGGTTTTTCTGTAAGAGGACACTGCTAATTTGCATCTTCAAAGACTCCGGTATCTATAATTTATTCTCAAATTCTGTCATTATCAAATAATTTCTAAGCATTTTAACAAACTTTTAGATGACATCTTTCCCAGAACCAAGCTTTGGCAAAAAGAAAAATGTCACTTTAAGCTGGAGCAAGGAGGAAGGCTTGGCACTGGTCTTTCTTCTCTCACTCTTCTTCATCATGTTTCCCTTTGTCTGAGGATACGTGTGAGCAGACACACGCACAAGGAATGGATGAGCCTTGTCTCTTTTTAGAGGTGAGACCAGGCAGGGCTAACATTTCTCCCAATTGGGTAGCGGTATAGCTACCCATTGCGAAAAAATGCACAAAAACAATCTCTTGCATATTTTAAAGTTATTCTTGCCCGGTTTGGGCTTTGGTTCTAGTATGGCAGAGTTTTCTATTTGTCCCAGACAGAAAAATAAAGGTTTCTCATCACACCTCTTCAGAATAAGAAACATCTAGCATGACATTTGTTATCCAGTAGGAAAGTGGCTTTGCATTGTGTCTCACAGAAACACGGTGGTCTGGCTCATTCGGCGATCTTTACGACAGCAAGTACGTGTAAATCTAATGCAACGAGGGACTTTCTGTCCCAGGCTATTTCATTTCTGATGTGGAATATGCCTTGTCCAAAACAAACGGACGGCATGATGCTGGGACAGAAAGATGCTTGGACAGAAAGACTGCATCTTTCAGCCAAGCAAAACGTTGAGCCAGGTCATATTGATATATGGGTACGTGGTTGTCTGCGCCCCGTATGGGGCACTGAAGCAGCCAGGGAATGTCCATGTCTGCACTGAAATAAGAGCTGATCTCGGGAGGAAATTTCACCCTGGCCTAGACGAGGCAGCACCCACTTGAGTACGGCACAGGCAGCAGCGGGGTGCGAGCAGCCATCCTGCCCCCAGCAGCGCCTCAGTAACCCCCTGCGTAAACCAGAGAGGATAATCATACCCTGAGGGTTTGCAGCTTTGCTTTGCTGGATGTCACCACGAGCAGGGCTGAGTAATGGCGCTGGCTACTAACAGCAGGGGGTAATGTTAAGCGCTGGAGCTGGCGCCGATGGCTCCCAGCGCCTCGCTGGCCCACCAGCCGCTCTGAGGCAGCCTGGGTACTGCTCATACCACGCTCAGGGAGCCCATGCTATGCACCAAATAAGAACATGTGGGTATTATTTGTTTTCTTCTGTCAGATTATTCATTCCAAATAGCATTTTGTCTTCTTATTGCCAAGAGATAGTCTGTGAGCAAGTCCTTGTTTTGAAAAGAGCAGTTGTTATTCACAAGTCCTGATCATAAGGTATGTGCCGCTTGGGGGAATTTGTTTGCAAACTGTCCATTGCAACTATTAACTGTTTATCGTGAAGAAATTATCACTTAGGGCTATGTCATCATGATTTCTTCTCCCCGACTAGAGTCCATGAAGCTTTTTTTAGAAAGGAGAAAGACAAATTACGAAGAATAAATGATTAGCTGTGAACTTCTGGTACGCTTTATTCAAAGTCTAAGTAATTATACCGAAACCCACAAAGCTTTTGGGATCCATCTTTTCATGGCAGTTGTGAGTGCTTGAATACTTGGGAAACAATAGGTAATAAAACCGCACAAATATGACTCCATAAGGAAACTTGATTCGTAGTACACACCAGCACTCTCAGTCTTATCTGAGAAGTGCCACAGTTGGACAAGTCTCTTTTTACGACTCTCATGAGTCTTTATATCTTGTAAGTAGTCAGTACTCATGTGAGTAAATGCTAACCTGGGTGATCTACGTGTTCCTTCAGAGTCTGGTCCTGCTTTGAGAAGTTTCCCTGGTTCGGGAAGTTTGCTGGGCACGAGAAATGCCACACCAAGTGCTACATAGGAGATGCACTGTGGTGATGCCAAGATGAGAACCAAACTACAACAGATAAATGCAACATTTGGAAGATAAGAGGCAGAGGGGAAAGGAACAGAAACCAGCAAGCTTTCCGCCAGGCCATGCGTGCAGTTCTTTGGATGTTGATGCTTCTTTTCCAGTCGTACAAACCAGGAGCAATGAAAACAGGTTGGTGTGCACGACACGGCGAAGAAGCAACTTGGTAAATAAACAAACAGAAAGAAAATCAGCTAAAATTAACCCCACTCCACGCATTAGGGAGTTAGTGCATGCGGCTCCTTTGGAAGCGAGCCCTTGCGTTGCGCGCGCGCGCTCGCCGGGGAGCCGGCTGCTGAGTTATACACGTTTATCCTCCGTGCTCTAAAAAAAGAACGGGACGACAGAGCGCTCCCCGTGTTTTATGCCCGCACCGTGGGCATGACAGCCCCGTCA
>NW_008794665.1:8404883-8408782 GCF_000699145.1 Aptenodytes forsteri | reverse complement strand
ATCTCCCAAAAGCGTTAATTAAAAAAAAAAAAAAAAAAAAAAAATCGGAGGGGGACTTGCGGCGGAGGTGGGAGAGCGCCGGTGGTGGTGTCGGGCTTGTTTGTGGTGGTGTGGGGGTGGGGAAGGTCGAGAGACACCTTGGGTCGAGTCCAAGCGAAGAAGTCATCGCTGGCTGCGCACCCTATGGAATAGCGGTAAATCCCAGTTTGCGGCCCTGCGGGTCGGGAACGCTGGCCGTGGCGGAGTGAGCCTTGCCGAGTGCCCTCACCTTGCCTCTCTCGCCCACAGAAATCCTACGAGCACTTGGCAAAAATACGAGTAGCGAGAGAAGTGCCTCCAGAGTGCAACTGCCCACCAGGTAACAGACACGGCTTGGAAATCTCTTCTCTGAGGCTTGTAACTCTGGGGGTTTTGGTATCCTGTGTTTTTCAAATACATGTAAGTCAAATCCAGGGGATGCCTCTCCAATCAACAGCTGTACTTTGGGTGGAAAAGGTGTAAAGCCCAGAATCGTTTGTTTCCACTGTGGCACTGGATTGGAGCTAACGCTAGTTAAAAACCCCGGTTAGGCTGTGTGATGCCAAATGATAACACTTATGGAGAAGTTAGCAATCCACCCCAGCAAGAAGAAATAGATTCTGTCTTAAAGGGGGTAGTACTGAGACAGGCATTGTGTGCTCAGCTTGGGAAATAGAACAAAAGTTCCTAGCAAAAATATTGGACAACTTATAACATGGATTGAACTAGGTGGAGAGTTCATTGCAAGTTACCAGTAATATATACAAGAGCTTTTCAGTCTCATTTTTCTGTAGTCGTGGATGAAAGCAGTTCCCCTGGGAAGGGATTGCAGGTTTCATACTGAGGGTTCAAAACTCTGTGTGTTTATGCAACCAGTGATGTTGCTTGACTTTGGAAACGGGGCCTCCTAATGCTGGGATCAGTTGTTCGTACACACACACTGCAACCCTTCCTGTGTTTTTCGTGCTGCTTTTTGACAGTCTAATAACTGTCAATATTGTTTTAGCTTTATAAACTTCTGCAATATGTACCCAAGTTCAAATGGCATCTTAAAAGTTAAGAAAATAATGCCAGTGTTTCACAGGGTGATGTAGGAATTCCAGCATCCTCTGTGTGATGAAGCACACTAGACATACAGTATGCTTTACGTATCTTGCCACTCTGTTTGAAAAAACC
Source organism: Aptenodytes forsteri (assembly GCF_000699145.1). Taxonomy (NCBI): domain Eukaryota; kingdom Metazoa; phylum Chordata; class Aves; order Sphenisciformes; family Spheniscidae; genus Aptenodytes; species Aptenodytes forsteri. The sequence goes on along the minus strand of NW_008794665.1, from coordinate 8,407,588 downwards.
ATCTCCTTTACAGGTGGAATATCGACTGTCGACAAGACTTAAGCTGATGATGTTTGCCAATAGGATGTGTGATAGTACTGTGTATATGAGGAAGGAGCTCTTCTAGTTTGGGTTTTAATTCCTGCCAAACTCATCAGTCTGAAAGGGCTACTGAACCTCGGTGTTTAAACTGACTGCAATGGTTGGTATGGTATTTTGCTGATGATACAACTGAGAGCAGAGTATTTACTGGCTGGTATAGGAGTTACCATGGCTAGCATGAAAAGGACAGTGTATATAACTAGGTCTGTTTCAAAAGAGTGCACGGAATTACTCAACTCCTAGCTAGTTTTGGTAAGGAACATTGGTTTCCTGCTGTACTATATATAACTTTTTCCTTTAAGGCTAACATGAACATACAGTTTTGATCTTATTTTTTCTGTTGCTTAACTGCAATAAATTACAAGATTCAAGTTTGTTCACTAAAAATGAGGGTTGCTCATCATGTTGTATGCAAAGATGTATTCTGTGAACCTGAAATGTGGTTGAATTTGATGCCAAGCTCTCTCCCTTTTCCTTCTCCTTGTTTAAATTCATCTGTTACAATGTTTTTGCTTACTGTTTTCATACTAAAGGTCAGTATCTACTGTTTCACAGTTGGTGTTAAGTGCTGCTTTACTTCCCCACTACCACTAGAGCTCCGCATTATACCAATTTTTACCTGACCTTTTTTCTTAAGAAGTATGCTTTATCAAATAGATAATGAGCAGCAGAATATTCCTCACATGCATTGTAAAAATCCTTGCTAGATGAAAGTCAAAGTAAAGTGATCTGGGAAACGTTTTCAAGGGAGCAAGATTCATAAGATCAGGAAAATTTATATGAATTGTTATAAAATAAAATAAATAAATTGCAGAGACGACTAGCTGGTATGGGGATTAGAAACGCGATATGGAGCTTTTCACCTCTGGGTAGCTATTTCAGTTTGGAAGCAAGTTTTGTAGTGGCTGAAATGTTGCCATGTGATAGCCTCATTTTGGACAGCTTAAAATGAGTTGATGCTCTCATGCTTGTTGCCAGTGGACAGGTGTCTACCTCAAAATGGCATCATCTTGGGAGCCTTGTCTGAGAGAACAAGGGCCGAGTACTGTGCCTTCCTAACAGCAGGCATTAGGCAGAGCAGGAGGGGATAGAGCGAATAAATTGTTGTTTCTTCTTTTGGTTCACTTTGTTAAAATTCCTTTTCGACTGGACAGGATAGGCTTTTATTTTCATCCTTAATGCTGCTATTACAAATTTGGACTACTGTGTTCAGAAAGGCGTTTGGTTTAATAGGAAAAGTATCATGGAAATGCAGTGGTTTTTCTGTTGCCCGCTATTTGTGAAGCCAAAGGGTAAACTGCCTCTTTACTTCCCCATGATTCCATTTTGCTGCTTTATTCTGCTCAGCTTCTGCATTTCTTCCCTGGGTTTCTGTAATAATAAAATACACGTCTGCTAGAGATGACTTTGGAAAGCCTTCATGGTACAGAGGTGATTTTTTTGAAACATCCCTATGCTGTGAAAAAAGGCTGCTGCCAAATGGCCACCAAGGCAGTTCCCATTGTCCTGCTCTTTAAAGAGAAATAAAGATTATTTAAAAATAGGTTACATTGTTCTCTACCAAGAGAAGAGAGGGAAATTCAAGCTGCAGACAGGAGGCTGAGAATGTGGCCTCTGATTTAGGATTAAAGTTATGCAACTGGTGTAGATCTCATTAGCTTGAGATGTTCATCCCCTTGTGGCTCTCCATGGCAGGAACTTGCATGTTCAAAGGAAACTGGGTTTGAATGGCTTGGATACCAAAGGCAGCCAGATTCACAACCGCTCATAGCTTGCAGAGCTGTCCACATGTACCTCCTTTTAATTCAACAGTAGCCTTGAACTTTGTCTAGCGTGAAGAGTGGTCACATTTCTCTTTAAAAACTTTGTTTTCACTAAATGTGGTTTTTCTAATTATTATTTTCTATTTTCTTATAAAAGAAACACAACGCGAGGAGATATTAGAGTTTTGGTTTTAATTCTGCAGGACTAAAACCAGATACCAAAGATTTTGTAAATATTTTTAAAATTACAATAGCAGGCATTCTTTCTCTTCTTAAAGCAGGGTAATAAAGTTTGAAAAGTAAATGCATGCTGACATTCCTCTTAAATTACCTCAGTTCTAACAAGAGTGCCAGCTTAAATCCCATGCTTGCAACTAGTGCTGTAGTCACTGCTGGCAGTTAGCCTTCTGCACATAGGACTGGGGGGCATATTGAGTGGCTAAAATTATTTTAAGCATAATTAATTTTCCCTTGCCAGATTTATTATTTATTGTAAATTAATGTTTCTCTACTGTAAAAGATGAACACAAAAAGTAGGCTTGTAGGTAATTATTTCATATGTTTGAATCTTCCTTTAAATGGCTGCGGGAGCATAATCAGCTTTTATGAGGAACAGTCAAGCACAGTGCTGGATACTTCTTACCAAGTGCCAAGAATTATACTGTTGTGGAAAGAGTAACACGTTGTGCTGGTTTTGGCTGGGGTAGAGTTAATTTTCTTCATAGTAGCTAGTATGGAGCTATGTTTTGGATTTGTGCTGGAAACAGTGTTGATAACACAGGGATGTTTTAGTTACTGCTGAGCAGTGCTTACACACAGCCAAGGCCTTTTCTGCTTCTCACACCACCCCACCAGCGAGCA
>NW_008794665.1:8358384-8404659 GCF_000699145.1 Aptenodytes forsteri | reverse complement strand
GTAGTGAATGAATTCCTTATTTTGCTTTGCTTGCGTGCACAGCTTTTGCTTTACCTATTAAACTGTCTTTATCTCAACCCACAAATTTTCTCACTTTTACTCTTCTGATTCTCTCCCCCATCCCACTGGGGGTGAGTAGCGAGCGGCTGTGTGGTGCCAAGTTGCTGGCTGGGGTTAAACCATGACACGTGCAGAAAGCACAGGGATACTCCCAATTCAATAGAGTTTTAAGAAATTCTTAGTTTTTTGTAGATTCTTCAGACTCTTCTCTTCCAGAAAGCATTCACGTGTATACCTAGGACCTGTAGACTTCAACAGAAATTAATATATGCTTGCATGTTTTAGTGAGTTGATCCTTTATATCTTGTAAGGGTCAAGTTCTGACACTTGCGGTCATGTGCTATGATGTGTCATTCTGTAAGTGGTCCTCAGAGCCCACTCCTGGAGTCAGATGGTGTTGGCAGGAGTAGGAGTCAAGTCTGTTAGTACAGAAAGTTCAAATGTGGTCAGCAAGAAGTCCAGCAGGCAATTATGTATGGTTCTGCATGTCCCTTTTGGCCAGTTTTGGGAAGCAAATCTTTTTTTTCCCCTTCTCTTTTGAGGAAGACGTTTATAATGAATTTATTCCTTTAAAAAAAAAAAGCTAACAGTATTATATAAGTAGGAATGCCTATATGCCATACATTGCTTTAATTCTGCATTGACAAAGGATAGGTTGCATAACATGAGAAGGTTTTTATCTCTAACTGCTGTGACACACTGTGTATGTATGTTCACTATAGCTTGTATGTAAAATGATGGGGTTTGCAGGTTTTGGTTTGTTCCCCCCCCTTCTTTTTCTCTGCAGAACATTAGCTAAACTTCACTGATGGGGTACCTGGCAAAGCTCAGCAAACAAATGTACTTTTGTTTTTCTTTTGTGCCACAGGCAATGTTTGTTCCTTTGCTCTCTCTTGTATCTTTCCAGTCAAGAAACCTGCGTTTTTCTTCCTCTTGTGTTTAGATACCTGTGGCTACAAACCCTTTCCAGGCATGGACACTGTCATCATTCTTCCTTAGCCAGCTATTTTGTGCTGGTTTTGTAATGATGTAATCTTGATTCTCTGTTCCATTCTTAAAGAGCTTTATGGCTTGGTATTTGAAGTACCTCCTATTTCACTATGCAATTTGCTGGTTAATTTTTATAATAACCTTTATATATAACCTTATATATAACTTTTATAATCAGGTTATAAAGCTTGTTTCAGTGTAGCTGTGTGTATATAAACCTGTTCATTCAAGAGATGAAATGCCATAAGCCAAGGTGGGTTTTTTTTTTGGCAGATAGAGAATACCAGTTGGTCTTAATTCTGGTTATAGTAATTCTAGTGGGAAAACTGCGTCCTACAGCTACAGTTCTTCAGTAAGGTGATGAGTCTGCTGTATGTATTTTGGTAGCAGCATGGATGGCAAAAATCAATGTATTTTCTTAGCATCTCAGTACTGGTTTTGTCTTCCTAAGCACCTAGTGTTTGTTTTGACATGCAGTGGAAGTACAATTTAGGCACTCTTTCTTATTTCCATGTGTTCCATAAGGACTGTTTCCTGGAGCATTTTGATTAGTGAGGCTGAAAGAATGGAGGAGAAATCAATTTTGGGGATTAAAAGAATCCTGAAATAGGTATCAGCAGGGTATTACTTTTTAAAATTATGATTACAGTGAAGCAGTTCTGTAAAGACTGAAGAGGTAAAGAAAAGAGGAGCTGACTTAAGTGTTTACCAGTAGAGAGACCCAAAAGAAAATACAGATAGATATAGAAAGTATCCAAAGTGTTTTTCCCTGTCACTTAAAATTCCAGATTGTGCTATATGAACCTAGCTCCCAGCACTACTTACTTCTGCCATGTCTGTATTATCTATTTGCTGAATGCAGTGCTCAGCTCTAATTCTGTAATTTTTCTGACAGGGCTTTGAGGTCCCCTTTCATACCTTCACTGGTTTGATATTTTTCATTTCAATTTCTAGAAAAAGATGTTTATTGATGTGCAGCAGCATGCAACCTTCTGGGTAGTCTGTTGTCTTGTTTGGATGACTGATGAGATACTGTTTTCTCCCCACAGAATAGCTAAATATATTCTATTGGCTAAGATGTGACCTTTTAATTCCCTTCCCTCTGGGTAAGGAGGTAGGGTGTGCAGCATGATGAACGAAACATAATGTGGCTCAAAGGAGAACTGATTGACAGCAGACTGCACCAGATTTCCATCTTTTGTAATATTATTGATGTCAGTGGTGGTGTAACAAAGGTTGATTTGACCACAAAAGTATTATTAACAAAAGGTTTTTCTATGACTTGAATTAAAATTTATTGAACTTGCACAGTTTTGTCAAACAAGGCATATTGAAAGGAAGGCTTGATTATCTGCATTAACTGTGCTTATATTATATGAGATAATATAAGAACATATAATATATGTTATATTTCTTATATGAACATATAATATATGTTCTTATATTTCTTTCCATGTGGCAGCTGTCCATCTCGAACTGCTGAAGTGTTAAAGCAGTTCAAGTACAGTAAGTCTTGCAGTGTGAGAAGTGGCTGTTAAGCCTACTTCTGGAACAATGCTTTTAGTATGTGTGTTTCGTGTGTGTGGTTTGTTGTTGTTTGGTTTTTTCTTTTTTAAATTGTTAAATGTATGCATCTATTTCCTTAGTCTTTAAAGCTTGGATAACTGAGTTCTGTTCAGTAAAACTTACTCCCCCGCCCCTTTCCTTAAAGGTTAGTGGGTTCTTGGGAACATGTTGCCAAAAGAACAGCACTGCTGCACCTGCATTACAGCACTCATCCTCCTTCTCACTCTCTTCTGAATTTACTGGCTGCAGCCTACCTGTCTGTATTTTGTATACTTAGCACAGTAAAAATCATCTAGCTTTGAAAACAGCATGACTGACAGAAGCTGTTTTTTATAGAGCCTTTTAGGTTACCAGATAGAATCATATAATTAATATGTTCAAGTTACCAACCCTGTGAAACCATCCATCTTTAACGCACACAGAGCTTGAGTCACGTTGCTAACCTACAGCCTCTTCAGGAAGGCTCGTCTACACAGAACACTTTTCCCCTTCATTGTTTCAGCTGATTTCCTAAGTCGGCTACAAAAAGGAAATCTGACTGCTTACTTAGAACTATTAAGAAGATGTAAAGAAGGCATAGAACAAGACAGGCTGAAAGAAACAGTTTTCACCCTATATGATTAAAGCTGCAGCTTGCAGTTAGATAATACACACAATAGTGAACATGATGCTGCAGGCTCACTTTTTGGAAGCTTGTGGACTGTCATGTTTTTACTGGTTAGACTTACAGTGGAGCAGTGCCTGCTTAAATTAATCTGCTTGGGTCTTTTCATGAGATTGAGTTAAGCAGAAGAAGCTGTTTGAGAGCTTAATAAAAATAAATGTCAGGACAAATTTTCAGAACTAAGTGCCAAATTTGTAAGTGCAAGATTCATATGTACCTTTCATGCAAATATTTTTTCTCTATGTAGACTTGAACAACTTTAGAAATACAGGTTGGGTTGATACCCCAGGAGATTCATGCTTCTGTTCTCTGGAGCAAATGTTGTCAGGTATTTCCTTCCATGTGGTTCACAACTGCAGTGTCTACTCAGTCATAGCTCAACAAGTTGTTGGATCTGCCTTAATTTTGTGATTAAGTGCAGAAGCCTCATGTAAATATTCTCTACAGTTAAAAACGTGCTGCTCTGTAAATAGGTAAATGTGTCGTGCAAGAAATTGCAGATGCATAGGTGTGCCTAAGCTAAAACAATCTACTATTTAAATATTTCCATAGGTTGCCTAACTCTTAGCAGGCAAGCTACAATTTCCTTATTTGTGAAGTAAACCACTTGTCCCATCCTTTGTGTTCATAAAGAAAACCTGATCGTTGTGCTCTCCTTAAAACAGCTTTTTAGGCATGTTGGAAGACAGTCTTGTCTGTGATGCACACTATAAAACTTCTTATCCTTCCTGCTCCTCCCCTGCTCTTCTGTCTTTTTTTTTTTTTTTGGGGGGTGTGTGTGTGTGTCTGTGTGTATTAAAATTGATTCTTTTTTATGTATGCAGATGTATATGTTTATAGGAGCAGGCATTTACATGCAGTTGTAAATATTGCATGCATGTTCAGGGAGAATTGTTTCTTCTTGTGCTTGGAAAGCTTTGAAACAGATGAAGTTGCCTGGCAAGATTTTTGAAGAAATATGAAGTTGTTATACGCCCATGTAAATCTCTTTACTAGAAATATGTGTTCTTATAATTATCAAAGATATGATGACAGCCCTTTGTAGGGCAAAAACAATAAATGGAATGAAGAAAGAGTGTAATAACAGAAGTGATCAAACTGGTATGTTACCAGTTTTTCTTTTGGAATGTTCTGAAAATTAATACGATGACTTCAGAGACTTCTGCTTAGACACGCTCAACCAAGAAGCAATGTGGCTTTTAAGCAACAATAGTTTGTCCTATGCTGTCTTAAATTGAGCAGGAAGTTGTCAAGTAAAAAGAGGGTACGGTTTTCTTTAGAATGTGCACAGATGAATTACATGAGGAAATAGATGAAGGTCTGTTAAAGTCAGTACTTTTAGTTTAGTCTGTGTTAGGCATTAGAATTATCATCTTAGTTTTGGTTGTGCATGAAACTTATCTTGCAATTATTGTGTGTTGGGCAGGTATATTAGAAAATTTCTTTAATGATTTGTGTACTTTAAGTTCTTAGGAATATGACGTACAGATTTTTTTCACAGATGTTTACCTTTGCTAATGTGTCTTGTCTGGGCTCATAATGGAGAATGGATCACAAATTCACAGGTTCTTGGGGAGGCTGAAAAGGAGGCTGTATAGGGAATAGTGCTGGACATGAGTCCCTTTAAGTAGCTTCCCCTACCCTTCTGCGGCTCTTCTACAAGCTCAGCTGAAGAAGTGCTGGGGAGAGGAAGAAGGGTATCAAATGATCTTTCTCTTTGATCTTTGATCCTCTTTGTAATGCAGTACACTGTACTATATAACATAGCACTATGATGGTTTTGGTGGTCTGTCACACTCTGCCATAACTTGGACACACAGTAGGCTGCCTGTCGAGTCACCGGGACATAGCGTAGCATACAGCTCACTATAGCGGGGAAAACCCGCGTAAAGCCAGGTGGCTGATCCACTGCTTTCCGCTGACTGAAATAGCTGGCTCGTGCCGTTTCCTGGTACTGCTTCAGTCTGTTTGTACCTGGGAGGTGCTTCCTCTGAGCAGCAAAGATTTGTGGGAGGGAAATGTGTTGTTTTCTCTTTTTTTTTTTTAAAGAAAAAAAAAGAAGCAGAACCAATTAAGCTCATGAACTTGGCTCTTCCTACCCTTTTGAAGAGTTTTAGTACTCTTAGGAGTAAGGGGCTGTAGTGCAACAGCTGTAAATATCATGGGAGGAAGACTGTAGAAAAGTAGTTTTGAGGCCTTTGCTGTTCTGCCATTTGCAGTTTATGCTGTCTTAAGAAAAATCCACTTATTTCACCTTCCACTTGAGTATTTTTGATATCCCTTCTCTGAATATAATAGCACAGAAAAAAATCATACCACAAGTATATGTTAAAGGCTTAGCTTATGAATGAGGTTCCTTCCATAAGTATAAACTCATTCTTAGCACACTGTGCTTAAGATTATGCTGAAAAACTGCTATTTAAAAGATCTCTTCTAAAATTAGGGGTGGCGGATGTGGAACACAGAAAGAGTTTTGAAACCAGGAAAATGTAGTTTGAAAATTGGAGACCAAAATCTTTTATCAGAGGTGTGGCTGCCATTGCAGTGACAGATTTGTGTATGCATATCTGAAAGCAGAACAGCACCCTGTAATTTGAAGGACACTAAATAAACTCTCTACAAAGATATTTCTGTGATTAAGATCATGTACAGTCTGTAAGAGCATAGCTGGCTACAGCCTAAGGCCTAGCTTGTGCTGGCAGTACTAATTGTGTTGCTAGGATATGATGTAAGGTTTCTTATGTATCAGTGCTTCAGCTGGATGATGGTAGGGTTTTCACGGAGGACTGCAGTGCTGAAAGTCAAAGTGTATGCATCTTAAATTGAGGAGGTATTTCCTTTAGCTGGCACCTATAATAATCTCTTAAGAATATGAGAACCAGCTGCTTGAAGGCACCCCTCCTTTTCCTCCCCACCCTGTGCCCATATCCTCAGTAAGCTCCTGTTCCGATTCCCTTGATGTTCTTGGGGGAAGCCTTGATACCTGAGCATAGGGGTGTGGCCACAGGGGATTAAAAGGATAAACTCCATAGTCTGTGTATTAATATTCTCTTCTCCAGTCAGAGTTTTACATCTAGATAATGCCCAATGGCATCACTATGAAAAATACTGTTAAGTGTTGGCTGGAGAGTCTCTCTACTGTCAACTCTTCTGCTGCTTTTTATCAAATGTTCCTTTAATGTTTGCATCTCCACTGCTGTACTACTGGTTACTGCCAGTTGAAGGATGGCAAATGCTGAGAACTGTCACTTCAGCTTGACATAGGGGTGATTAATATACTATTGATTTCACACCTTTCACTTCTCAGACAGGATAGCTGTCTCAAATTTCAGTAAAAATACTCCCCGGCTCATAATTTGGTCCTTGTACCCAGGAGATGTGCTCTGTGCAGACATACTCAAGTGTAGACCAAAGTGGGGTCATTGTTAAGGTGGTCCTTATGGCAGTGCTGAGCTTGAACTCTGCTTTTTCTGTCCTGGTGGATGCTTGATAGTTGTTTGTGTTAGTTAATAATACTCAGCTTGGGGAATGGCTTTAGTTGGCACTTACAAATGAGTGCAGTGGTATCACAGAAATGGATCGTGGTGTTTGCTGTAGCGTGCTCTGTGTGTTTATGAAGAAGTCACAGTTCAGTAAGGATCATCTTGCATATGTTTCCCAAGCGGTTCCTGGCAGTAGGCATACAAAATACTGATGAACCAGAGAGGCTGAAAGACACAGTGGCATGGCATCAGTTTAAAATGAACCAGTGCTTAGCCAGCCATTGTCAATACTTACTTAGAGTTGGTGTCTTTTGTAATGATGTCAGCCATGTTTGTAGAAGGCTGGAAATGTTTCTGTATGTGAAGGTAAAGTGTTTTTCCAATGCAGCAAGCATGTAAGTGCACTGTATTTCTTTAGTGTAGGGAGACCAATCTTAGTGAAGAGAGATTAGTATTTAAGTCTGACAGTTGTGGATTTCACTTTAGGACAGCTTTGCATAATTCCTTAGTTTGAATTCTAGGCTGAGCCACATCCTAATGTGCAGTAGGAGGACTTTCTTTTAACACATTCAATTAAGAGGCAGCACATAAGCCAGTAGAGTGGCCAGTTGAAAAGAAGCATGAGCCTTGAAAACTGAACCACCAGCAATGAGGGAGAAATACAGCAAGACTGAGCCTCGCTTTTTTTTTTCTCTCTTAAAATTGGTTTGCTGTTACAAGGTGGTCTTTTGATGGATTCCAAACAATTCCAGTCCATTTTAGTATAATAGGGAGAAATTAATCTGTTTTCAATGTGTATTATAATAACTGGAACACTCCGGAAACACTTTGGAAAAAGCGCTCTCATAACAAGTTTAAAGGAATGCACCTTGGAGGAAACGTGCTTAATGAATTACAGCAAGGACAACTAAGTAACAGTTCTGTATTGTGATTGTATTCTTTTACAGGACTGTAAAGGTGCGGTAGAACATCTTTACTTTCGAGTTCTTCCATCTGTAAAATAGAATTGATGTAAATATATTAACCAAAGTGTGTTGAAGACTTACAAGTACAAAGTGTTCATAATTTTGAATAAAGTTACTGTCTTGAGGAGCAGAAGTTTCTTTCTCTCCAATGCATTCCTCTCCTCCGCTTTTTAATTTATGTAATAACCTCTCTGTGCTCCATTTCGATCAGTGGTATGGGACGTAATCAGATGGAAACCGTTGACGTATCATCGCTGGCAGTCACATGTTCATTTTCTGAGGATACCGAAATGGGGTCTTGTATAGTGCTCTTCTTCCCTTAGGTTGCTGAATCATTACATGTGAAAGTAGTTGCAAATACATCAATTTGTAACTGAAATAACCTTTCAGGAAATTTTTTGGAGGATGTTTTTGTTTTAAAAACAACCTGACCCTGAAGAATCTTCTTAATTGAACAGGTGGGCAATGCCAGCTCAGATCACTTATGATGGAAGTAGCTTCTTATGCTACCACGATTTCGGATACCAAACATTATTTTACTTTCACCTACCATCAGTTAAAAGTAGCCTTTAACTGGAATTCTAACTGACAATAATCAGACCTGATATGTGCAAATACATTACTTTAGGCCATTAATAGTTTCACAGATTTTAACTGAAATCAGTAGTTACTCGAATCTGAGAGCTGAGCGTGGCCTTGTGGTTTTTTTGTGTGTGGGGTTTTTTTTTCTTTGGATCCTTGTGCATACTTGTTTATATATGCAGCCATTATCATCTACTTTTAGCTTTGATTTATAGTTCTTTTCCATCATACAAATATTTTTTTTATTTATTTACCATTCAGTTTATAGTTTATTCTTTCCAATCTCTGAGCAAGAACATTATGTCTATATCTATTTCTAGGAATACAGAATTAGTTTTGTAATATTGTAAGAGTTCTGGCTGCACTTGGGGACAGTCTGAATAGCAGAAATTATTAAATGTATTTATCTTTATGGGAAAGTTACATATTCTCACATCTCAATTCATAGTTTGCAGACCCAGTGGGTATTGTTGTGAGGATTGTTTAGAAGTGATTAGATAAAGCTACTAAAAATCTTGCAGAAGTGTTCAAAACATCAGTTCTGAGGGATAGAAAAAAAAAATAGACCCATATGCAGCTGGACCTTCATCTTAATGTCCTTACCAACATGACTGAATTCTGCATAGGCATGTGTTTTTCTACTCAAATAGATTTTTTTCATACTTGCACAAGAGGTGATCCTTCTGTTCAGCTCAGACAGTTGTTTTAACTCTGTGAACTAGCTCTCCCATTCCTCACTTTCCTGACACTATGCTTGAAAAGCCACTATTTGCTGAACCCAAATGTTCCCTTCCTTTCTTTATGGAAGCATTAACATTTTTCATACCACTGTACTTTGTAAGTTTCTTTGCGTGCAGTGGTATGAAAAGGTTGAAGATCCCTGTTTGGGCTGTCAAAATCTGGAATAATTGAACTCTGACAGGATTGGTGCTGTGACCACTTTGCTGGGAAGCCTGTTCCAGTGACCAACCACCTCCTCAGTGAAGAACCTTTTCCTAATATCTAATCTGGACTTCTCCTGACGCAGCTTCATTCCATTTCCTTGTTTCCTATCACTGGTCACCAGAGGAGGAGATCAAGCACCTTCTCTCCACTGCCCCCTTTGAGGAAGTTGTGGCCCCCCTTGAGGAAGTTGTAGACTGCGATGGGGTCACCCCTCAGCCTTCTCTTTTCCAAGCTGAAAAGACCGAGTGACCTCAGCCACTCCTCTTAAGTCTTGCCTGTGAGACATTTCACCATCTTGGTCACCCTCCTCTGGACACACTCTAATAGTTCGATGTCCTTCTTATATTGAGGCGCCCCAAACTGCACACAGTGCTTGAGGTGGGGCCATACCAGTGCAGTGCAGAGTGGGACAATCACCTCCCTTGACCGGCTAGCTATGCTGTGCTTGATGCACCCCAGGACATGGTTGGCCCTTTTGGCTGCCAGGGCACGCTGCTGACTCATGTTCAACTTGCCATCAACCCAAACACCCAGACCTCTTTCTGTGGGGCTGCTTGCCAGCCTCTCGTCCCCCAGTTTGTATGTATAACCAGGATTACCCCATCCTGGGTGGAGAATCTGGCACTTGCTCTTGTTAAATTTCATATGGTTGGTGATTGCCCAGGTCTCTCTGTAAGGCCTCTCTACCCTCAAGGGAGTCCACAGCTCCTCCTAGTTTAGTATCATCGGCAACCTTAATGTACATTTGATTCCTGCGTCCAGATAATTTGTAAAAATGTTAAAGAGCACTGGCCCTAAAATTGAGCCCTGGGGAACCCTATTGGTGACTGGCTGCCAGCCTGATGTTGCCATTGTTGGCAAGATGCCATTTACTATAACTCTTTGAGCCTGACCCATCAGCCAATTGCTCACCCAATGTATTATGGACTTGTCTAGCTAGTATGCTGGACATCTTGTCTAGAAGGATACTGTGAGAGACAGTATCAAAAGTTTTGCTAAAATCCAAAACCACCCCATCTACTGGCTCCCTTTGGTCAACTAGATGGGTGACCTTGTCATATAAGGAAATTAAGTTGGTTAAGCAGGACTTAGCCAGCATGGGTTCATGAAGGGAATGACCAATGACTGCATTGTCTCTCACGTGTTTTTCAATAACTCCCAGAATAACTTTTTCCATAACTTTACCAGGCACTGAAGTGAGACTGACAGGCCTGTAATTACCAGAGTCTTCCTTTTTTAACCTTGAAAACTGGGACAACATTTGCCAGCTTCCAGTCAACTAGGACCTCTCCAGACTCCCAAGACCGTTGAAAAATAATGGAGAGAGGTCCTGTGATAACATCAGCCAGCTCTTTCAGTACCCTGGGACAAATCCCATCGGGCTCCATAGGTTTATATGCATCCAGCTGGAGCAGCAAGTCTCGAACAAGTTCAGAGTTGGCTGGGAGTCCATCATCCCCTGACTCACGGTCTTCCAACACAGTGCTCTGGGGGTCCCAGGGCCCATCATCAGTGTTAAAGATAGAGGAGAACGCGGCATTTAATGTCTCTGCTTTGTCTACGTCCCTATTTGTGAGGTGACTGACCTCATCAAGTAACAGACCAATGTTATTTCTGATCCTCTTTTTGCTGTTAACATATTTAAAAAAGTCCTTTTGGTTGTCCTTCACAGTGCTGGCCAGCTTGAACTCTAATCAAGCTTTGGCTACATGAATTTTCTCCCTACTGTGCGAACAGCAAGAAGAAGATCCCTGCTCAGTCAAGCCGGCCTTCTGCCCTGCTTGCTTGACTTCCGACACTTTGGAATTGCCTGCTCCTGCGCTCTTAAGAAATGGCTCTTAAAAAGTGACAAGCATTCATGGATCCCAGTACCTTCAAAAGCATGTTCCCAGGTGACCTTACGGACTAGGTCCTTCAGCAGCCTGAAGTCTGCTCTCCCCTTATCCAGGGTTGAAGTTTTGCTGGCAGTTTTTCTCCTATCACCAATGATTTGAAACTCAACTACTTGGTCGTCACTGTGACCAAGACAGCCAGCAATCACCACTTTGCCCACAAATCCCCCTCTGTTTACAAACAACAAATCTAGGAGGGCACCTTTCCTAGATGGTTTCCTTAGTATCTGCACCAAGAAGCTGCCTTCAGTGTGCTTCAGGAGTGTGCTAGCATACATCAGTCTATGTTGTTAAAAGAAATATCTCTACTCAGAAGAAAATCCAGTTGTCAAAGACTGAGATGAGTGAGGAGGAATACACCACAGTAGAGACAAGGTGCCTGGTTTGCTCATAAAGAGTCTCCTAAGATAGCTTAATGAAGAATAATTAAGGATTGACACAGTCTTAAGAGGAAAAACAGTAAAACAGTCTTTTAACATTTTTCCATACAGCTTTTCTCTGCAGCATCTGGGAAAGATTAGCTCAGGGTGGATTTTGGTATTCTAGAGGTTATCTCAGATAGTGCTTATTACTCACTCAGCCTGAGCAGTGGATGACAGCAAGGTATGTTGAAGTGTAAACTGCTAAAAGGGCTTCTCAAGGCTTAGCAAACAGTGATGTCAAGAGGAAAAAAGTGACATGTCTGTAGGATGTCTTCTACTGAAGCACACTCTGTAGACATTGTGTAGTCATCTAAGATGTCCAGATTTAATGTCTTAGGGGACAGATCAGCTGGGGACTTGAACAGTGGCACAAGGTGGGATAAGTGCCCCTTATATTTCTGGGTTGTCTCCTAGATGATGTGTATAGGCAAGTAGTCATTGCACACCCTCAGCTTCTCCTGCAAAATGGTGGGCAAGGAGAATGCATGGCTTGAACGTTGCCCCCCCTGACAGAGGGTGTTATCCTGCTGTGTGGAGCTGACAAGGAAGGAATTTATAGGAAGATGAAGTCTAGTGTGAACTAGTAGTAAGTTATTCCCTAAGCAAGGGAGTGATCATAACTCTTTCCAATTCTACATCACTCTCTTCTGGTCTGGTAGTAACGCTACGCAAGCTGAAGCATGAAAATAGCATGTGTGCTGGCTTCCCCTGTGCTGTAGCAGTGTTCCTCAAAGCCCATAGGATCTATCACACTCTGCATGTTATTTATCTCTATTGAAACGTATTGAAGTGTCAAGACCAGTGGTCTGTGGTAGAAGTTGATGTTGAAAGTCCTAAAGGCACGGGGATGGACTTGATTTATTCCAAAAGCTGTTACCATCCCTCCTTGCTTGATCATGTTGCTGTTAGGTTAGTCCTTTATCTCTCTTTGATTTCCTGCTTTGTGTAGAGCAGGAAGGACAACAGCTAGGGCCTGAACTCTGATCCCTCCTGTGGACTGGTATTTTGCTAGAACTGGACTTCAAATATGGTCTTAGATTTCCTTTTTTCCTGAGGCATGTTGTTTATACGTTTGGCTTAGTAGCCTAGTGACCACATATTCCTATCACATGTGTGTTTGTCTTGTAAAGTGTGGGACTTTACAGAAAAAGATTGATGGGGCACAATATTATTATGTTGCCATGAATCATACTTTGAGATGAACTGTAGTTATTTAACTTAGTTACAAATAATAGCACTCGGACAGGGGCTAATGCAGCCAAAATTTTTCCGACTCTTTGGGAAAATTCCTGCTGGTTCTAAAGAACACTTGATTTCAAATGAAGACAGATATCTCCTCAAATTGTCGTCTTTCTTTCAGATGTCCAAGCATTCTCTTGCTTTGACTGCCTTCAGTGTTCTTTAAACTGTGTTGCTGGAGACGGCAGAGGGTTACTCACATCTCTGTATTGCATTGTGTTCAGACACACTGATCTTCTTGTTAGGCTGTGATTGGTCATCTCAGTCTAAACCCTATGAAGCAGCTGAGTAAAAGTGGTTTGAGGAGGACTTTTTGTGACAGATAGCCATCAGTTAAAAGTGTAGGAGGAAACTATAGTGATCTGTGAAGAGAGGTTCACGGGGGTCCTTTTCATGGCAAATGGACAGATGGTTTTCTCCACTTGAGGTCACGCAGCATATACAGTAGCACCAGCGCTTGCATCCCCACCAAGTGAGATTGCATGGCTGCTTCATGATGGGAGCATACACTTTTCATAGACACAGCAGGGGGACATTTACTTGTTGCTTCTTTCCTTTCAGCTGCTTTGTTGAGAGAATAAGACTGCCCTTTTGTGAAGTGAAATAGGGTTCTTAGTAAAACAACAGCTTCATAAAGGATGTCATTATATACATATGTACCTTCTATATAACTGGCCCCCACTTTCTTTTGGAAATGCAATCAAAAGGAAGGCTGGAACCAGTAGTTCCAAATCCTTGTTTTTTGTGTTTTGGTAAAATACAATTAGTTTTTTTAATTGTGCTGTCAAATGATTGAACTGAATAAAATGACATTTTTTTTCCATGAAGTTAATTACATGCTCTTTGATTAGCAAAGAAGGTACACAAAAAATTAATTTTCCTAAACATGCTGCAAATAATATAACGACTGATGTATTGACCAGCAGCAGGCGGCTCATGTTCATCTGCATTCATTAAATATGTTGCATTTTACCATTCAGTTAATTTTCTTTTTCAGTTGTGTACAAAACATGATCTTATGACATTGGCCTTTTTTAGAGTCTAAAAATGCCTCTTGGTTTAACTACGGGGAGAAAGAATTGATTTCTTATTCTGCTGTCAGCTAAGAACAGTTATAAAATAATGAGATGGAAGTTGGGAGTCTTTTTATCCCTACACGACATACTTAAAGTTAGTATGATTTTTTTTTTTCTTTTTTCTGTTTCTCGAGTGGAACATCTCTTATTGTGGTCAATGGCAATATCTTTTAGTGATAATATGTTAATATCACTTTTATTTGCCCATTGACTGTATGCATTGGGAGTAAGAGTAAATACAAATCTTGCTGGTTTACTTGGTTGCCAACAGCTGAATGCATTTAATGGAAACAATGGTTCAAAAATTTTGCTCCAAAAGATGAACTGTAGGGTCAAAGTGTTCTTAGTAGTGTTGTTAGCGATAAGTTGTCTTTCTAACCTGTTCTCACATGTAGTGTATTTTTCAGTAATTACTGTTTGAAAACTTGGAATTTGAGCTAGGATGTATGGTTGTGTATTATAGATAAACCAAATTTTTTGCTTAAAAAAACATCACTGAATAAACTATAGGTGGAAATTTTGTTAAACAAAAGGAAAACTAGCAAAAATCTTCTACCCTTGGAAGTTATAGTATTCTTACAAAAATTTGGAACTTGACAAATTTTGGAGCCTTATTTGCTAAGAAAGGTGATGGAAAACTGCAGAAAATTTGTTTGCAAACAAATACCTCTTTTGATTTTTCTGAAGTGAAACTTTAAGAAAAGCCCAAACAAACCAAAACCAAAAAACTCCCCATTTTTACAAGAAAGTTTTTTATTAAATGTTTGATAAATGACCGAGTGAAACAGGAGATTGGCTATAGGCAAAGAAGCGTCCCTCAGTGCTGTACGGCATTCCTAGATGCTTGTGGTCTTACAGGATATCAAGGGAGTGGAGGAATAGAATTCTCAGAGTTTTATTAGTGTTTCTCTTCTAGCCTTTTTACAAAAGTTATTACCCATTTTATCCAAGTGTGTCCCCTTAAGGTGAGAGGAAAAACAGCTCCTTGCAGCTAACTTTGTGAAATTTTATCTTATTTCCGTTAATATGGAATTAAAAGTGATTTTTCTCTGGAGACCTGATCTCGTATTACATGATTTGGTAGAAATATTTTTCATTTGACTTGAATGAGAACTAGATAAAGTTGCAGTACTTCATATTATGAACATTTACAGGATTCTTGAAATACACCACAGTTATTGAAAAATATTGGCCTTTATTCATTGGTGTCATTTGCTTTTTGTTGTTGGATGGACACAAACTAGATATACAGGAAGTACCTAGCTGATGAATCCAGCCTTAAGGTTTTACATATTAATGGTTGGTGATGAAGTGCTACTCATACTGAAATACTTTATTTTCAAGGCTTACAAATCTGTTTTGTACAGTATACAAGATCTGGGTTGTTACTGGGCTGGATTTCCAGTGCATTGCACTTATTCTAAACCTCTTATACTACTACATTAAACAGCTTAAAATAGCTCAGTGTGTTCTTTCTGATGGACCTGTGGTACTCCGCCATTACTACACTTGTTCAACTGACCTTGAATTTGAATTAGAAGTTGTATTTGTTGTAGCCAATTATAGTTAAGATATATGAAAAAAGTGACTTTGAAAAAGTGAATTCTATGTCTTCCATACCTGTGTTTTGTTTGCAGGTGAGAGAAGGTTTTTTTCTTTCTATTTGTCAGCATTGCAACTAATGCTAATAAGTGAAAAACAAAGCTGTATTCAGCATAAAGCTCCCTTCTCCCTGCCTTCCACCAGGAATCACTGTCAATAATAAAGCTTTTGAGGTACTGCTTCTGATGAATCAGGAGGCAGAACATGCCATTTGCACTTCTGTTGTTTATTTGGTTTCTAGGGAGATTCTTCTTTGCATGTAGAGATGGCTGTTGAGATGTAAGGGTATATAGGCCGGAAAGAAAGCCTTGGTTAATAAGGTGAGACATTTCTAAGTTACTTTCTTGCCTATTAAAATAATGATTGGACTGCATCTTCTAGAAAGAAGGTGCAAGTTCCCCAAACAGATGTATATTGATGTTGGCTGGATGTGTTAATAGGGTAGGCATTACATGTATATGAGGTGTTAGGTCCTTGGCTACTTATTTGCATGTGCAGCTATACAGATATATTGGTGTACTCCTGTCCATGCATATATGCTTATAGCTCTTCTTTTTTCCAAATTTTTTGCTTTAAGAATTTAGATTAGCACTTAAATCTCCAGTTGTCACATCCAAATTTACAGATTTCCCCTGCCTTCCATTAGTCCTGAAACATTTAAAAAAAAAAAAAGCCTTATTCACATAACAAATGTAGCCTGGATCATATCTCATTTATTGCTGATGTCTATCAAAGTTGGCTTTTTCCTTTTTCTGCTTAAGTAAATCAAAATTTAGCAGGTAGGGTTTGCATGATCCCTTATTGTCCCACTGGATTTCTTAACATCTTCCAAATAGCTAGGCTTGTAACTTTATATTGTATCAAAGTTTCTAATGTACTTTTTCTGGAGGTCTGACAGGTTCTCATAAGAAAATGATGACAAGTGAATAACTTTTTATTTTATGGTAACATATTAGATATTTACAGTTACTTAACAGCTAATAAAAGAAGTTACTTTAGGATAAAATTTGTTCTCTTTAAGTCAATAGTACTTTTAAAACTGCATTTTCCCTGCATGTTCCTTGTTTTAATGAATTCTTGTCTGCCCATGGTATAATACCAAAATAAAAGAGCATACCCTGTTCTTATAGCAAACTCTTCCCCCCCCCTTTACATACCATATTCTCACCAGAAAAATTTATGCCATGATTTGCATACTTGAACTGATCTACACATTCTTTTTAGCTGTCTAGCACTGCTTTGATTGTTGCTTTAACAGGTGAGGTAGTGAGAAGTGTTTTAATTACATGCTTAAGGATTGAAATTGAAAGGCATTTTGTCTTTCAGTCTTCCTTCCACTGTTGCTTTCTGTGTATCTTAGTTTCTGGAACAACAACCTGGGAGGATCTGCAAGTATATTTGAGGACATAACTAGAATTCAGATGTCTCACAATTGAAAGGTTTACAAGAATTTTGAAGTGGAGAAATAATCTGAAAAAAAATAGGATACGGCTGAGTACAAAGTACTTTGGACGTAAATAAGCTTGTACAGACATTGACAAAGTAGCTATCCTGAAGAAATTTCTGGGGTTTCTAGTCAATCACCAGCTGAGCATAAGTTAAGTGTTACGCTTTTATGAGAAATGACAAACGGCATGCAGGTATACGAAACAGGCTAGCTGTATGAAATAGCTCTTCCACTCTGAATTGGTAAGGTATCACCTGCAGAATTTTGTCCAGTTCTGGGAAGCATTTAAATACAGACATGGCTCAGATGAGGAGAGTCCAGAGCATAGCTACAACAGCTATCAGAAGAAAGTCTGTAGATACACAGGAGTTTGAGAACTGGAGTGGTTTAGATTAGAACAAATACAACTCGGGGGAGGAGTAAGTTTTCAAATACCTAACACTCAACCGCAAAAAAAAAGAAGGATAAGTAAGCTGTGTGTGTTTTATTTCTCTTCCTCTCTGCAGAAGACAATGTAAGCGGTAGAACAGACTCTATTTGACGGTTATAGCATCTCCATCACAAGATGTTTTTAAGAACAGACTTGTAAATATCTGTCAGGAGTGATATCGATGACTTTTGCCCTTACTTTATGGAAGTAGTCTAGATGATCTTTGGAAATTCCTTCCAGTGTTGCTTCTCAGTTGCTCAAATGTTAAACATCCTGCAAGTTAAATATTGATTCATTGGTTGCGGCAGGTATCATTGCTTCATCAATTCCTTTCATAGATACTACTTTTTAGAACCCCAGGATTTGTTCACTGTCATCTTTACACTTGAATTCAATTTAAAAGATAGACTGCCTGTAGGTATAGGTGTAACATTGATATCAGAAATATTTTTTTTTTTTCCTCCCAAGATCAGAAAGGAGAAACATAGCTCAAAAGCTGGGGCTAAGAAGTACTGCTTGTGTATGAAAGGTCCTGAGGAGGTAAGAGATTAGCAGTACTCCCTTTTCTAGTTTTCTGTTGTTGCATAGAATGGTAGTACTGAAATACTGCAGTCAGGTGATTTTATTTCAACAAATTCATAGCTTTTAAAGTTGAAGGGTAATTTTCTAAATTGCCAAGATAAAACTTAAAAAATAAACTCTGCTGCTAATGTGACTTGGGGGAGAGGGGAGTGCTTTTTGGACGTATATTTGCTTTAGTAGCACAGTGACTAAATTTTTGTAGACTTGCTTGCCAGTGTTTGGTTTCTTTCTATTTGGCGTGTATGTGGGGTTTTTTTGGTAAGAATCTTTATTTTGGTTTCAGTGAGGCTGTGTGTATCTTTGGTGATATTTTTACACGCAAGTCAAGCAAGTATGGCTCTAGGTTGGTAGACTGTCAAGTAAAAAAAGTAAACATGCCACAGGAGATGTGAGAGTGAGTTAAGTTTCACAGTGCTTTTTTTTCTTGTGTGCTGTTGCTGACTTAGTAGGTTATAGTAGTGTTTGGAGAAACTGTGAATTTAATCTTTTTTCTTTTTTGTTATGGTGTATACTGAAATTGTGACCACTGATATGGTAGATGCACTTCTGTTTCTAAAATAAACAGTAAAACATATTAATAAGAGTTAGGGTAGAACATACCTCTCTAAATCCTCAGTAGTTCTGAAATTGTTAGGAAATCTGTTAGGGGAACACTTGGAGAAGCCGTCTTTTTCTGCATGTATAGAACCTGCTTGCTGTATTCCTCTTCTTTATTCCTCTTTCCCCACAAACCTTCTTTACCTGTCTTGTTCTTCACGAGTGAATTTACTTTAGTGGGAAACCTCCTGCAAGATTTAACGGGATCTGAGTGTGATGTGTTTTTCCTCATTTCTCCCCATGTCTTCCTTAAATCTTTAAGAAGTTGGCATGGCTAGCTAAATGCTGGAATGGTAGATGAATGCTCCTTAGGTTCAGAAAAACTGAGGGCCTCACAGTAAGGGGAGCCTCTATTTGGTTTGAGTCACAGTTTGATCAAGCTGGGTGCTTTCTGTGCCTTTTATGAAAAAACATTGCAGTAAAAAACACAGTACTGTTGGCATCGTTTCCGTATATATGAGGTGGCAGCAGTGATTAAACAAACATGACTTCAAAGCGTGGCTGAATTCTAAAAACTGACTTGTAAAATTAACACCTTCACTGACTGTCTGCTCTGTATGTGTATGAAGACACGAAATATAATTGACTTAAGTGACAAAAAATATGATTATTCCTAGTCCTGTCAACAGCAGGGGTAAGCTGGCTACTGTTTCTACTTAGGCATCATCAGAATTGTTGCATGAGTTACAAGGCTAATCATTCTCACCCATGCTAACCCTCATAAGCTCATGTTGCAGAGGTCTTTGCCAGTGAAATGACTGATATGTTTTGACTTACACAAGCTTTATGGCAATAGTGTGCATGAAAATAAGAATGATCTTGTTTGGTGTTGTGGGTTTTCTTTTTAGATAGGTTATAGACTGATTTTTTTCTTTTTTTTTTTTTCCCCTTTCTTATATAGCAGTACATGTACAGATGTTCTTCTTTTGGCCAGTAGCAGATCTGCAGAAAAACATACACTAGATACAAATATATCTGTGTAAATCAGAAACACAAAACTGAAAATATCTCTCAGCTGTGAACACACAGTAATTTTTCACTTAAACACACTTGCAGCCTCCACTAATTTGCTTCTTGGAATGGTGTTCAGGTAGAGATGATGTCTTTTGTGGTGGGCACTTACAGCTTACCATCTAAACTGGTATCCAAAATTATGCTCTAAAATTACTTTCACCTGAAATAAGCTGTTCAGAGGCAGTTGCTGACTGCTAAAACTTGCTATTTATCAATCAGCCAGCACATGGGATAATATTTTTGAGAAATTGTACTTATATTGCTGCTGCAAACTCTAGGGATCAGGATATCCCTATAAACCAAATAAGCACTGTTATGTGCACATATAAAATGAATCACTAAGACCAGTGTCTTAACGACAGTCACGTTTCAGACCTGGGAAACATATTTAGGGATTTCACTGACAATCTGCAATTTGAAAGCTAGATACCAATTTGTAGATTAGCCTTTCTATTTTAAGAGTCGTTATCAGAATGGCAGCAAGTTCTTGATGAAGTTTGAGCTTTGTTGCTGCTAGTGATTATGCCATTGTTATTTATGCCTGTAAATGCAGGTTTTCCACATGAAAAGAAATGAAGCTTCAGGGACTCCATCCTCAGAGGAGTAAATCCAAGATGGTGGGCGGGTCCTTTCAGGACCCTGCTGTTCATCTCATGGGTTTGGTTTGCTTTTCAAAGGAGACAACCGTATATATTACGCTAATTAATATATTTTAATAAGAGGAACTGTATTCCCACTAGTTCCTCTGAATTAAAGCCCTTCACGATAACCTTGGACAAAAGAAATGCTGTAAACATTTTTATTACAAATGATTTTGTGCACTTACAGATTTTATGGGGTTCTCTTTACCTCTCTGTTTCTCTTAAGAGCAAGATTAACATTTCTGCAAGAGAAGGCCTCCATTTGGCCTCATTAAGTTTGCTTTTTGGCCTTTGCACCCCTGTGGTGATGGGAAACTTGTCTGTAGTCTTTGGGGGATTTGTTAGGATGAAGGGGGAAAAAAGGAAATGTCTTTGTGATCTAGATTCATTCAAATGGCGTGATGGCTATTTCTCTTTTATGAAAGTGCAAAGGTGCATAAAAATTGTGTGAATATGTCAGTTAGGGGGCTGTTTCTTGTAATCAGTGGATTATAGTCTATCCTTAAGATTTAAGCAATTTAACTTTTTAAATGAGTCATGTAAAGGCATATCTTAGAACAGCACTTGTTATTTTATATGACCTTAGAAATGTGAGTCTGAAATAACAAACATCTTAATTATGTTGTAACAGTATTGAAAAGGTAAGTAATGATTTTCATTAAATTAGTTTGAGAGGGTTTTGTAACTGTCAGCAGTTTTGGTGTGTGCGTCTCCTTTTTTTTTTTTTAATACAGAGCAGAATGTTGATGATATTCAGTGAATTTTAAAGAATGCAGCAGCTACTTGATCACTTAAAAGTGAAGCTGTTTCCCACATTGTACCTGTGCACTGCCAAGGAAACTTTCACATGTCATCAGTAACTTTTTGGGTTAGGAAATCTTGGTTACTTTAAATAACATCTTTACCATTTCCCAAGACCTGGACAATTCTACATTGTTAAAAGAACCCTAAAAATGTTATAGTAATATCGTGTAGCAATTGGCAGCTGTTGACTGGAAAGTTTGCTCATTTCAGTGTATATTCTGTCAAAAAAATCCAAACCAAAACCCACACCAAAAAACCTACCCCATGCAAAAGCACCATTACAAAACTTAAGACCTGCTTCATTTTTGAGTATATCATTATGACACTAAATAATCTTCTAATCCTGGTAAGTATAATTGGCAATAAGCTGCTAAGAGGAGGAGTTTTGAAAGAACAGTCCTAACTGCTTGCAAAGGTAGGAATATGGTCTTCGTAGCAAGATGGTGTATTTCCACATACAGTACTGAATTGTGTTACCATTCCAAATTCAGTTTACATTACTAGGAAGTTCTTAAGGTGATGTTTCCTATATAGAACAGATTACAATAGTGATCAACAAGTGATATATAGGTATAGTCTTATGCATAATGTGTTTTTTCTTATGCATAATGTGTTTTTTCCTTTTGGTATCACCTTAGTGCTTAGGAACTCTGCTGGGACCAAGATTTTGTTGCCCCGAGTATTGTATAAACA
This sequence comes from Aptenodytes forsteri, assembly GCF_000699145.1. NCBI lineage: Eukaryota > Metazoa > Chordata > Aves > Sphenisciformes > Spheniscidae > Aptenodytes > Aptenodytes forsteri. The sequence goes on along the minus strand of NW_008794665.1, from coordinate 8,382,966 downwards.
CAATGGGGAGGTGGGGGAAGGGGGAGGCAGTCTCTACTCCTGGCAGTTTACAATTTAAGTGTGAGGTAACAGGAAAAGGTAAGTTCAATACAGACTCGTGGGGAGAATATGTGAACAGTGTGGCAATGTTGGTTAGTATAGTAGGCAATCATTTGATCAAATTACCACCGTAAGTGCTATTAAGTTGTTTTATTTGATTACGTTGTCTTGTAGCAGGAAAGTAGAGGGTTTGCCTGTTTAAGTGGGACTTTAAGGAAGACAATAAGGAAGCTTTGCAGATCTTCGAACATATCCTACAAAATGGGAAGGGCAGGATGGAGAAAGCTATTTTGAAAGGTACTGCTTTGAAAACTAGAAAAAACAAAAGTGAGCAGACACTGCTATTTGCTGTTTAGGCATCGAGCCTGATGTTTTGGAGATGAGATTATTGGGAATGTGGAAGAACTTGAAGGTAAGCATTGATCCATTAGAAAAAGGAGCACCAACAGAGATGGAGAGAGAAGAGATTTAGGCGTAGGCTTCCATATACGTCCTCATATTTGGCTTGAATCCACGATCATGTGCAAACTATGTTCCTGAGTGACCAGGAATTTATTCACTGCTCTTGAGTTGGGAGACATGGAGAGAAGTCTTGTGATGGAAGGACTAGGATGTCTGGTTTTATGTTGAAAATATTAGAGTAACTCAGTGTTGAGTTGAGAAATAAGAGTTAGCTAGGCAGATGCTAGATGTTATCACTGGACTCTGAAGTGACTTCAGTATGGACTTCTCCATCTTGGTCATACTATTGAACTGGAAAAGTTGGAGACTACCTAGAGAAAATGCATGGAGGTAGAAATAGTAAGGAGCAAAGAAAGAAAACAGAGGCTTCCTCAGCCAGCCTGGCTTAAGGTGATACAAATATTACAGCATCCTTTGAATTGAACCTTGTTCTTTAGCATTGTCTGCCTGTAACAGATAGGTGCTTTACTTTATCCAATTTCATGGCTTTGGTTTGTACAAGTTTTATGTTTTCATAATACTCATGTATTTTAACTGGTTACGATAAAGTTACTACTTTCTGTATAGTTCCTAATTCTTCTGAAGTGTTATATGGCCAATAATTTTAATGCAAGTAGGAGACCTGGAATTTTAAATAGTAAGAGAGGGTTGGAATTCTGAAGCTGTTCTGGAACCTGCTTCTCAGTGACTTAATTGAAAAGGGCAGTAGGTACTGAAATCAAAGTGCAAGTCCTTACTATGATGATGTGTGTCATACATATTGCCTTATGAACATGTACAAACACACACTCTTAAATGTTTTGTTAAACTAGGGCCAAGATGTAATACAGTAAGAGCCAAGTATCTATTTTTTTTTCCATCAAATTTATGAAGAATACACTCACAGTTACCCTTAACAGTCTCATGCATGACTGAAAATTGCTATTCCATTGGCAATGATACTGTGCCTGTATTGCAGCCCAGTTGTACCAGACTTAATGATAGAAGCATCAAGCCAAGAGCATTTAGTCTAGACTCTGAGCACTTTGGACTCTTTCACTTCCAAAATATTAGAATTGGTCAATAGTCTGTGAAGACAAACAAAAAATAGCTGCACAGATAGAGCATGGTTAGGCCTTAAAAATTCTGATTATTTAAAGTAGGTACTGGCATGTAACAGGGCTCTGCTGAAATGAGTAAATCTCAGACCTCTCCATCTTAGTGACATTGCTCAAATTGAAAATGTCAGAAATGTCACCATCTGAGCATGATGCATGAACATGAAACTTTAATTATATTTCTTAAAAAATGATTTTACAAATGATCCAATTTGCTTGGAATTATGATGAAGTCCTATTGCTGTTCAAGACCATAATGAATAATCAGTTTGTTTGCTGAATATTCACACATCCTTCATGCAACACAGACAACATGATCTGCCCTGAAACAATAAAAGACGTTTATTATTTGAAGATAGAATGCACTTCAGAAGCTGAGACACAGTGATGCATAGGCACATGACCTCAAACTAGTATTTCAAGGCCTGATTCTGTAGAGCAGTTGCAGAAGAAGAAAAATTTGGGTTTGGGTGGATTTTTTTGGGGGTGTGTGGTTTGTTTTTTTTTTTTTGGGGGGGGTGCAAATGTAGCTGAGCTTTGCAGTGGAACTGCAGTATGCTTACTCATTAAACTTCGGCTGTAGAGTTCTCAGAGTGGGTGGAATAAGAGGATTTGAGAAAACTATAAAGAGTTATCCACCCCCTGCAGACCTCGGATCCTGCATTTATTGCAAGCAGTATTAAAAGCCTCTGAAAAGCACTTTTTGTAGGAAGACGAAGTTGCTATAAGACCTTTTGTGAACATGCATGTCAGCATGTTGTTTTTTTCCTGGCTAGGAAACAGTCTGACAGTTTAAACTCCCCAGTCTCAGTCTAAATCTGAGTTTAACAAACCTTCTTTAATAAAGAATGTGATTTGATTTCTGAGGTGAGTTTTGTGAGAATCTGAGCAAATGTATATTTGTAGCACAACATGGTAGTTGCAGCTGAGATTTTTTTTTTTTTTTAGTTTAAGCTGAAATTTGAATCCAAACTCTGGAATTGGACCCTGGCAAATTAACTCACCCCAATCTGAAACAAATTGGCACAATTTTAAGAAACCAACATGATTATAAAAAGAAACAACAAAACCAACACAGAATTTCTAGGAAGTGCTACTAGCATTTTATTACACCTAAAGTGTATGGTAGCTTCTGATACCTCGTTGGGAGAATTTTTCTGAAGTTGCTTTACAAGAGTATTTCCATCTGCCGAAGCAAAATGTCTCTAACAGCTATTTTCATCCTATGAGATAGGAAATTGATGTTAGCAGTGGGGATAGTAGGAGAGACAGTTGTGAAAACAGTCTAACAAATGAAGAGGAGCTAAAAGGGAAAGATTGTGACAAAGACTTCTTGTCTTGTGATCTGTGAATGTTCAATTTCATTCTACTTCTTAGTGAAACTTGTGGGTTTGCTTGAAAGCAACTAAATGTATTGCAGGCAAACTGCCTTTTTATTTCGCTCTCAAGAAACTGATGAAAGGTACTGTAAAAGTACCTGACTGCAAACAAACAAAACCTCCCTCGGCTAATACAGTTATCTTAAAACAGAAGGATGCACTTGGAGTAGTGCTGCAGTGAACCAGATGTGTTCTGTGTAAGACTATTTCATTGGTCCCAGTTCTGGAACCATATAATCTTTTTCAAAAGTAGGATGTGTTAAAGATAAGTCCCCGTGTTTGTTTGTCTGATATGGTCACTAAATTTGAGATTGTTTATAGATAAAAGTGCTACTTGTGAAGATAAAAAGGAAAACTTGTATTACTGGCTGCAATTCCACATAAATCTGACAGGTTGTAAAACGTATCAACATGCAGGTGTTCTGCACACTTAATCTGGTGTCATCACTACCTGATGCATTAGTTTGTACCTCTTAGAATATTAATTACAATAATTACTCAGATGCATGGAATTTACAGGCATATATTGCTTTTTCAGGTCTCAGGGTTGTTTTTCTGAGAGGTGATAAAAAGCAGGTAAGCATGCCTCTGTTCAGCAAAGTATATTTGTAGTAGTCTTTTGGCTGGAAAGGAAAAATAGTTAAAATTGAACCTAGTATATTACTGTGGGTATGATTGGGTGTAAAATGGGGACACTCAAAGTTAAGAGGGGAGGATACAATCACAGTACCTGCTCAGAAGTAAAAAGAAAATAAAAAGCCAAACTAAACTCTTTTTCCCCTTCTGCATAACTGCTCCCGAGCATTGGCCATAGTACTGCTACTGACTGATGTGATTGCAGAAGGTCACTAAGTGATCTGATTTTGCAGAAATGCCCAATAATCAAGAGTTGTTATACCTTTCTGTCTGTGTATGTGTGTTTCTCCACTGCCTGTTGGTGAAGAATAGTTCTGTTGTTCCTCAGAAGCTATGTGAACTTTGGAGGGGGGAAAAAAAAGTCCATTACTGGCAGTATTTTTTTGGAACAGCATGTCTGTACTGTAAGTGGATTTGCTGTGATTCTTATTGCCCATACTAATACTATAGCTTTTCTACTGGTTCCAGATGTGTAAAATACAATATGGAGTGGGAGGAGGGAAAAGTATAATGAAAAACTTCTGGATTTTCGTATCATAGACAATTGCTGTAATTTTGCAAAAAAAGTTTACGGAAGTGCATATGATATTTAATGGAAATGCAGTTATCTGATTAGATCCCTTCAAGGAATATCGAGTAAAAAAAGCTAATTCTGGACCCTCCGTATGGACCATATGAGTACTACTAGACAGTTTGCCCATAAAAGCAACTTGCTTCATATATAAAAAGGAAGAGAGAGACTGTGGGTCGGAAATTATTATATTGTAGCTGGAAATGCACCTGAAAGGATTCCTGAACTATGAAAACATAGAGAAAGCTGATGACAGTTATTCTCCTTCCCTCCACCCCCAGTTCTCTTTTTGAAACTGGAGTTCTCTGAATGTGCTATCTGTTTGTATCCAAAGGCTTTGATCTTGGATATTTGTTGGAGATGTCTTTAAGTTCAGTAGAGGTTGGTAGAGTCAGCTGAATCTTTTGGCCTGTCACTAATGGATTTAAACTTCCAAGCAATTTGAAAGACACCTTAATGTCCTCCTATCAGATGCTGAATACATCCACCTAATCTGTTTAAATATGTGGGCTCTTTTTTGAGAACATGATGTTTCAAGCTTACTGCATTGTATTCAAAGACATTGAAGGCTAGGTCCTCAAGCTAAAAACAAAGCAACCCACCATCCCCCCAAAAATAAAAGCATGCTACAACACCCAACAGTCAATCACCACCAAGAAAACCAAACATCCCTCATACGTGAGCAGGCTCAGATTCAGAGGGGTACTTACTGAACGGAAGTTATCTTCAGGGCAGCAGACTCAAAGCATAACGCTTTGGTCACTGCTCAGGCTGTTGTACTGAGGGCATGTTTGATACATAGCACTCAGATTATTTTCTTGCTTTTATGCTTATTTTTGAAGGACGGATATTACTCCTTTATACTAAAGTAGATTGCGAATAACCCCCTGAAGTCAAAGTTCTATCTGATCTAATACAGAGATGATTAGCTTAATTCTTATCTGATTGCAGGTAACTGCTATTTGTCCCTGATGCACAGAAAGGTGCAACCATTTCTGCTGTCATTTCTACATCTGTAATTTTGGAATATTGCCATGTGTGTCGACAGCATTAGTCTGTTAATTTACCAGAGACTAGAGTTGAGCCAAATATACACACTTCGGGAGCACTGCTGATCAGTAGTTTAAATATTTAGATTAACCTGGGCCTGCTCGTAAAACAAGACAAACCCATCAGTTTCCACACCAGTCAGGCTCAGCATTAAGCAAATTTAAATGTACATTTCACTGAAGGAAAGCTAAACTGAATTGTAGAAGCAGCTATCGCATCCCATCAAATATGGAGAGCTGGGAAAAAACTGCTTTTAAAATCTTATGATCCCCGAGAACCATGTACTTTCTTCCGTAGTCTTTGAAGATAGATCTACTTAGGTTTTGGGTTAAGTTTTAATAATAGATGTAGTTACACGAAGTATCTTTGTACGAACTCCTCATCTTGTTTATTCGTGTAAAACCATAATTCTATAATCTAGTTAGCCAGTGCATGTGTGTGTTATATCATGGATTAACGTTTCATATTATTGATTGGGGGAGGGGGAGAAAGTGTCTTTTTGCTTTGTATAACTGCAGTGCATGTTAATAGCTTTAAAATATTAAAATAGAACTTGAAAGTGTTCTTAACGGTTAGCTGATTTACTTTTTAATTGCATTTCACACAGAGGGCAAAAGTTTGTCTTTGAATTAAACTGTGAGACAACTTTCAAGTTAAGTTTAAAAAAAAAAAGGAGGTCACTTTTGAAAGGACAGGCTACAGGACTCTATCATTGTTTAGGCAAATGAGGCTGGCTTAGGTTACACTTTATATTGAATTTAAAGGCGATAGTGCAAAAAAACAAGTGATGCTATGAAAAAATGATAGCAAAGGGTATAAAACTGCAAAAGTTGCTTGCTTAGAAAATTATTTGCCTGTAAATGGGATGCTTTTTTCTTGAAATATGTGTCCTGAGATGTTTCAATGATCAAACAGACTTTCAAAATAATTTGTCATAGCAAATGAAGGAGCTGGCTATAGGGTGCCTTTCAGATCAGTTTGAGTGAGATGTTTCCTACCTTTACTTTGACAAAAAGAGGGGCCTGTAGGAGGTAATGCTTTCATCACTTCAAACACAGATTATTATTCTAAGCATCTCAGGTGGTCTATGTGCTCTCAAAACTGAGTCTTTGGAAATAATACATAGTTTTAATACTTTTTTAATGATGTAGCATACAGTAAAATAACCATAGTTTGTCTTCATTAGCATTCTGTGTGTTAAGCATGAATTTCACTGTATTGACTAACGTGACTCCAGGGAATTTCCTTTATACTTGTTGGTTTTACACTTCAAAAGTGATTGGAGTCCCAAAACTACTTCAGAAAGCAAACTGATTGTCAGCATTCTCCCTGGAGAGAAATGGAGCTCCTTGTTGTAAGAGGTGGTATGGTCTGCAGAGGATAGGGGAGACAAAAATAAAAAAAATAAAAAAAAAAATCTCTTAATATCATGGGTTGGATATTATATTTGAATGCTTTGGGTACTGCCAAGCAGTCGCTTTAATACATTGTTGATGATGACATGCTTTATAATAGATTTTGAGATGCATGAATTTTCTCTCTGAAAGCGTGTGCAAAAATATCTCCTGTCTGAGTAGAGGGCACATGAAATGTGGTGCTTGTGATTCAGGAGGAGGCTGTGGCTAACACTCATGTTGGCAAGGGAGCCAGGAGAGTAGGTACCTTCATTCTGCTGCTGCGGTACTAAACTGGCAGTGATGAATTATTGTTCTGGTGTTTGGCCCAAGTGGGAGGCAGAGTAACTGTTTATCAAGCTGCAAGCAGTTTGTGACCTACCAAAGGCCAGTGAGAATGCTCTTAGGAAACCACTGGAGTTCTGTCATGTGAGGTTTTGTAGGAAATAGCTTTAGGGATGGGGTTAAAGGATATTGAGTTATGTTGGCACGGTCAGGTCCTTCACTGTGACTTTGTAATTGTAAAATTTCAACCCTGATAATGAAAAGAATATCCATCTACAAAAAAGACACCTAATACAGTAACTAACAAAAATGTGCTTAGTTTTTAACATTTTAAGTCCACTTTCTTTCGTTTTCTTTCTATATGCTTTGTGGGAGTTTGGAAAGAAGGGTTACTTCTGTGGCTTGTTGCATAACCTTTTCATGAAAAAGAATTTTCCCAGCAAGTTCCTTGCCCTTATAGAAAAATCTACTGGAGAGGAAAACAGAGGATTCAACTCTTTGAAGGAAATGGGCAGTCTGAACCATGAAGAAATGAAAGTATTGAAGTCATCAAAGGGTACTTAAAGACAGTCTCTAAATCACCAGCAAAACAAAGTCATTCTTTGGGTCTCGGGGGCTGTGGGAGTCTGAATTTCAGGTGCCACTGTTCAGGGTCTCAAGTGGGAAAGCTGTCTGCTTTTAAGTAAAGGAGGAAAAAAAAATTAAAGTTTATGCTGTAGTTAGGCACCAAGGATTGCACCGAATCTTTTACTAGAAGATCATGATGATGTTTCCATGAAAAATCAGTGGCTAATATATGGGTTGTGTATATTTGGTCATTGCAGAAGCTCAAATATCTTTAATATTTTATTATGAATAAATTCATTTGCATCAGTTAAACGTGCAGTGATCAGAGAAATCTAGACACCACTAAATCGTATTTATTCTGACTTTGGTTAAGAGCATTGAACTAATTTTTTTTGTAGGAAGGAGGATTGAGGAGAAAATAATTAAGGAGGGCAATCATTCTCCAGGCTATCATCTGATAAATAATCCTGTATTATCAGACGTTAATATTCGAGGTCACGTCTCCACTTTCAATAAGTAAAAGCATCCAAAACTCCAGTAAGTCAGGAGAGTAAATGAGGAGAAACTGTTCATCTTGGTTGTTTACTTGGAAATTTTTAGTGGGGGTAATTGCTTACCAGATTATCAGAAAAAGCTTGAATACTGACTTAAGAAAAGATGGACTGAAAGCTAAGTAATGTTTTCCATGCAAATGCATGTGGGGAAGCAGTTTGCTGCTGAGCACTTCATGAGCATTGTTGGGATGAAGAGACTGAAGAACTCCCAGGGTATTGGGTATGTTGCAAGTTATATGTGTGTTTATTTCCATGCTCCAGAAGTGCCATAAATTTACTGTATGCTTAGTGTGGTTGTGTGTAGTCTTTTCCTGACTTCTGTAGCAGGAAGGAAATTTCAGATTTTTATAACTATGCACGTATGTGTTCTCGTAGCAGTCTCTCACCTTGTTTTCTCCTCTTTTCAGCTTTTTCCCTTTCACCTTTTGCTTTCTAATCTTCTGCTTGCACACCTGGTTTTACATAATGGAGTTGTAGAAACAATTGCTACAGAGGCATATTACTTCATGTACTTTTTTAAGTGATGCTAAAATAAAATACTGATAAAACAGAGTTCAGTTTCTGACTGGCTAATGGACCTTCCTTTTTTTGGCTAAGGTAGAATTACACAGCAGGGAAACAAGTTAGGAGAGGAAAGTTTAAGTGAGAGAGTGACAACACACATAGAATTGTGTGTCAACATGGTGTTTTCCTTTTGAGACCTTTGTGATGGAGTTTTCCTTCTGTTCTTTCCAAGGATCCAGGCAAACCAGCTGTTTGACCGTTGGTATTTAGGCTAGTTTATTAAAAGAATCAAGCTCGTTCCTTTTGGTACACATATCCAGACATCTGCCATGTCTTCCTCAAGAGTGTATTATGGAAAGCATTTTCAAAAGGGAGCTAGATCCTTGGGCCTCCTGAAGCCACTTAATAGTCTTCCTGGCAATGATGAGTAAACCTGTGGCCATCTTCAGCAGGTATGTGAGGATTTCCCTGGGGAGGTATGCAGAGCTGCACTTCATGTTAGTGTATGTCACCTTAACGTTAATTAGAGCAATCTGCGTACAGGCATTGGGGAAACTTCCATTGTTAGCTTCAGGATTTGTGATAATGCATTGCAAATCACTCAAAAACATCAGTCGGGGCCTGGATCATATTGTATTAGATGTTGTGTAAACCCAAAAGAAGACATAGCCCTTTTTCTAAAGAACTATGTTCTAAGTAAAAGGTGTAAACAGAAAATGGGGTGGGAAGCAGGACCACCGAAACATGTAAAAGAGGAGTGATCCTTGGGGGGCATCATGTTGCCTTGCTCTCATATAAAAATACCTCAAATAAAAAGGTATGAAGGGAAAGTTGCTGGGGACTGAGCAAATGAAAGTGAATAGCAGTAAGAGACACTGATAGACACTTGGGAATGGGAAAATGGAGGAAATCTAGCAGTAAAAGTGTGGGAAGAAGAAGGTAGGAGAGTGGCAAAGAGGGGACAATTAGAAAAGACTGGCTGAGGAGGAGGAAAGACAATAAACAGCAGAGAAGGGGAAAAAAGATTAATATACAAAAAAGCCATATGTTAATGGTAGTTTTACATACAATTTTTCATATGTAATCTTTAATTGTGAGAAGCCATTGGGAACAGCTTGTGGTCACTCATTTTGACAAATGAGGCACCTTACAGAGATGCTGAAATTATGATGTGCACCGTTGGTTAAACCGCATTGGATTAAAAAAACCTATGTTTACAGTTTTATCACTGAAACAGTGCACAGCTAAGGGAATTTACTGAAACATACTTTTGCTTGATGTGGTTCTCTTAAAGAGCAATACCTGGAGGTTGAGGCATGGCTGAACTGTTAGTGCTAGTCAATTTAATTTGAAACTAAAATTTTTATTTAAAGAAGTTTAAAAAGAAAGTAAAGGCAATGACTGTTCATTGCCAAGGATTTGGAATTCATCTGCAAGGAGGAAAAAGTAGTTTCCTGGGGAAAATTCTCCATTCAAGAAAATATATATTGAGCTTTTCCAAACTTTCTGGTATGGTAAACGACTGATTTCTCCTTCTTACTGTACAAAATACTTTGTGTATGTTTATGTAGCACACTAATAATATTGTTGTTCTGGTGTTCTTCTAGGTAAGTATGTATAATTTTGGTGTAAGGGGGAAATATCACACATGCTGTAAATGAAATCCAGTGGGACTGGATGATATTCCATTTCCAATTCATACATAATCTTACGAAACATTTAATGTTGTTTTTAGTTTTGGTCATAAGCTATTGATAAACTTGTGCCTGTGTTTGTGCAAAAGTAAAACACTACCTGTTGTAAAAACCTAGCTAGAAATGAGACGGAAAATCTGCGTTCAGTCCTAAAGGGGTTATTGGTTGATTATGCGTTGAGTTACTGAGCTGTACACATGGCACTCTTCTTGGGCTGTTTGGTCACAAGAAAAGCAGACTGATGGGACGCATGAGAAGCGTGTTGCAGAGTTATGGTATCCCACTTAGGTGCTTTGGAGCAGTGACGTCGCTTTTACAAAATGTGATGTGCTTGAGAGAAAAAGCAAGACTGCTAGTAATATTCCAGACAGAAAGTTTGCTGTCTGTGTGCGTTAGTCTCTGTTTGCGGAGCTGAAACATCTCGAAGGAGGGGGATGCAAGAATGGGAAGGAATAAATACTTATTTACGTGATGACGCATATTTTATGTGAAACTTCTTATTTATTTTTGGGGGGTTAAGGTACCATGGAAGCACAGTACAATCATTACAGTAAAGACTTATGAGCACAACAGGAACTTTAGATAAATTAAAGATATTGATGTACCTGTCTGGGGGTGAGATTTGGGTTACTGGGGTTTCACTAACACTACTTCAACAACAGTTTCAAAATGTCTCCTGTGCTGTAAATTAGAAACTACTCTATTTTAATTAAGACCATCTGGGAGCTCAAAGGAGACTGAAGGTTGGCAGAACATCAAGGTGCAAGCAGTATTTGTAGCTGCTTGTTTTCAAGGAAAGAACCTTTCTTTACAAAGCAGCATGCTGAATAGAATGAAATCATTAAATGTTATTTTGCGGTCACTACTTTTTTATGTTGTATAGTATTAGAAAAGATGAACAGGCAATTTGACTTGACTATATTTGGGAAGAATATTGCATGTATGTGCATATTCCCTTTAGATGGTGAGTAATTGAAATTTAGATTTCATCCTAAGCAGTACTAAATAGAGTGTACAGGACAGTACAAAAGGCTGTAGGTATTTTCAACACCGCTTCAAAAAGCATAAAATTACAAAACGAAGTTCGTTCAGATCGAACCAAAGGTAGTGTTTCAGTTTTGTGTGTTTCAAGATTGCAAGGTAAAAGTGATGCTTCATTTAACATGAAATGGTTTGTCTGACTAGAGACAGAATACTTCATTTTGGACACTCTGTGGAGTTGTGAATAAAAAGGGAGATTTAAACTGCTGAGAAGGCGTCTCCTTTCATCTGATAGCTTGAGCTTTGTGTTAGCTGCCCTGGATGTGCTAGGTGGAGCCCAGATTTCCCATGTATCCATAGTGCTGTGACTGAGCTATTGGGTAAAGAGGGAACAATTCCAGCCTCTGAGAGAGGTTTTATGACACTAGCTCTTAGTTTGTTTTTCCCCAGATGAAATTAGTCTGTGAATTTGACCTGGATTCATTAATCCTTTCAAGCTGTCTGAAACCACATGTTTACTGAAGAAAACCCTGCCTGCTTGAGTCAAATGCCCTTGTCTTGGTTGCAAAGGGAGAAAAAGAGAGAATAGCTCTATGAAATAGTCACAGCTTCGTAAGATCAGGTCCAGCAGTACTGCCATCCTGTTAGGAGGGGGATTTGGATTGGACAGCCTGTTATCTAAATTTCTCACACAAATTCTCTAGTGTAGAACATTGTGTATCTAATACTGAAAGCACTGTACTGTTGAGAGCTAATTGTCTTTATTTAGGTTCAGTAGTTTGCTTATCCTGCTACAGCTGATAACTTCACACAGAAACTTGAGCCTTGATAGGTAGAACGGGAAGTACTTTAAATCCTGTGGGTATGAGGGATGATAGTGTTGCTCTGTTTCATGTTAGTTTAATACTGGAGAATGTATTTTGTTTTTTAAAGTAAATACTAATAACACACTGAGTTTGCAGTTGTATTCCATGGGGTTGCGTCTGTGTGTGCATGTGCACATATGTGTGACTTAAAGATTATTCCCCTTTTTTACAGATTGTATGCTAGGATCAGATTCTCAGCTAAGAGGAATTGAGATACATCCAACTTTAATGGTGCTATACTGATTTAAATCAGCTGAACTTTTGCCTCTTAAATCACTGGCTATTTAGCTCATGTTCCCCTAACATGTAGTCTAAACTTATCTTTTGATTAATGCTGCCACAAAATTTGCAGGTGCACCTGGGTGTTTGCATGTGTCAGTTTGATGGGTACGTACAAGGTTACAAGAACTGATGTGCAGATGTATGGTTTTTATGAATGCACACAGCACGTATGTGTGTGTCCCTGGAGCCATATAGAAAATATAAGTCTTTCTGTGATAGGAAAAAAAAAAGAAAGGTAGAGGCTGACCTCCTCATTACATCACGTAACCAGACACATTCATGATGTAATGCCTTGTTCCTTCTAGCACTGTGAAGACCATACGTATTTCTGTTCTTCTCCCTTCATCTGAAATTAATATATGGACTTTCAAAGCCTTTTATATGTAGTCTAGTGCATACTTCCCTCTGCTAGATCAATGAGAGTCCAAGCTAACTCCACGGAAGTCTGTGGCACAACTAGGAGCAGAGGACAAATCTTAATGAACTGTTTTTCTCTGGAACTGCAGTATACCGTCACCTCCCCTAAGAATGGGGGCAGGTGCAGGTGTTGCAGTTTTTGAGAGAACCCTAGAGGAAGAGAAAGGTGGAGCACCAGAAAAATCCCATAACTATCACTAGACAGAAGACAAAATTCCCACTGCCTTTCAGTAGGAGCAGAATAGCTTTGCTCTTGTGGCAGTGCCTGGCTGTATTTCTAGGTGGAAAATTCTGTACTGTTTACACCTTGTCACAGAGCACTTCTGTCAGTAGTGGTGTGTGCAGGTCCCATTACAATAGTAAGGATGTAGATAAACTTTTCACCTTGAGTACCTAACATGAGGCACACCACTCTGTGTAATCACGTAAGCAGTTGATTTCAAAGTGTTCCTATTGACTTCAAAGGATGTATCTTTTGATGTATGCTTAGATGCCTAACATTTGGCATCCAAAGTTTTTAAAGAACTACATTGTCATTGACATCTATAGCATATATATTTATACATCTGTAGGACAAAGGTCCTACCTTCTGGAACCTACCTGAATAGGTGCAAGAGAGAAGTCAGAGTAGTTGAGTGTGGAAAGATAAAGCTCCAGATTCTTTTACCAGCAGTGTAATCTTTTACAAGGACATGAGTTTTTAAGAAAGTTCTTTTTCGGGGGAGGAGTCAAAAGAGAAGGCATGCATTCTTGATGTTGAAAGCCTGCTTGTGCTTTTTATGTTGACCTTTTTCAGGAGCAGTCTATCCATACATAAAGGAATGCAATGCTGACAAATTTAATAAAGTTTGGCTGAACTGCTCTAAAAGAGGTGATTGGGGGGGGGGGGGGGGAAATTAAGATGCAGGGACTACTTTTTCCTCACAAATAATTTAGAAAATCTTTCTCATGTTTTGTTTTCTGTCTGCCACTGGATGTAACTCAAGATGATCTTTTTTTTTTTTTTCCCCCCCCTTTATTTTATTTCATTGAACTGTATAACACTCGTGTAATAAATTCTGTTGCAGTGAATTCCATTTGGCCCAGCCATGCAAATGCTTGTATGATGCATGCTCTGGAAGGTAGCCTGATTAAATTTAATAAATCAGTTCCTCTGCTGTAGCTAAGGTATACAGAAACTGAGACATGTATGGAGAATGATGGCTGAAAGGTCCTTTTGTTCTGCAGCCCTATTTGATGTGGCAGTACAATGTTACTGCAGCTTTTCTCTTCTGTTATACTGAATGTATTTTTATCTGATATCTCTTATCTGGTCAGAAAACTGAATTACCATTGAATGGAAAATGTAAATGTTTAAGAAAAAAGCGCAGCTGTAGCATAGGAGTCTACCACAAAATGCATGTTCCATAAAACTTAGGTGTAATCACATATTTCATGGAGATACAGTTGAATTATTTTGTTTCAATCTTCTTAAACTGTTCTTAATGTTTAATTATGGTGAAAGCATTCAGTACTACTAATAATTCAAGATTACTACTACACTTTGCAATTTGGCATGAACTGAAACTACTTTGGAAAAATATTCTGATACATTACAAATGTATGAGCTTGTGCACTTGTCTTCATTTCTGATAGGAAATGGGAAACTGGAGTTCAATTCACACGTAATAAATAACAAGATTAGATATAGCAATGTGTCCATAAAATATTTTGATATTGAATAGAATAGTTCAGTTGGAAGGGACCTACAATGATCATCTAGTCCAACTGCCTGACCGCTTCAGGGCTGACTAAACATTGAAGCCTGTTCCAGTGTTTGACCACCCTCTGGGTAAAGAAACACTTCCTAATGTCAAGTCTGAACCTCCCCTGGCGCAGCTTTGAACCATTCCCATGTGTCCTGTCACTGGACACCAGGGAGAAGAGCTCAGCACCTCCCTCTCCACTTCCCCTCCTCCGGAAGCTGTAGAGAGCAGTGAAGTTGCCCCTTCAGCCTCCTTTTCTCCTAGACAAACCCAAAGTCCTCAGCTGCTCCACGTAGGAAATGCCTTCCAGCCCTTTCACCAGCTTTGCTGTTCTCCTCTGGACACATTCAAGGACCTTAGCATCCTTCTTAAATCGTGGGGCCCAGAACTGCACACTGTACTCAAGGTGAGGCCGCACCAATGCTGAATACAGAGGGATAATCACCTCTTTTGACCGGCTGGTTATGCTGCGTTTGATGTACCCCAGGATGCGGTTCCCCAGATCCCTTTCTGCAGGGCTGCTCTCCAGGCACTCCTCTCCAGATTTATACTTGTGCCCAACATTACTCCATCCTAGGTGCAGAATCTGGCATTTGGTCTTGTTAAATTTTATGCCATTAATGGTTTTCTAATGCTCCAATCTATCTAGATCTCTCTGCAAGGCCTCTTGTCCCTCGAGACGGTCAACAGCACCTCCCAGTTTGGTATTGTCAGCAAACTTGCTAACGGTGCATTCAACTTCTGCATCCAGATCATTGATAAAAATATTGAACAGAACAGGCCCTAGAATTGAGCCCTGAGGAACACTGCTGGTGACTGCTTGCCAACCAGATATAGCTCCAAATATCAGATATTGATATAACCACGTGTTTAATGAGAAACTCTGTGTCAAAATATTTTTGATCCATGCAGCTAAATACTTATGCTCATCTGTCCAGTCAGATAAACTCTGTATTGTTTGCTAGGAAAGTTTTATAATCTTTTTAGTAGACCTATTCCAATTTGCACTAATTTACAAGGGCTAGCATTGGCCAAAAGCACAACTAAAAAGCAGCACTGCACAAAGGTTGTCTGGCAAGTCCTTTTCCTACCACTCTTGTGTTTTCTTTCCTATGCCAGAAGCAGTTATATCGTGATGGAGGCTAGCTGTTACAATGAGGTGATCCTTCTGGGGTTGGTAGAAAGGACACTTGCCTTATATTGTGGTTGATGCAGCATAGGAGAAAGGTCAGGAAAGATGAGGGGGAGCAACTGGCTTGAGTCCGCTTTCAGAGAAGGGAGGGAAGTATTTTTCCTGATTTTTAACTAAAATTGAATTTATTCAGTATGTATAGCCATTATGGCATCAGTAATAGCAATGATAATGATGATAGTAAATATCTGAAGTTTGAATCACAATATGTTCCAGAATGCTTTTATAAAATATATGTGTGTATTTCTTCACTTAAATGAATAAGCAATGCTTTTATAAAATATATGTGTGTATTTATTTCTTCACTTAAATGAATAAGGCAACTTTTTTTCTGTGCTCTTACTGATGTATACAGATAGATAAGCTCACATGTACCGGAACTAATTCAAGGCTTCTCAGCAGTAAGGGTGATGATCATCTCATGGTAGTGCAGATTGGGCTGTTGGTGAGGTGCAGTGGCCGGCTGGAGGAGTTGGGTAAATCCCTGGCAGGTGAGGTGGCCTGGAAAAGGCAGAGAGATTTTTGACTGGGAAAGAATATGGGAGCAGGACCTGGAGTTATGCACCAGGCTTTACGGAGTTATGGGTATGAGCATGGGGGCCTTGCACAGTGTATCCACCTCTCCTCTCACATCCACTGGGATATGGACCTCCTTTGCACCTTTCCAGCCACAGAACCACAGGTTCCCTGCTCTGTCCGTAGGCACTGGCCTGCCTCCACCCTGTCCACCTCACAGAAAGCACCACCCACACCACCTGCCTCTTGGGCTGCTGGGGAGGAAAAGGGATGGGAGGAGAAGGCGCTAGAGCCATAGCTGAGTTCTCCTTTCACAGGAACAGGAGGACATCAGGTGGAAAGGGAGGGTCTGAGGCAGGGAGCCAGTAAGTCCTGTGGCCAGAGAGGGAGTTTTCTGTTGCTGGGAGGAGAGAAAGGAAGACAGTTATTCCTGCAGCATTTTTTGCCCCCTTGCACATTGCCTTCTTCCTAGTAGTCTGTCAGTAGCCAACCTTTGCCCCCTCAAGCATAGGCAGAGAAGGCAAAGCACTGCTGCTTCAGGCTATTCCTACAGACGGCTGTATTGCTGTGCTCGTGCCTTAAGTCAGCCCTGATATTTGCTGTGGGGGAAAAAAATAATGAAACAAAATAACCTTGGAACTTTAAAAAAATGTTTTCAAATCTGTAGCTGTGCAGAGTTTAAATTGCACCTAAATTCCTACCTGACAAATGGCAACCTTACCATCTGCACAGTTTGCCTGCAGGCCATGCTGCAGAACGGCTTTAGTATGAACTGTGAATCATCAGTGTTAGCACTTGTAGCTCTCTGCTTACTCTGAAGAAGTAATAACCCAGAGGAACTGTTTGAGATGCTACGATTTCCTCAGACCTCACAATCTACAGCCTACCTCTTTCATGTAAGGAAACATTTTTTTCACTGTTACGAAGAAGCATATTCTTTTCTAAGATAATGGACTATAATAATCAAGGGATTACCTGAAACCTTGAAATAAAGAATGCAAGAAAAGATTTTTCAACAGCTTGTTTTCATAACGTACTGTCAGAAGTGATTTGATCTACTGTTCATCCTTAATTCAGAAACGATTTATGACAATGTTTCCCTCCAGTTTTTACGCTGTAGTGATGTTCATCTGAATAGTCACCTCCAGCAAACCAGAGTTCTTATTCTCTCTAAGAAATATATCACATTTAAAATATTTTTATGTGCAACTATCTGGTTACCAATTCAAGAAACAGAGGTATTGTTATCATACTCCTAGGACGGTGATAAGAGTTGTGAGTAAAACAGAACGCAATGTAAGTTGTTCTCTTTTCGTGACCGGTTTGGATCGTACTGATTCAAGTTTGTTAAGGCAGATGTGTTTTCCAGAATGACAAGGGTAGGTCATATGGTAGTGCTTTACACAGTTTCATTTATCCGGACCTCAATTTACAAGGATCTGAAACAACGTCAGGTTACTTTTCTGTCTAGTGAAAATGTGTAACTATAACAGCATGCAATGGCCTTAGCATTCATTCACTTCATTGCTGTCCGATAGTTGAATCGAAATGACAGAAACAAACTAAGTGTTTTTAATTCTTTCCTGGGGCTGAGGATATTAAACAGGAAGGATATTAAATGTCGTGAGCCAGATTATCACTTAGCGCAAGTTGGAGTACTGTCACTGAAGTCAAAGCGCTGATTTACACCTGCTGAATGTGTTTCTGTAGCCTCTGTACTGTGCATAAGGGCACCAATTGCTCCAATGCATCGCTTCTAGTTCTTACAAATTTTGATTTGCAGATATCAGCAAGGGGAATTTCTACTTGACAATAAACTAATTCTCACAAGCAATAACTTTGAGCAATCTTTCCATTGTCAAGAAAATTGTGATAGTTTAGGACTAACAACCTCTAGAGACTTTCCATATCCAAGTTTTGATGTAAACTGGTTCATTTGGTGAAGAGTTTCATAGGATTTGTACAACTTATTAGTGTCCTCTAACTTTCTGAATTTATGAAACGTACAGGTCCAGTGGGCAGGGATGACTGTTGGCAGAGGCTTTTAAAAACATCTGGGAAGTTACAGCTGTACTGGGAGTTTTAAATCTCAGTTGAAAGTGCCCTGTCAGCCTCAGTTTTTCGGCAGTCAGGGGACTACAGATCTCTTTTTTGAAAGAAAATTGGTTTTAGATGTCTCTTATGCAATTTATTCAAGCATTGCACTAAACAGTTTTTGGCAACAACAGAAAATGTAGCTGATTAAATATAGGCATCAAGTAGCACTCTGGCAAGACGAAAAGCGGGTGCCATGCCAAACGTTTGGATTCTTTGAAAAGACTAATCCCATTTTGAGTGCTCATTCAGAGCAGTTACAGGCAATTTTTAACTTATTATTCTACAATGACACCTTTTCTTTTGAAATATAAACTGTTCAAGAACTTAAATGCAGAGTAGAGTAATAGTTTTTAGATGACTGAAAAATACCAGGTTGGTACTTTTACTGACTTGTGTCAGATGGAACACCTTGACTTTTTATTCAGGCTTTAAACTCTGGCTGTGAGCTAGAATGTGCTTTTTGCCATGTGCCTGGGTTGAGGGGGCAATGCACGGAGGAAGCTCTAGAGACACAACGATATCCCAGAGGCATAATCTGTCTTTGGTGCCACTACTGCTCTGAGTCACGTCTTAAAAAGGTGCAGAGTACTTCTATAAGTTCAGCTTGGTGTGGGTGCCTGTGCTGCAGCTATGCAAAGTAGCACACTCTGTGTAGACACACACACAGCATTTTGCAGCAGCAAGATCTGGATGGAGGCCCTGCTACAAAATCCTAGTGTTCAGGTAGGTCAGGAAGGTTGACAAGGCACAAAAAGAAGGGGTGAAGCAATATTCTGCTTTGACAGAATACCAAAAGACCAGGTTCGTTTCACAGCAGGAATATACCGTGCTTTCTAACAGGCACCAAACACAAGGCTAATTCAGGTTCTGGTATATATTGTGTATGAGATCCTATATCTCCTAAACGAGCCCAATGTTTTAGTTTGTGCTTATGTAGTACATAGGCTCAATCCCACTCTCTCACGCTGGTGTAGTGAAGGATGGATCTACAATGTACTTTGAAATAGTGATTGCAGTTGTGTGAAATGCCCTGGCTATCTGGGAGATAATAGTAAAGTGGGGAACAATGCGTGGTGATTTCTGTGGACCTTGGTAAGATTTCGCTACTGATGCCTGTGCTTTCTTTTACTTATCAGTCTAGCCAGTTTCAAAATAGGTTAGGTATATCTACATGTGCCATAGCCATATTCTGAGAGTGGAATTACTCTTGAGTCATTAGTTGTCATGTAACTACTGCAGAGTTGAATGAATGCCAGAGTTGTGAAGAATGTAAGATTCTACTTGAGAGGCATTTATTACCCATGCTCACAGACAATGTGTACTGAAGAGTTTCCGTTAGTAACTCCTCTTTTCCTGTTTTATGGAAAGTCATAAACTTATCCATATTTTTAATGAGTATAAAAAAAACAAACCCCAAACTTGCTTTCTGCGTTAATGCTGAACAGTCTACTGTACATACCTGATGCATGCATGTGTTCTGTTCAGACCATGCAATTCTGGGCATAGTGCATGTTAGATACCTTCCTGCTCTCCTGTGGGGCAAGCAGTATGTTAAGCCCTGAGAAACCAGTTCCCAAAGGCTACTGCAGATTTGGAAAGAGCTGAAAAAGGAATTAAGGGTGTGTTGAGAGAGGAAAAAGTACTCATTTGGAGAGACTGAAACAACTGATCCCTGCTTCAGCACATCATCTTAATTAGTTACCTGAAGCTAGAAACCTAAACCCAAAGATTTGAATGTCTCCCTGTTGTGTATACTATTTTCCCCTCTTTTATCTTTGTACTGAGCTTTTAAATCCAAACACGTATTCTGGAGAACACCCAAGAGAGCTGAGGGTAGGGAATTGTGTCTCAGGAGGCCGCAGGACTGAACACTAGCTCTGCATCTGGAAGTTCTAGTAAAGCCTGTAAAGAGCTGTGAGCCTTCGGGTTCATTCTTTCTCTCTCTGGACCTCTGTTAACTGTTAGCAAATCCGTGACATTTGCAGTGTCCTGGAAGCAGAACGCGTGGCTGTCTACATTTAGATGGCCACACATCCTCTCTCATTCCAACAGTCTATTACTTCTTCTTTCTCACTTAAGACTGCAATTAGCACTTTTTAATGACTTTGAAATATTAGAAGTGGGAACCATGATGGATAGTAATGTAGATGCTTGAACTTTTGGGGAACGTTCTTTTCACATAGTGGTGGTGCCAGCTGCTTCTTTGGCTCTGTCTGGTTAATACTTTTTCTCTTGATGGTTTTTAAAGATGAATGCACGCTGAAACCAAGACATCAAGGTTATTTTAAGTGTAACCAGCAGTAGAATATGTGGCTCAATTAAAGTGCTTTGTTCTTCAGTAAGGGGAAGAAGTTTTAAGGCTTGCCTTTCAGTAGTCATTACCCAACGGGATAACTAAATACCCTATCAAATATTATATGTTACAATATTTCATATTCTGTGGCTATTAACTCTTGCATCTAAACCCATTCTAAATGTGAGCAATTAGAGGATCTCCCGTATGGTGTTTTCATGAGGGATGTGATACCCTGAGTTCTGACTTTCAGTTTGTCAACCTAGCATTTCTTGATGGTCTCTTTAGTTGGATGCCTACCGCCTTGATTCACAATACGAAATACGCCATCTATACATGTTCTAATACAAGCATCAGACTTACTAAAATTATATTTTTCTCCCAGTTAAAATTGCCAGTTTCATTCCAATACGTTAAATAAAACTGACCTTTCTGTAAGATAATTCCTTTTTTAATAATTTGAATTTTAAAATCAGGTTTGCATGTAACGAAATCTCGCTCAAGATACTGGCAATGTGATCAGCTGTAGACTTCTAACTTCAGGTGCTTAAGACTGTGATTACATAGTTTTTAAAAGCTGAAAATTGTACTGTGGGCACTTGTACTGCAGAGGTGCTTTTGATGTTTGAGGAACAAAACTTAGATAATGAGAAGCTGATGTAGAAATAATATAAAACTTTATTTTTCATGAGAAGCAGGGCAGAGAGACAATACAGAGGCATTACAGAGGCTCAGGGTGAGGGTGGTAATGAGAAAACTAGCTAGCAGCGTCCTTAGTGGGTTCTTCTGGATGCTGATAATATTGAAAGACACAAAAAGACATCTAATTAATTTTATTGTACATCAAAAGATGAATGCATAATATTCAGTTATTTTTAATTTCATTGTGAATGTCGTCTAATTTTTGTAGTATTACTTCAAACAAATCATTTTGAAGTGAATTACAATGCGAGAATGTTGTTGTTTTGGCACGGGAGGTGTGAAAATAAGTTTTTGTCGTGAAACAACACTCCCTAATGTTAATGCAACATTGTGTCAACGGCAATGACATTGTAGCATAATAATGCACGGATGCTAGGTAAGATTGGGTCAGGTTCATTCTACTGATCTGTGGAAATAACAGCCACACTGTGAAAACCCCAGCCACAGTTGCAGAAAAATGCAGTCCTTCAGTCCAATTTCCCAATATGTGGAAATATTCCTACTGAGTAATAAAGTTTACATTGACACCAGACTATTTCATCTGTAGAAAAAGGAGCTGCTATAAATTTTACTGGGCCTAGATATCAATGAGATCTAATTACTGTCCTTATAGCGATGCATGTTGGTGTAATGGCTGAAGAAAGAGGATCCCACGCTACCAAGAGAGTAGATTTTCTTCATAGCTTAATATTGATGGCATCAGTTATTAAGATCCACGTTCAGGAAAAAAACAAACCCATGGCCCAACCTTTTTTGTGTAATTGAATCATTTTACTCTCTAAGTCATTGCTCTTGGCAGATCTAAATATCAGCTACATTATTTGAAAATTTCCTGATGGGTAAAAAAAAAAAATAAATAAAAAAAAAAAAAAAAGATAAATGCATTGTTTGCAGGGGATAATTGTGGTTTTTTCCTTTGGGGAAAGCTGTGTTGTTAAGGAATCAGTCTAATTATTGTTTTTTTTTTAAAGCTCAGTAAGAGTAGCTGCTAGGCAAGGTAAATATTTTATTAATATAGCCTCCGCTGTACTTGTTCTGTGAAGTACAGGATGGCTTCTGTTACTAGCTCTTTCTAATTCTGGCTAATAACATGCAACATTTTTTCTTCTTTTTTTTTTTTTTTAATGTCCATACTATGTCTTAGCACAAAAAAAAAAAAAAGTGGTCACATTTCAGGGTGCTCAAGAAAGGATACCAAATTTTAATTCTCCAGGCCCAGTCTGTCTGTCCTTCCCCCCCTGCCCCAATATGGGGACACAGTATTTTGCCCACTGGTTCTGTGTCCACAGAGGTCATAAATGAACCTTTCATCAGTAGGCCATTACTTTCCATGCTGAAAAAAATACCTGTATTTATCAACTTCCACATTGTTGTCCTAACATTGAGGAATTGTGTGGAAAAGAACAGAGAAAAGAACCTCATAGTATTATGGCATAATTCCTTGCTGCATATGTAGTGCTGGTCCCCTGTCTCAAAAAGGATGTGGTAGAACTAGAAAAGTCATAGAAAGGGGTGAAAGGCTGACTGAAGCTATTGAGCGTGTTCTGTGTAAGGAATGGCTAAGACTCTTGGTATTGAAAGAGGTGCATATGTTGCTGTGTGTAAAATCTCAGTTGATCCAGAGAAGGTGAGTAGATAATGACAATTCGCTAGTCTCTTTAATGCAGGGTCAAGTGATCATCACACAAAACTGGCTTGCTCACAGTAAGCAGAGCTGAGTGACTTTTGTGCAGTGTACGGTTAGTCTGTGGAAGTCCTTGCCACAGAAGATGGATGCTGATGGTGTACATGGCGTCAGAAAGGATCTTTATGAATTTATGAAAGAAATGTCTATGTTTGTCAGACATGAACCCTTACTTCACAAAATGCCTGAGCTGCAGTGTTGCTGGGACAGTTTTCTGAGAAAACATCATTATGTGCTACTGCCCTGTAATGACTATCCCCAAGCATCCACCTTTGGTCTGATAAACAAATTCTTGTAATGGCTTGAAACTAGTTAAGTAACTTCAGAATTGCATGACACCCTTAAATTTGCTCCAAAATTTTAGAAAAGGCATCTATACTAGTGAAAAAGCTTCACAGTCAAATTTGAAAAGCTGCATTCTACAAATAAGTCAATTAATTGACACTTTATGCAGTGCTTTTTTTACTTAGTGTTTAAAGAACTTTACGGAAATGGGTAAGAAATGTTAACACAGGTCACAGATGGAGTTCCTAAAGAGGAAAGGATCAAACTTTCAGTTTCTGCCCTCCCATGTATTGACAGAAATTACATAAGATTTACGCTGTAAATACAAAAGTTAAAAATGATGCCCTAGTTTTAGCTGTGTAGGTGTCTTTCTCTACTAGGGGCTTGTTTGGTCAGAAACAATGTGTTAGTCATATGAGCCATTGAAGAAAAAAAACATGCATCAGTCCTACTTATGCCTCTAATTTTTTTATTTATGAAAGTGGTTGTCACTGAAGAATAGAACAGGAGTCCTGTTTCTCTCCCATGCAGAGAAACTATCTAGGTACCTGGTTTAGACTTTAAATGTAGTCAATCATCTACATAAGAGTTGCATATCTGAATAATTTTTTATATCTGGAGATAAGTGTCTTGACAGGAGTCACACCCATGAATCTGTGGTGAATTAGAGAAGTGTTGGATTTGCAAGCTTCACATTTGGACTTAATCTTGGAAATTGTGTGAACCTGCGTTAAGCAGAAAGTTTGTCTAAACACTTATAATGGTTCCAACTCTGAGCATATGAATTGATCTCCATAAACTAAATTCAAGGTAGTGGACTTTTATTTTCTGAATATAAATGTCTTTGGTACTTAGTGAGCTGCAACAATTACAAGATTAAAACTTCAGTACTGGGCAATTCTGCTTTAACCAATACAAGGTGCTGGGTTAGCTCTCTAGACTAGAGGGTTAGAGCACATACTAAAGAATTCACTGTTTGCTCTCTCTCTGTGAGTAAACTAAATATTTGAATTCTGCTTTCAGAAGCAATGTCTTACAGGGCTGTACAAAAAGAAGGATTTTTTTTTTTTTTTTTAATAATGCCATTTGCAACATATAGACCCACAGAAGTAGAGAATAAAAATTAGGTGATCTTTTATGGAAATATCTATTAGATGCCCTAACAGGCAAAGAATTATTTTATCTAATATTTTTCTTCAGGGGTACTGCTCTTATATTGCAATAGTATTTCTTCTTCTATATTTTGGGGGGAGGAACCTAAAAAAACCCCACCCCTCAAAACCCACCCAC
>NW_008794665.1:8288934-8358256 GCF_000699145.1 Aptenodytes forsteri | reverse complement strand
TTTTAAATGAAATAAGAATTATCAACCATCAAAAGCCAGAAAACAGTAAATGAACAAATATTCCTTTTATTCCTGTACAGCAACATGTACTGTTGAGGAGTTGCATGACTCTCAAGTTACTAATTTTTAATTTAGATATCTGTTAGGTATTCGATTTGAAAAATACATGGCACATAAATGTTTCTGCTGGTTACTACCATCAGAATGTCATTGAACAAAATTATTTAGCTTTCTTCCCACCCTCTTCTAAAACTTGATGGATTTAAACATCTTGATTAAGTGTTTTTGCTTTAAGAAGGAAAACCCAATTTGAGCTGTTTTATCACTTTGTCTGATTCTTTTCTTCCTTAGAAATGACACCGTATGTTGAGAATTTTTGCTTGTCTTCATTTCTAAACGTTTCTAAATCATTGGGTTTTCTCCTGTTGAATGAAAGATTTAAAAGAATTAAACACTGGAACTTATCTTTTGATTCAGTGGATTTTCCAGCACTTGAAGCACTTCAATCAAGATCAGATGACTTTCTAAGAGATATGCTCTACCTCCAGTAGAAATTATGGGGCTGTTGAAAGCATCAGCTGGTGAATTCAAGAGGTCCAATGGGATGGATAATCATAACACTTTCTTCCAGGTTTCAATATCTGAATTTATTGAAATTACTGGGTTGTTTGTCAGCCAGTTCAGTCAGATTTCTTGAAAAAGTTCATAGAGTAGACAATAAGCCATCATAACAGCCATAGAAATGTAGTCCTGGGACAGAACTCCCCCTGATGCCCTGATTACAGCCTGAATAAGGATTTGCTCTCTGGAATAAGACCTAACAAAGTGTGAATTGTGCTGCATAAATGCGTTTCCAGTGTGGGGTTACGCAGGAGGTCAAAGGATGAGTGCCATTCACATAAATATGAGTGTGAAGTAAAAGAATAAATTTCAGTTAACTGTGCACAAAGGAATCAATAGAATTATTAATCCCAGTAAGCCATTCATTGCTATTTGCTCTTGTAATAGCTATAAACTTTTTTTAATTGAAAGGAGAAATAATTCCAACTGATGAAACTCTTGAAATGATCTGTATCTCTTGAATATTTTTTTCCGTACATTTTTGGATCATATTTTCGAAGTGTTAAACTTTGGTTTGATAACAAACTAAGGCTTCTAGTGTCCCATCTTGAAAATAGAGTTTATTTACTTGAATAGGTGAACAGGTGCTGTTAGGCATAAGGGAGTTCAGGGAACCTGCTTCACTCTCAACACCAGCTGCAAAGTTGATGTATGTTTTGAACTTGTACTGGTGATTCTTTTCATAACAGCCTAGTGTAAACTAAATGAGTCCTGAAGGACAGCTAGATGACATACCTGTATGACATACCTCTACTTCTCTGTCATATTTTAGTCGATTCAGATCTCCTATTATAGCTGACCTATGTGCAGTTTTCTGAAGCGCAGGCCTGCCCTTAAGTAGGGTGTTACGGTGAATGTACAGTTTAGGTTTTTTGTCTTTAGAATGGTGCCTGGACTTAGGAACGAATCACTTAATTTGACCCGAGTATGCTAGGGCACCTGAACGAGTGTATTGACATCGTATATTGATGGGTACACGCACATCTTGTCTAGCAGTAATGGACTGCATAAACAGTTTGGCATTTCAGCTGACCTACAGCTGAAAAAAATTATTTGGAAATGTCTAGCAACTGGCTGTATTAGCAGGAGAAGCTCAGTCCACAAGGAACTGAATTGTAGGTGTGTAATTTTACCTTGAAGGTACCATTACTTCATTATGTGTAGCTTGCTGGACTTTACTGTTTAGCAGATCATGATGATGCCTTGTTATAACTGGACATACTGAAACTTGATGCAATCAGGCCAATAAAGTGTTGAAACAACTCAGGGTTAAAGAATGCTGTATGCTTGCCCTACAAAAGGGAAAATTGAATCCATCTGCTCAAATTAAATGTTGATTTAGACCTCATTTTCTGAAATGTAAACCATGCTTTTGAAAGAACTGCTTGGTAAATACTTCTGGTTTTATTACATGGATTTAGAAATAAATTGGAGCGAACCTTAGGCCTATCTTGTCTTCCTTCCTCGGGAAAAGGTTTCATTCAATTGAGCAATGTATTTCAGCGTGAGCGTATACAATACAGCCCCTTTTGCCATGCTCAGCACTTTGTATACCTGATTGAGGGCTATTAAACTCAAATTTGATGCACTGGCAGAGTTAGCTGAGTCTTGTTTAACATAATTAAAATTCTGTGGTCAACATTTTTCCCCCCTGCATTCCGCAGTCAAAAAAGCCAATGCGTGCTTTGTGAATGGCCTTTGTAGACAATCTGTTTTTCTCTACTGAACTGCTTTTGTTTTTAATAGATGTCTTCTCTATGGTCATTTCTGAATGTCTCTTCAGTGTGAGTTAAACTACTAATACAAGTACCTAGAGTGATCTGGAGGTCTGTTCAATCTCAAGGAGCCTTAAGGTTCAAACAAGGGTCTACTGAAGAGCAAATCAGTTAGTGGTTAAGACAAAATGTAATGAGCCAAATAAAGAAACCACAGTTCACATAGCTGACATCATCCTATAATATCTCCCAGACAACACTGTGCTTTATAATGTGTTTGATGCATTTTTTTTTTCTTCTGTAGACACAAAGATTTCAATTGACTTGAGTGTTCCAGAGGCCAAATTCTCAAAGGTATTTGGGTACTTAAAGGTACGCATAGAAATTTCTTGGGATTAAAAAATAATGCCTAGGCACTTCATTCCTGTTTGTGATTTTAGGGACATCTATTTGCATTCCTCGATACTGACATACTTTAGAAGTCCAATAGGCAAGAAGGTCTTTCATTTTCTGTGAGGTCTGTCAGGCACCCTTTTGCCTGCTACACAAAACGCCAGTGTGGAAAGAGGCGAGAAAAGAGTGGAAGCTGAAGAGCTGGTGTTACTGAGCTTGTTTGCCACAGTGAGCAATGCATTTGACACGTTTGGTGCTTGTTTATGGTGATATGATGTACAGGATGAAAAACTGTGACTGTCTGATGTTTAAAACATGACTGAATGCTTGATCTCTGACATTCTTTGTGTTTATGTTGACAGTCAGCGTATAGAGAGAGGTCTCAGACGTTCCCTTCTAGCACAGCCTCCTCTCAGATACCAGAATCACTTATGAGGCTTTTACCAGCTCTTGTCTTGGAAGGCAGAGTTGACAATTGGCTTCCATTTTTGCAGAAGTACCCTATTCTCTCAAATGGTGGTGAAGTAATTTTCTGTCAGTGTGCTCCCTGCTATTTTTTGTAGGCTGGATTGCACCCTTTGAAGAGAAAATGTTCTGAAAAGGCCGTAGAAAGGGAAAAAATGTGGGAGGGTTTCTTTCCCAGTTGCCTGAATATTTAAAAAAAAAAAAAAAAAGCAACATCTGTGTTAAGGTATAAAAACCCCACCTGTTTGTCTAGCTACTTTCTCTGTGTTTCGCAGGCTGGGTGTTAGTGTTTGCACTCGCAATGGCTGGTTTTCAAACAGCCGCTGAAGAAGTTCTGCTGCACAGAATTGTATGTCATCCTGGGAGAGACCCAGGGTTTGAGAACAGTCCTGCCTGTGTGCCTGAAGAGTGCTCACGTGGCCACAGATCACCTTAATTTATATAAGGCAAGGACCCTGTTAGCTGTAGTGCTATAGGTAGTCAAAACTTTGATCGGCTTTTACATTAGCTTTATTGTGATTTATCATGATGTAGCCTGTCATTTAACTTCCATCATCATTATAAGTGGAATGTGATTTTTATGCTGGTTACTTAGGCTAATACTGCATCATTGTGATGGTAATGGTTAACTCCATGTCCAGGGAGTGCAAAATAAAGTCTTATAGAAGTAATGGGTTATACTGCATAGAGCTATCTGGAAAATAGTTTAGCTATCTGCCCTAAATGTTGTAACGGGTATTAATATATTTAGAACAGAATTAATATTGATAGCTATTGTTTAGCAATCCATTTTGTTACAATCTCTTTATGACATGGGTCAGATTTTCTCTCTTTAGTGCATTTTTAGAGCCCTATAAACTTTTTTCCTTACTTAACTAATTAATAGCCATGGTAGTAATTCACATGTAAGTAATTCACATATTCTGGGTATAATAGAACCCCTGTCAGAAAGTAGAGAGTCTTAAGGAGACAGGAAAAAACATTCCGTGGGAGCCTGTCTTCAGAATTGTCTTGCTTCTCTAGAAATGAGGATTTTAATGCTGGCTTGAAATTGTGCTTGGTGTTGAAGAGAAAGTTCATTTAGGGAAATATGGCTTTTATTACAAAGGGCTTTGCATATGGGAAATTGGAAAATGTTGTTTTCAGTGATTTCTCATAGTAAATCTGAATGCTGTGGGGAAAAAAAACAGATGACCTATCAGTTTGGTATTCCTGTAGCAAATCTGAAGGGAAAGCTTAAGTCACCAACACAACTGTGGAGCTTACCAAAGCCCAACGGGTGATTAAAGCATTTCAGCAGTATTTTACTCTTAGTCCCACCATGCTTAGGTATGTCTTCCAGCTAGCTATACTGATCACACTCTGCAGGGGGACGGGAGAGAATCTAGGGAGAAGCAGAAGGATATATCAGGATATTTAATCAACTTAGGTGACTTGTTTAGGACTGCTTTAATAATAATAATAATAATAAAGTTAATAAATTCAGTCTTAGACTCACCAGTAGATGTGATGGTGTGTGGACATCAGCATATGTATTGAGAGTTCCCACCCAGTGAATGTGTTGATGTGTTGAATCTGTTGGAGGAGAATGCTCATGGACGTGGATTTAAATAGTTATAAGTAGTATTCTATTTACTTAAGCAGCACGGCATGGGCAATTCCAAATTTAGGATAGAGCCAGATAGTGAGAATCTCGAGCTTTGTGAAGCCTAGCTTTCGCCTGTTCCCTTTATGGCTGCAGAGTATTGCAGGGGAAGTTATATGGAAATGTCTGCTCTTTCCTTCATTAACTATTTTCAAACTATAGCAGCTGTGAAATGAGAAGGGCAGGTAGGATTCTGGTTGGTTGAACGGCCCTTGATTACTTCCCTTAATAGTGCTGAAAGCTGTATGATTCCAGGTCCAGCTCTGAGATTAGGGAAATGCAAAGATAACATTTGACGATCAGATCCCTGTTTTTGGCAACAGCCTCATATGGAAAATAGTAACATCAAACCTGCAGGCCTTCTCTTGAGGAGAACATACTAAATATACATACTAAATATAGGAACTTACCCCATGATACACTTTGTAAGGCCTTCATTAGCTAGAAAACCCCAGCATGTCCTAAACATGACAAGCAGAAACATAAGACTACTGTACAGCCTGTGCATACGGAACTGAACTTAGGTGAATTCCTGAATAAATGGTTCTGTGTATACCTTCACCTAAGTTATGCCTGCATGCTGCTTTTCCAATTTTATTCCCCTTTGGAACTTTTCCTGATGTTTTCCTAACTATTCAGCAGTCAGAAGCAATAATAGTAATGGTGACTAACCATGGAAAAGGACACAAGAATAATGGTGCTACAACTCCAATCAGAATACCCTGAAGGCTAAAGTTTGGCTTGTAATTATCGTGATGCCCTCATTGTAAAAGGCTGCCTTTTTTCTTACGGGAAGCACATAAATTTGAGCTCATTTCTCTTTCACATTTTCTTTCCCTGTGAAGGGAGGCGGAATCAGAATTCAGAAATGAATTTTTAAGATGTATTAATTGGTAACATCTTGGTCTTTGAAAGGAGGCATATGGTAATTTTATGTTAAAATGGGAAGGGATGGAAGGATATACAGTACAATTCAGAAACTGAGAGGGAGACACTGTACTTTTGGTTGATAGAGCCTTAGAACCTTTTTACAGATGCTATAGTAGAGCTCAAACATAAGCATGTGTAAGAAAGGGAGTGGCAACTGTTTAATAGTAAGACCTTGAATGTCCCTTTTGCTATTCATGCAGGCACTGATATTATTTACATCTCTATAACCATACTTTAGGGCTGTGCCAAGATTTTTAAGTCTCCCCCCTCCAGCTAATTGATTATCTGATGTGGGCTGCTTTGACTTGGCAGTATCATATATACACAGAATGAGGTACAGGGGCAGCTGGCATGCTCATTTCTAATTTCAATGTTTGGCAGCTTCCGAAATCAGCACGGGGCATACCGAAACACTTGGCACTTCACCCAAAAGTAATGAAGTCTTTCACTTAACCTAGCGTGAGGGTAAACAGGACGTTAGCCAGAGTTGCTTTGGTGTCAGGTATCAGATTAAGGATAAAACGCACAATAATTTATGGACTGAACTAAAAGTTCCTCTTCTACCATTCCATGTTTTGTTTACATTATTAATAATCCATTTATATGTTTTCTTTGTAATTAAGTTGTAAATTATTATCTATATAGGGCCATAAAACAGTAATTGAAGTATTTCTTTAATATAAAGCTAATTTCTTCTTCCAATTCACGGATCAAGGAGATGATAAACAGTTTCCCTGGTAGTACACATGCTGTGGCTTCAGCATTCTTGCCTAACCTTGTGTTTCTCAACTTTTGCTTCTGTAGACCCTTGCCAAATTTATTTTACGTGAGATGCCAATATGAGACGAAATTCTGAGAGAAAGAGTTACGGAACGTATGGATGCATGTAATGGCACAGAACAGAATTTGGGTTTATCAACTAATGCAGTGTTTACCAGTACTAATAAAGTGATTAATAAAGTACTGGGAGAGTTGATACTGAAAATTGCTCTGTAATGTAATTGTCTTCTTGAAGACAGAGGGTATAATTAATCTAACTTCTAAGCATTTGGTAAGGACCTGAGATATTACTGATTTAGCTGTAGAAGATCGTGTTACTTCTGGAAGTGTATGTAACTAAGTGCCCAGGGAGACAACAAAATTTTACAAGGATGTGTAGTGTAAACAGGATTCTACAATTCTGTCCTCAACACAATTTTAGTTGGTATTTTCTTGAAGAAACTTAGCATAGAAATGCAGAATTCTACCCATAAGGAAGAAAAAAAGAAATGATCATCAATCCAAAGACAATCAGAAGACTGTGTATAGAAGAATTGAATGACCTTGAGGACCAGAATAATGAAATAGAGATAAAACAGTCTAGTTGGAAGTGAAAAGTCATGCATTTGGGGACTAATTGTAATCATAATTTCCACTGTCGGGGGGCCGACAGGCAGAATCCCTGGAAAAGGAGAAAGACTTGAGTTTTATTCAGTCAATGAAGGACTGAGTCTTCAATGTGGCATATCTGCATTTAAAAAACCAAACAAATAACACTCTTCCCCCACAAAGAAATAATAACAAATATCAGGAAAGAATACTAATGCTATTGTGCAGGGTGTTGCTAAAGCCTTATCTGGAGTACTGCATCACCGTGTTCAAAAAGGTGAGCTCATGCTGGAGCAGGGGCATACAAACCACTGTAGGGAAGAGAGCTTGTCTTATGAGAGACTGAAGAAGCTGGCTTCTTTGGCCTTGCAAAGTGAAGATGAAGAAAAATACTTCCTGCCTATAAATGAATTAAACAGGGTTAATCATCAGGGAAGAAAAAGATATTTAAGCTCAGGGATAATGCTGGCACAGGAACAAAGAGGTGTAAACTGTCTACAAATAAAATGAAGCAGGAAACCAGGAATCTATCTGTTGAAAGTATGAGTTTCTGCATGTTCCTTCAATAGAAATAGGAACAGGAAAAATAGACTAGCTGGGCTAGGTAGTTAGATCAGCTTATGACAAGGTTCCTTGGAGCCTCGAGAAATTGTATTTGTTTGTCAAAAAGGCATACAGAGCCAGAGGAGTTCTTCTGAGTCCCATATTTTTACTGTGAAAATTCAAGTCTCTGTGATCAAGCACAGCTTGATTTCTATGATAAATCCCAGTCCTTCTGTGTCTAGGATAATCTCTGATAAACAAAGCAAAAAACCAAAGACCTCTTAGGTTTCCATCTCTCTCCAAAGTCAAATGCTTTCTTCGGCTCTGGCCTTTGTACAGTGTCTACTTTTATGTGGCCTGCAGCCAGAACTCCTTAATCTGTGATTTTGTGATCTTGCAAAGTTAGCTTGGTCAGTATGCAGCTGGGAGGTTTCCAGGAAAAAACTAGTTTTTGGTAGGGTATATTGGCACTTCAGTAGGTGGCACTCTTCACTTTAGGTCTTGCCCTAAAACCTATTTTTCCTCAGGAATGAGGATGTTGCAATTTTGCTTGTGGCCTTAGCTAACTTCTGTTTTGGCAATTGTTGTTTGATCTCCCTGAATTCCTTTCACTGTGTTGTTTCCAATTTTCCAATATTTGGAGTAAAATCACCCTAACACTGGAGTTAGACCAGAAGAGGACCCAGTAAGTGGGACATAATCTGCTTCCTCTTCCATAAATGCCAGAAGAGGACCCAGTAAGTGGGACATAACATTTATGGAAGAGGAAGCAGATTAATCTTGTAATAACTCAATGGTTTCCATTAAATTGTTCCAGATGGATTTGGGGAGAGCTGAACCGTAGTCGTTGTTACTCCTTGATAATATTTTGTATGCTGTCCAGGCTACTGTGGTTGGTGCCACGGTATTCAACCCATGGTACACCTAAATCTTCATGTTGGTGGTCTGTAAAGGAGCCAGCCCCGTTTATCTGACATTCCCCTTAGGCACAGGGTCTTGGTCTAATGTAACTTCACAGGAAGGAGAGTTTGCAGTTAAGCTGCCTTTAGAGCTCCCTAAACACACTGGCTCAACTACACCACTTCCTAAAGCTCTAATGTTCTGGACCATGGTTTTTCAGTTCACCTTTTCAGGAAGTGTAGTAACTGAGAAATATGACTTTCAGAAAAACCCAGAGAAATCCAACAGACTTTTGCTTAAATCTATACAAATCTTGTCCTACCAAAAGAAAATTGACATGTACCTCAGTTTCCTCACTGTGTATTTCTTGGGGTTTGGTCTTAAACAAAGTTCCTCATCCCTTTGCTTGATTCTCACTTACCCAAATAATTATATTTATCTGTCTTAATCATTGGTGATCTCCCTCCGTAGTTGGTCCTCTATTAAAAGTGTTTTCCCCTAAAAAAGGAGAGGAGGAAGAAAAAAAGAAAAAAATGCTGCTTCTTTTGACTCTTTTTGCCTTTGACTTTAAAAAAAAATTAATATTTTAACTGTGTTACCTTCTCTTATGTTTTGATGATATTCTAAATCTTGCTGCATGCCTATATATAATAAAAATAAGGTTTTAGTTTGGGGGCACTTAGTCCCTTTTCCGCCTGTTTTCAGTACAGTACAGTCAATAAGGTAAACTGTTTCTTCTGTTTGTCTAATCTGTTCTTCTGGTTACAGTTAATGGTATAGGTTCTCCTCAAGCCTTGCGCTGCATATTCAACCCTGAGGCATACAGTAACTAATGTAATAAGCCACGTTTCCCAAAATGATCAATCTTTATTTTCTCTTCTACGCTGCTTTTTGCTGTTTTTTGTGTGTTGCCAAGCAGTTTTCGTAAAGGTGATAGCATGAACTGAGCTGCGTTCTCTGAAAGGGAGGACACTATACTGATGACAGCTGCTGTTACAGTAATATTTCCATTATTCTGTAACCTCTCAAAAGCAGTGTTTAGCTTGTTTAGAAGTTCTTGCTTCTGTCCACTGTAAGAGGAGAGTAGAAAGAGAACATATGACTTGAAATAGTTGTACCTGCTGATACGGTTCTAACTAAAGATTTTTGGAGGTCTGTGCTTTGAAAAATGTCTGTCATTATGTGAGACTTGTAAAGCCTTCGTGTTCTTTCTTATTGACTTTGCCTGCACCTAACCAGTTATACTGTCACTTTTTTTCACTTCCATAGCGTTCATTGTGTGATAGTGAGGATTAGGCTGATGACATGAGAGCCAAGATTCTCTAATATTCTCCCCTCCCCCCAAGTTTTGGCTTTATTTTTAGAAAAGTTTCTCTGATCTCTCAGCACTCTCACTATTGATAAAAGCAACACAAAATGTGTTGCTTGGCTGTGGCAATGTGGGTACAAATTTTGCTGTGGCAATGGAAGTTTCTCCTTGGCGTGCCTTTTACTGTAACACAGTGACAGTGGAGTTCAGACTGTATCCTCGTAGCCATCAACTTCTATACACAGATTTTGTATTGCAGCTCTCTTGTGACTGAGCTTTTGTAGTGTACACTGAAAACACTCTGACCTTTAGCAATTCCCCCTCTATCAGAACAAAGGAGATGTCTGTTAATTCCAGCCTGTGTAAATTCTGCATTTGCTTTTAAACTGTCTCTGTATACAAGTGTAGATTTAAAACCTTTAGAACACATTTTTAAGAACTGACTAAAAAAAGAATTGAGTTTCTAGGACAAGAATATCTGCAGAACAGTAGAAAACCAACCAAGTCGTCTTTCATCTGCGTTTTTTAACCCTTCTGTGGTAGTGTTCATGTAATAATGTGGTTACGTGAGCAACGCCTTCTTTACTGCTCTCATAACATTTTGACTCTAGGCACTCTGACTTGGGGATTGAAAAGATGTGCTTGCTGGAAAAGTGTACTTACGCAGTGCCCCTTGCAAATGTTTGGCCAGATCCTTCTGTAGTAAGTAGACAACTCCCCAAAAGTACAATGTCAGCTCTGTGGCCATCTTAATTTCATCTTTAGATGACAATTTTATAATTCTTGCATTTCAAAATCCCTCTTAGACTTTAGAAGTTGCTTCTATCTTTACTGGAAGTTTTGATCAAGCAGATCTGGATGGGACACTAGTCTGGTTTGCTTTAAAATGGTAGGTAAGTGAAGGACTGGATGAAGCACATCCTTTTTGAAAGGAGTGGTTTTGGTTTTGGGTGTTTCTTATGCTGATTAAAATGGTTAGGCCTGCTGGCAGGGGAAAAAAAGCCAGTGCTTTTGTATCTTCTCTCTGTGGTGTAACCTTCCTGGAACACTGTATTATAGCTTGTGTTTCCTTCAAACTCTCACAGGAATCTCTTTTGCTGGACTGTGCTTTCAGTAGATTGACATGTAATCAGGTAGGTTTGAGGTTTTTAAAACCTGTTTTCTTGCAGAACTAAAGGTCTCTTCATAATTGCAATTCACTTGGAAGAGAAGTTAAAATTAAGTCATGTTTTTTCTCACTTGTTTCCTAGATTGAGATTTATTTGGTTACAATCTAAATTTTCAGATTGAGTTTTACTTTCATTTTGGGTTATAGATATCTGAAGTAGCTTGAGTTGCTTCCAAATCAGCTTTAACTGGACATGAATAAGTTCTGGCTGCAAATTAGAAAAAACCGCCTCATCATTAAATCTAGTCTGGAACAAGCTTTAACTGGACATGAATAAGTTCTGGCTGCAAATTAGAAAAAACCGCCTCATCATTAAATCTAAGGTCTGGAACAGTCTTCTAATTAGAGAGTGATTGGGTCAAAAATCCCAAAGTATTTTGAAATGGAGTTTGTTAGGTACTGTATGATAACAGTATAGCACTGAACTTGATGACCCGGGAGGGATCTCATGTTCTTGTGTTCCTAAATGTATCCTGTTGTAGCTGAAAGCACAACTTGACTTGGTTATTAAAGTAAACCGTTAACTGGAAAGGATGGAGTAATTCTATTTCCAAAGATCTAATTGTGTTTCTGAGGTGTGGGGAGCTATGCTGGCTTGTTTACTTAAGACCCCTGCTGGGTGGTTTGTAAGTGACAAGGAGATTGTGCATACCTTCACAGCTGGAATAAAATAACTGCAAGCAAACTTAGAAAGGAAGTAGAACTCAACCTATGAAAATATGGAATATTCTTTTGAGAAGCCTGAATACTTCCAAGTAGCAGAATGTTCTTGCGTTAATCTCATATGGAAACAAAATGTTATTGGAGATAATAACTAAATATTACTGAATATAGCTACATGTATAGCAGTAATAAATATGCTGTTCCCTGGAGGATTTTAAACATTCAGGGAAGAGGTCTGACAGTAGTGCTTTACAGTTTCTCAGATCCAGAGATGGGAAACAGTAGAAGTTTCCTTTGCCAAGAGCTATATATCTGCATTGTAGCCATACAGGCTTCTTAGTTCCCTGGAGGTGAAGCGGCTCTTTGGGCACCTTCTGTATCATGTGATTTGGGTAGAAATAGTGCTTTCCCAAAATTTCATCACAAGACTGGTTGGGTCTCCTGAGCTGATTTAGCTGTCTTGAAATTATGTCCTGGAATATTGGCCAGAAACATGTTTTCAGTAGGTATCAAGTTGCATGCATCTATCTGTTTTCAAATATGGATCTGTTCCTGCACAACTGAAGATTTTTTTTTAGCTGCATTAGAAATAGTTTCTACAAGTAACTTACATGTGCAGATGCATACACAGTTTTGTTGACACACTCATTTAGTCTGCTTTTAGATTCATAAGAACTTCACAGTTAATACACTTAATCTTTAAGTTGTATGTGAATAATGAATATAAATGTGCTAGGCAATAATTGCATGTCAGTGATTGTCAGCTATTAGATTTGTAGCACAAAGCATGAATGTTTGCTAAGTAGGAGTGTGAATAATCAGGTGGTATTTAATGAAGGAATTAGATGAATGACTTATGCTAACAACACAGAAATAGCCTGGCAATTTTTATGTTTTAGTAATTTGTTAATATTTTGAGTAGCAGCTCATACACTGGACAAAGAAATCAAATCTGGTATCAAAATCTGCCTTCAAACTTTGTAGGCTTTGAAAGGTGATTTAGATTAATCAGACTTGTGCCTAAATTGTCCTTGGTTTAGTACTAAAAATAAAAACCTCACAGTTTTATTTATCTCTAGTGTTTATACTGTTTTTTTGAGTATGCTTAGATATACGGTTCAGTGGAAGGAATGCACTGTACAGAATAGATCATTTCACCTGGAGGTTTCCCTCTTTGTTCTTTAACCTGTTTCTGTGCGTTGTATGGGAGAGCTGTCTAATAGTCCTGTTTTATACAGACGCTTTGCAAAACAAGGTATACTCGGCGACTTCCACTTTTGTGCGAGTGGAATGCTCTGGGGTAGTAAGTAACAACAGTTGTATAAAGGGGTCCCCTGTAACTCACTGAAGGAACAGCTTAACTTGCTGGAGTTATCTGTTGCATTTTCCTAGATGGCACTTCAGTCAGTTGCGTATAGTATGTAAATGTGGGTGTGTGTATATCCTTCCAGACGATATGTACTTACTGTACATATGGTATCTATCCAGCACATAATTTTGGGTAAATCAAATTTCTTTCTTCAGAGTAAACTTTTGGGTGACAGCCAAGCTGTACAGTCATCTTTATGTTGCCATTTTAACCTCATTAGGGGGAAAAGGAAAGCTGCTTGGCTCTGCTTGCTGTCAGTTTTCCTCTACTACCGTGTATTCATACCAGGCTCTCTAAGTCCAGCTTCCTGTCTTGTGGATCCAGCTTAATATTTCTACAATATATGTACAACATGTGTTCTGTTTACAGTACACATGAATGTATTGCCCTGTGTGTACTTCACCGCCGGAGTAGTACCCTCATCTAGCTTTGAATAGGTGACTTGTGTGCCATCTGCTTTGAGTGGGAGTGAGTATACACCAAGAAGGAAGAGGAATCAGGGCTGCAAAGATGGGCGCTTGCCCGCCTGCCCCCCAAGCTTAATAATCAAAAGAATATGGACAGAAGCCAAGTATATTATGTACCAAATTCACTTCCTCTGCAGAATACAGTTAAATGAAAAACACATGGAGTAGCTTGTTGAGTTGATTTTGTTCTGTGCTCTGTCCTGGTAATGGATTTGTTTTCAGAATTGAGTGTTCTGCATGTTTCTTGGTGGATGCTACTAGGCTTGGAAATATCACAGCATGTGGGACTCAGTAAAACATGAATTTCATTTGTTTTCCTTGGCTTCTGTGTGTCATGATGTGTTCAAGATGATAGGGTCTGGAAAACTGTAAATTTTAGTTAGGTCTCAAGCATGAATCCTGAGCCTTGTCTTCATGTTGCAGAGGAAGTCTGGTAGTAGGAGGAAGGCTGTTGTTCAGCTGTGTTCCTGAGGGTGTACTGTGCAGCCTATGTTTTGTTTACATTAAAGGTATGCTGACAAAGCTGCTGGCTCTAATATTGGACTTAATAGTTTTGTTTGGGTTTGCAGCTGTGTCTCACTGTCCTTTCACTCTGTCTGCCTCCAGTTCTTCACAGAATTATATACTGCAGCAGCAAATCCCGCTCCAGTAACGCTGCTGAGGCCAGGATTCTGGTATATTTCTGTATTGTCCTCAGAATTTGCCAGGCAGGTTGGAAAGATGGAGATAAGTGAATGGACGTCTGTGTGCTCTCATTGTTTTGTGACCATTTAAGGAGCTGTGAGCTGAAATGAGCCATATGACTATTTGTTTTTCCTTCAGCCTTGTTCTTGAAAAAGTAGGGTTGGGGAGGGTGAAGGTAGGGTTCCCCTACCTTATCCAGCTAAGATAAATGGTTCAGAAAAGCAAAAAAAACCATCAAAATTAAATTTTAAGAACTTGGAAGGTGAGCTTTTCATAAGGAATGTAAAAAACCCCCTGAAATACTGTAACTTTACTTCTTAAAAGATACATTAAAGATTCAAACACTAGTTGCTTAATATGCGTATTTTAAGAACAGCTGCAATTGTAAGGGACTGTGGTGCTTTTGTACTAGCTACCGTGGAACCAAAACTATAGCCTGCCCAGCGCAGAGTGCTGCTCTTCAGGACCTTGATTGTGCAAGGCATGGCACCTGCGGGGAATTCTTTGTGAGGCAAGGTCTTAAAAAGATAGACTAAGGTCAGAGAGATGACAAAAATTGCTAGAGAGAGGGGAGCTCTGGCTTTCTAGTTACTGAAATATATATTGACTTCTCCCAAATTTTATTTGGACAAAGGACAGTTCATGGGGGAATTCTATGTAACTTTTCTATTTAGTCGCATTTTATTTACCAAAATAAGTACTTACTTTTAAGTAGGGTGAAAATGTTGGTCCATCAGCCTCTCATGTGACACGTTTGGTCCTAATCAAATATGACTATTTTGTGGTCTAGTCAGCAGGTCAGATTAAAGCACAGGTTTTCCCATCTACCTATGTGGACCTCAGTGCAAAGCTGACTAAGGTGACAAGTGAAAGCCAGTTTGCAAGTCCATGTCCTTAACTGATGGCTGCCAGTCACTACTTCTGTTGAAATACAGTTCCCTGTTCTGGAGTGTATAGGATTTCCCAACATCTCAAATAGATTGGAGTTTGATATTATAGGGAAAGGCGGTGGTGTTGCCAGAGAAATTACACTATGAGTAGCTTACACTTGATCAGCTCTTGGCTTCTATCTATTGCTGTAGTTCCTGGACCTTTGAGTAAGATATGTTGTCAAGCTCATCCTGATAGATTGGCTGTTTTGTGTCTGGGATAGTGTTTTTATATTGGTTATCAAGAAAAAAAGATTCAGAGTTCAGGCACCAGAGGAACATCAGAATCTGCTTGCTAGATTGAGAGTACTTGTCCTCTTCAGAACAGCTGCTTAAGTTCATTTCACTTCTCTCTGTTTCTTGTGGGTGATGAGTAAAATCTCTCTGGGGGAGAGAGGCAGAGAATGAAGAGACATCGGGGTTCATAGCCTCAGCTGTTGAAGTTCATCACCCAAATCAGATAACTAGGATTCTCTTCTGAGTTTCCCACAGGGAAACTGCCAGCCTACAAAGTCATATGTGTAATTGGGTTTTGCAGTGAACTTCAGTTTAAATCTGCTCTGGTCATGTGAATAGTAATCTGAAAAGTGACTTCTGTTCAGCCTGATAAGTCTATTGACCTACAGTGAGACTGAGCTCTTCAACACTTCCCTGGTTTTCATTGCCAGGAGTTGCTACACCACTACAAAACACATGCAAGGTAGTTGACAACTGGGTTTCCTGTGTGATGGCTGCTGTCTCTGCAGATAGTTAAATAAGCCCAATACCACAGATTTGCAGCTGTATGTTGTAGACAGAATGCTTTGACTGGTGGATTATAACGGTAGATATATTATAATGGCAACGACACAGATCCTTCTTGTTCCTTGTTACAAGTGACAGTGGTTCTGGCCTTGTGTACCACAAGGAGTTTACCTCAACATTGTCACCTTTTCCTACACACCTGTATGGGCACAACCTGCATTCTTCATTGCCTAGCTTCACAGGTTTTACTAAAGCGTACTGAAGATGGCCTATATGAAAACCCTATAAGGCACAGGGTCTGCAGTCCTGTAATGCCCTCTAGATTTAATTTTCTATCCTGCTATAATGGGTTATCGGCAGTTACCACTCATAGATTATTGTGATGCAAAGATGTCACTACATTTTAATGGCTCCTCAGCTGGCCTTACTTGGAAAAACCCC
The DNA here is from genome assembly GCF_000699145.1 of Aptenodytes forsteri. Lineage (NCBI taxonomy): Eukaryota > Metazoa > Chordata > Aves > Sphenisciformes > Spheniscidae > Aptenodytes > Aptenodytes forsteri. Next base: position 8,341,902 of record NW_008794665.1, on the reverse strand, counting down.
AGTGTTGAAGTGGGATGACACCAATCTGTACCAAGTGTGGATTTGGCCACTCTGCTTATTCTGGCTTTGAGCTGGAAGCTGTATGAAGTACGTTCTTTCCAGATTGCCAAGTGTGGCATTTCTCCATAGCATTAAGTCTAGTAGGTCTAGTGGGTAGAGCTCTGTTTACAATAGCTGGAAATTTATGTGGAGACGATAGGTTCAAAAGGTCTGCAAACATCAGAGTAGAACTTGAGTAATGGCCCCTTGTGGTTTTCCTGTGTAATGGCACTGTTTTTACAGGCATTTAAACTATGGGGAAAAAACTGAAGTTAGACTTGTGTTTAGATAACTTTTTCAAAATTTCTTTCAAGCAATAAATTCGAGTTTGTTCAGCAAAAATCAGTTATTTTTCAGAAGCTTAGGTTTTAGAGAAGGCATGAATAAGATACGCTGTAGAAATCTAGAAAAAGGTAATTTCAAAATTTAATAGCAATAAACTATGCCTTATTTCTTAAACTTACATAAGCATTTATCTAATTTTTCTTGGATTTGCTGCCAGCTTTTTGTTCTACAAGGAGCCTCTCTTAAAGTGACTGGGGGTTAATATAATGCTGTGTTATCAAACTTCAGTAGTTACCTGCTTTGACACCTAATTCAGCAGCTTGCCCCAGTTTGGATGGGTGCTTAATCACACTTCTAAACGTAAGCCCATAGTAAATCCCACTGCTATTACTGGGGTTTTTACCACTTGTGAGCATTACCTTGGATTATTTTGAGTTATGAAGTTCTCGTACTTCTAGATATGTTTTTCAGAGACCAAGTATTGCCTCTTCAGATTGCAACATTACTGTTTTGGCATTGGGAATTTTGTAAAGGCACAAGATAATGAGGACAAGATCAATATTCTGAAGGAGGAAGATTTTTTTTTTTTTTTTTCCTTATAGTACTGTAATGTTTCCTGTCATGAATCTGCTTACCTGGCTGCTAAACAAATGAAATGTGCTACAACTTATTTCTGGCACAGGCACAGTGTGGTTAGGGGCACTAGCCACACTGACACATGAGTTGGCATTCTGGCACCTTTTGGCTGTTTTTGCAGCTGCAGTAAGACCCAAACTTTATCCCAGAAGGGGCAGTTATACACACTGGATTTGCAAGGGAGCCCTGTTCTGCTTACCTGGCTGCTAAACAAATGAAATGTGCTACAACTTATTTCTGGCACAGGCACAGTGTGGTTAGGGGCACTAGCCACACTGACACATGAGTTGGCATTCTGGCACCTTTTGGCTGTTTTTGCAGCTGCAGTAAGACCCAAACTTTATCCCAGAAGGGGCAGTTATACCCACTGGATTTGCAAGGGAGCCCTGTTGTGTATTCACAGGTAGATTGCAGTTTCCCTCCTCCGTGTAGTTTCAAAGTAGGAGTAACAGACAGGAGGGCAAGCCATTACAGCAGTAGCACGTGTTGTGCCTGTTTAAGGTTTGTAACAGCATCCTGTCCTACCCTAACTCTGGCTTTAGTATTATGGGGAGCTGATGGAACACAGCCCTTCCAAAAGTTCAGAGCCCTAAATGGCTATTGCACTCCTGCTATTGCTACCTAGATAAGGTGGTCAACCTTAAGCTCTCAAAGTACTTGCTCCCAAGAATATACAGATTTCAGTATTATAGGAGGACAGAAATTTGCCTTTTAGCTTGGGGGTTAGGGGTGACTACATCTCATTCTGGTTAAAAAAAAAAAAAAAGCCCACGTCCAGCATTGACTTTGTGCAGCTCGGCTACTATTCATATAGCTCAATGTCTTTAACAGATGCTTGCTTGCAAAAGGACTGGTCAATGTAGAAATCTGTCTCTCATACTTGGAGATAACACTGTAAGCATGTGCCTAGTTGGAGCCTGTGGCGAAAGAGGTCTCTCTATTTCTGGGTATGATTTCTGGGTATCTCTGTTCTCTTTTCTCATTGCTTTGGGAAGTCATCTTTTACTGAATGTGGAATCTGCATTTGACATGGTGAAGTATGGCCCTGAAGTTGCTATATCCTGATCCAACTGAGCTTTCCAAGTAACTTTTAGTTTTTTCCCAAAGCTATGACATTGAAGCCTGTTCAGTCTGTGCTTTAAGTAGTCATGACTGGTTCTAGTTATAAAAATACCAGTATTATACTTGTATACTAGACACCCAGGGCCTGTGCAGGAGAATTATTTTCTGCTCAGCCCTGTAACACCTCATTAGAATGGGGATGTGGTCCTCAGACTACATGCCAGTACACCCATTTTATTCCAGTGCCAAAAAAGAAGAGGAAAAAACCTAGGCTGTCTTATTGAGAAACTTCTGGAAGCACCACCTGACTTGCACAGAAGAAATATGTCAACGCATTCTGGACCTATTAGTGCAATTTCCAAATAAACCCAGACATTCCTAAACTAATAAAATGCATTATCTGCTTAATATTTAGTTCACTATGGTCCTACAAGCAATATTCCTTGAACTTTTACATCTGGAACTGAGCCAATTGCTTGGTCACAGGACCCCAAAAGCCAAGAAAACCACAGCCTGCCCTTTCTGGGGTGTGTTTGAAAAGGGTGAGACAGTGAAAACATCGTATCCCGGCTGCTGCAGAGATGACATGCTTAATCCTTCCAGTTTTGCCATGGTTTGGTTATGGTCTGTCTGGAAGAGGTCATTGCAGGTCACCTTTAGAACAGTTTGATTATTTTGCCACCTTTAGTCTTAGAAAGCTAATTTCCTATACCCATAAACACCTGAAGAACCAGTTTCAGCAGTGTCTTCACTTGGTGAAAAAAGTATGTGGAACAACTGTCTCATACGTAGTCTGTACCCTGCATCATTTTAAAGGAAGGTATCATTATTGGAGCAAAATCCAGACAGCAAACTCAGCACGGTACGCTGATGTTGATGCAGAGTTTGTTAGGGTCAAACCCTTCATTTCTCTCTCTTCTTGTTCCTCTGATGACATAATGGTGAGGGCACAGCAAGGTTGGCAGCTGAGAAAATAGAGGTCTTGTATAGGGCCTCCCACATATCTGTTAGAGATGAGGTCACTAGGCAGGTGAACTCTGAAGTGAGAATAGGACGCAAGGAAGCAAATGGAGAGATAGGAAAACCTGGCCTCACTGATAAGTTGGGAAATGAGAACTCAGACCTCAGGGGAAGGGCCCACAAACTCCTTGCCCAACATTTTACAGGAATGTAAGAATGCTGGTGGTGTTGGGCTTTCCTGGCACCGTGTTATCGGCAGTCTTCATCTGTTGTCCCTTAGTACAACAAAAAACTGGGTTGGTATTTAGCCTAAAATGCTTAATTTATGAGCGCTCACTAATTAGCCAGAAAGTCTCGCTTTTTTATTTGCTTTTAAATAGCTCATGCATTTCCTAACCTCTGCAATAGAACTGTCATGCTGAAATAGCTAGACACAGAAATTGAGTCAGAAAACAAAGTGGAGCCTACTTTTGCCTTTCTTTCATAAAAAGGATGTGCTTCTAATATAGAACATGGCCAACCCTATGTAAGTATAGAAAGGGCAAGGAGGGGTACAGCCTTTGTAATTAGCTCAGAACTGCTGGTAGACTCCCCAAAGATGGTGGATGGAGCAGAGGCTAGCACCTAATATGCAAGATAAGGTTCTGAATTCTTGAAGTACAGCAACAATCCAATATTTTGTCTAATCCCCTCCGCCCCTTCAGCTATACTTGCACCTTAGCTAAGGAGATGCAAGAGATGGAAGAAGAGGAGAAATATATCTAATCTTTAGGATTTATTTTTTAAGTTATTTTTAGGTTTTCAGCAGATGTGACACCTAAATCTATTGCAGCTCAAGTCTTACATAATAGAGTATCAGGAGTGATATTAAAAGGGGAAAAAAGTTCTAGTATGAAGGTGTTATATGGAAGTTTGAATCAGGATTTAGTTTCTGAAGTCCAAAGGAGATGTAGCAAATGTTTGGGATTGTGACAACATATCAGAGGTCTCGGATGACCATGGTATAACCAGGATGAGACCAGCATGCATAGTTTAACCGTACAGGGCTTTGAAATCAGGAGCACTGGCTGGAGCTGTCCAAACAGTTGTTGTGTCAGGTGCAGCTGTGGCCAGTCACGGCAGGTTGCGTGGAAGGCAGTCTATGACGTGGTGGAGGATGTGTTTTTGCCAGTTTGGAGGAATTCCAAAATCAGCTGCCCAGTCCATGAAGCTGCTAGGGTACAGATGGTGACTGTTGCCTTTGGTGGTCATAGTGTAGCGAATGCTAACTTGCAGTGAATGGAAAGTGCTAACGAGGTATGAGGAAATGACAAGAACACGCTTGTATGAGGATGGTAGAACATGGTCTTGGGTTGCCAATCACAAAATTTTCTCTTGTAAATGAAATAAGTGTGTAAAGGAAGCAATAAGTTAATCATGCTGCAACATATTTAAAAAAAAAAAAAAAATTCCAAAGGCTTGTCAAAATTAAGACAGAAAGATTCCTGGAACAAAGGCCAGTTCATAATTTGTGGAGCTCTGAACACACAGCCAGTTGTCAAAGCATAACATATAGTGGAAGAGAGAAACAAAAAAACCCCCAAACCTTTATGGGGGGTGTGTGTGTGTTCTTTTAATAGAATGTTAATTCAACAACCATTCTTGCTACTTCAACTGGGCTTTTATTACACTACCTATTCTAGCACTGTGCCAATCTTCTATGGCATGTGGAAACATTGGAGTAGTTACAAAACTTCTAACAGTTGCCTGTCCATGTCTATTAAAGTATCTAATAAAATTGCAAAACTTGCTATGCCTGAGTTACGGTAATTCATGGAAATATGTCAGACTAATTCTATTCCAACAAGTATTACTGAGATGCTCAGAGTGTGCCTACATCCCCAACATAATGTTGAACCAAGGATTTGCATCAGCTCCAAAGCATCTAAATAACAGTGGCCTGCTCTTCAGAGTTGCTGAGTATTTACACTGTTTTTGAATTTAGCAATTCTTCTGTTGGTGCCAACTGTTCTGAAGAATCAGGCTGGCTTTATTCAGGTCTGGCAAGGTTTCCTTAATTAACAATTGCTACAAGTTCGGTACATTAAATATTTAAAAACAAAACAAAAAAACCCCCAAACTCACCCTTGGGTTAAAAACTCATTTTAAGATGAAACAAATGTGATTTCATGACTCGATTTTCAACAGTATTTGGGATCACCAGACTTCCAGTCCTGCAGTTAAAGATGGATTTGTCAAAAATACTCCTGTGTAGGAAGGCAGTTAATGGTAGGATTTTCCAAGTTAGATTAGCCTAACTATTTTGAAGGGCTTGCAGTAATGGCATAGTGTGGCATGATGTGACCTATCACAAAAGCCAGTGTCCTAGATATTTTTTGTTTCTTTGCTTGTTTCAAAGCACCTCTTTGACTCAATTCTGCCTTCCTGGGTGGATGGTGTTGGTGATAGACTTCCACAAGCAAGCTAAAAGGAAAAAAAGGATAAGTATTGTCTTTGAAAAATTTCAGGACGTGAAACTTAGTTTTCATCTGCATCAGCAAGACTGATGGTGCTAGCTATAATGTTTTAAGTACATTTCATATATTCTTCATTTTGAGGCTTCATGTATTTCTGTGAATGCTTAGCTTTCTTTCAAAGATAAAGGGCACCGCTGACTAAGTTTAAATTGGCTTTGTGGAATCTTGCTTCTTTTTCCTTTTCCATTATTTATAAAGTTAGGTATGATGACGATTTTGCAGTCAACAGTGTTTGTAGTAGATGCATGTAGATTCTGCTGGCACCATAATTAAACAATGAATTGTGTTATCTGGCACACCAGGCTCTGAAGCTTTAAATTATTCAAAAATGTTTTTGTTGTGAGCTGGCACATTCTCATTAGCATGGATCTGGTCAGCCAGGCTGAATCAGTCATGCAGGGAAAATTTACGAACTGCCAGGCTTGTCACCTCCTGTTAACTCAGAAGAGAAACTTGGCCTGAAAGAAGTCTCGACTGGGGAGCGTGTGGACAGTATTGATAGCAGATGGTACCCACTCCATTAGCCCTGAAGGAACTCGGCTACACAATGATGGGTTAGGCTGAAGAGTGAGGACATGGTTAGAAGAAGGTTTTGTTATTCATTTGAATATGAAGAGAGAAAAAGGAGAACTTGCTGCCTTGTATTGCTGAAGAGTAAGTCCAAACCTTGATGATGTAGGCACCTGTCGCTGATTGACTGAATACAGTGCCACAGTAGAGAAAAGTCATGAGCACAACTGTGCTCCATGTGCCCAATTCCACCTTAAAATCATTTTATGGAATTGAAGAGACTATTTAACCTTTTTTAGGAGGAGATTGCTTACTGTTTTTATTGCTTTAAATTTGAAAGAAATCCCTTTTATTCTTGTAACTTCTGTCTAAAGCAAGCATTTTCTTGTTTGTTTTTGGCAAGGAAACAAGAGCTCAGTAGCCAAGTCTAACTTTCATTTGCATGAAAATTAGAGGCATCACAACTAGGAAACAAACAGCAAGGCTCCTTTGCCTTGGTGCTGGCTTTCATGATGCATAGGGATATTGATACATTTGGTATATAGGATGAAATTTTGGTTGTCTTGAAGTCAAGAGGGTTTTGGCAATGATTTAAGGGTAGGCGGAAAAATCAGGATTTCATCCCAGAGATTACTGTCCCCAAGACCTCCAGGAATTTCAACTAAAATGAGTCATAAGGATGAAGAGAGAATGGTGTATGAGTAAGATGTGCAATACTATAGGATAGAATTGTGCTTTTGCGTGGTATTTTGGTCTGCTTTGAAGGAAATGGTGGAGAAGACCAGAATTTTTTTTAATACCCCATCCTTTTTTTTCTGCTTCAGATTTCATTTGGTAAAGCTACACCTGCAAATAACTCTGAGACTTAATGTAAGTTTAATGGCTGACTCTGACAGAGCTTGATGTTTTATCAGCAAATTCAAGCACGAAATTTAATCTTTATTTTTCTTCAGCAAATAATATTTCTGTGTTGCAGAGTTGTGGCAGCTGCCCACAAATGAATCTCTGGTCTGTTGTCTAGACTTTGCTCAAGCTTTCTTTCAAGTTACACAGGGAGAAATTAAATGCTTTTTTTCTACAGCAGTATCAGAGGCTATAGAAATATTCTTCAGAACCCTGATCAGGATCACGGGAGAGAATGGAAGCTATAGCAAATAAGCCAAGAAGTTTTTTAGGGCTGGTCCTATTTAGGCAGGAGCCAGGTCACTGGTTCAAAGGTGCTAGAAAGCCCACGGAAGGCAAAATGAAAGGACTACAGTAAGACAGTGGCTTATCTGTGTGTCCATGAAAGGGGTTGGCTTTGCAATTTGCGAAGGATGGAAACTAGGCTTGAATTTCTCACCCATGAAACTTGCTTCTGTTGCTTACATTTCATTGGTTATAATACTGTAAATAAACAGAACGGTACCAAAGAAACAGCCAACTTAGTAGTCACAGACTTCTCTTTACATTTGGTATAGCCCAACAATATCCTAGGCTTTGACTAGGTTCTTGGACCAATGAGCAACTGTATACATATTACTACTAAAAAAAAAAAGTTAGTATTCAGATTATTTTGCTGATCAGTAATACCTCAGATGCTTCTTTTCCTGTACCCAGAACAGAGAATAGCCATCACTTCTCAGACACTGCAAGTGGTTGCAAAAGAGTATTTCAAATGGCAATCTTCCTGATTTGAAAAAAAAGAATAAAATTCCATAATGGTGATTTGGCAGTCTGAGGTAACCTCAAATCTGAGCTGCCAAACCAAAGTGGGATTTTAATAGGAAGAGAAAAATTCAAAGCAAAACATCAGTAGAAAGCTTGTATCAGGTGTCCACACCAGAAAATGTGATATTGCTGATCATAACTGGATTTGAAAGTAGTAAACTATTGCTGTCCTGAAAGACAATACTCATAAATAGGATAGCATCAATATTGGTTCAGTCAGTCCAGCTTAATATAATGATGCACATATTTAAAGCCATAGATTTGTGTTACATGGCACTGTTAGACAGACCACATAAGTCAGATATTTGTCTCATATATTTAAAGCCATAGATTTGTGTTACATGGCACTGTTAAATATCTGACTTATGTGGTCTGTCTGTCTCATAGTGATTTTTATACAGAACCCCTGAGGAACTGATCACCTATTACAGCTCTATTGCCATGAAGTTAAATTAATGCTGCCAGATGAACAAGCAAACAACTTCAGAACAAAATCTCATATGGCCTTGGGTTTTTTTATCATCCCACTTTTTGCCCTACTTCTAAAGTCTAGGAGGAGAATCACTAGGTCAAGGCAGTGAACAACTGTTCAGCTAGTGGGTGGAGTGAGTAGTGTTCTTGATGTGTTTCAGGGGAGCATTTTTTTAATGTTTTTCTAGAACATCTCAGTAACTTCACGGGCAGTAAACACTGATAGCTGTTCTGCAACTCTGTAAAATGCTTCCATAACAGAAGAGCATAACTCTACTGAACACTACATGGATTATATGCTCTTTGGAAGACTTTTTTTTTTTTCCACACATATGGATTTTGAAGAGACCTGATGTCACTCATCATTATAGGTAAGTGCGTGCTCAGTTCTTTGGTTTCCGAGGGCTAAAAAGCCATGTTCAGGATTGATTCTATGGGGTCTTAAATCAAATCCTGTAAGAAGTTACGAGTTCAACAGGTGCATTTGTCTTATTGTACATATGGTTACTGGTAATATCTAGTGCTGCTTCTTTCAGAGAAACATGAAATTTATAAAATAGGTTTGTGAGTACTCATACACGATAAGGATTAGGCTAAAAATCAATATTGTGGTTGAACTACAAGTACTTAGCAAAGGAGGTATGTTATCATTATGAAAACGTCATGGATGGCTAAATCTTTATTGGTTATGTGAGTACATAACTCAGAAGGCTCCTCTGACCCTTGGTTTGGTTGTAGACCCTTTTGTTATATTAAGCATAAATACATTAGAGATACGGAGAGAATAAAGAAGAGAGACCACTTTTTGCTACATGAAATAACATGACTTTTTCATTTAAGCATCAGTCATTCTCAGTGCATTAACTACATTTTATCAGATTGTTTGACCTTTGCTGTCAAGGGAGTAAATGTAATTTTACTTCTCCATAATGAAAATAACATCAGGAAATATATGCAAGAATGCTTGTTTAATTTCCTCCTCCCTGCATTCTTTGTGTGGAAAATTATGAACTGTTGTCTCAGTCCTGTGAAACATATTTTGCTTGGTCTTGACTTTAAAATATGAACACATTTCTTTTTACTTCAGAATAAAACAAATTAATTTGGTATTATATGAGGTAATCAAATTTGTATCTTTCACTATTCAGTGAGTGGAGTTAAACTACTGCTTAGTCTTACATGTTTAGTATTTATAGATTTAGATAAATGTGTGTGTCTGTATATGCATTTTATCTTTAACACATTAATATGAACAAGATAAACTAAGTAATGGCAAGTTAAATTAAGTGATGATTCTGTGTTCTAGCACTAAGTTTCTGTTCCTGCATAGGAATATATCTGAAAGAATCACAGAGCAATTTGAGAGAATATGAGCTCATCCATCTTGACTTGGGGCAACTGAAAGAATCATAAAATAAAGATATAATTAAAATGAAAGGGGAGAATCCTAAAACATAGGAGTTTCAGGCTGTTTGGAGAACTGAGGCAGGAAATCTGGAAGAGGAGATACTTTGGAAGAGACATGCAGAAAATACTAAAAATAGCTAGTGATAACAAGAAGCAAACGTGTTATGAAGTCCTGAATATTGTATGGTCCATCAAGAGTGGAAACAATTAAAATGAGCCACCCCACCCCTCCTCCCAAAACACCCGCTTGGAGAGTGGCTCTTGCAGTACTAGGCAATTACTGAGGAAGGCAAAATGTCTGTTCACTAAACATGTTACAGATGGATACTGGGCAACTTCTGGTGCTAGCTGGTAAATGAGAAGTGCAAGAAGAACAATTTAGACGTTGAGAGAAAGTTTTACTCTGAAGTAAAAAGAACATGATGTAAATACGACATGTTCGACGGTGATTTAGTATTAGTTGCAAATATGATGTAGAGAAGACTAACAGCTGCTTAATGGACAAATGTTAAGATATCCAACAGAGCATATGACTGAGAACGACATAAGAAAATGGAAAATGTAGGATGAACAATTAATAATCTATCAAATGCATCAAGTGATTGAATAATCTCAAAGAAAATCATAGAAGCTGTATTACTAATTGTGGTGGGTTAGCCTTGGATAGCAGTTAAATGCCCACCTAGCCACTGTCTCCCTCACTCCCCAGTGGGACAGGGGAAAAGTAGGAAAAAACCAGAAATGAGAGAACTTGTGGGTCAAGATAAAGGCAGTGAGATTGCTTATAAACTACTGTTGCAGGCAAAACAGGACTTGACTTGGGGAAAATTAACTTGCTGCCAATTAAAATTGATTTGGGTAATAAGAAACAAATAAATGTTAACCTTTTCCTCCTGCCCCCCAGTTCAGCTTCACTTCTTTACTCCACACTCCTCTACCTGCCCCATGTGGCACGGGTGAGATTTGGGAGGAGGTATAGTCAGTACATAGCAGTTCTTGTCTCTGCTCCTTCCCTCATGCTTTTCCCCTGCTCCAGCACGGGTCCTCTCCATGGGCCACCATTCCTTCAGGAACTGTCCATCTGCTCTGGCATGGGGTCCTCCATGGACTGTAGTGTGGATATCTGCTCCGATGCCTGGAGCACCTCCTCCTCCTTTTACTTTGCCTTGGTATTGCCCCTGCTGTTTTTCACTCTTTTTTTTTTTTTTTTTAAATCCTCTTCTGCTTGTGTGGCATTTTCTGCCCTTTCTCAGAGGTGCCACCAGCTTGGCTGGGGGGCTCAGCTGTGTCCTGTGGTAGGTCCATTGGTGTTAGCTAGACCCATCTGTGTCTGGCATGGGGTAGCCCCTGGCCTCTTCTCACAGAGACCACCCCTGCAGCCTCCCACTGCCAGCCTCCTGGGAACCTGCACTCAATTCTACCTAATTCGCTTAGAAATTATCTTCTGAAAAACTGGGAAGAAATATGTAGTAGGGAATAAAGTTATTTGTCTTTGGTACTTTTTTTGGTATTGTTAGTGTACGCCCATTTTGTGGATAAGTTGTAGAGAGGGAAGGAAGAATGTTTTGTGTCAGTGTGGAGAGAGTTTTTGTATTACTCTTAGCTTTACTGTTTTACAAATGACAGAAGGATTCATAACTCAGTGTTTCACCTTAAGCAAGTTATGTGGTCTTATAGTCCCTCATGCATGAACTGACAAGAGTGAAAACACTGACTTGCTGGCACTCACCATTTTATTCTGCTTGTTTATTTTGTGGTATTTCTTCAAGACTGTTTCTAACACTCCAGATGCTCTGCACAAAACTTTAAGATATATTAATATCATTTTGAGGATCACTCGACACTTCTGTTTAAGCTGCACTTTGTAGACAAGTCTTCAGTGCAAAATGATTGCTCAGGTGGCAGCAGGTCCTGCTTGACTAACCTGATCTCCTTCTATGACCAGGTGACCTGCTTAGTGGATGAGGGAAAGGCTGTGCATGTTGTCTACCTGGACTTTAGTAAAGCCTTTGACACTGTTTCCCACAGCATTCTCCTGGAGAAACTGGCTGCTCGTGGCTTGGATGGGCGTACTCTTTGCTGGGTAAAAAACTGGCTGGATGGCCAGGCCCAAAGAGTTGTGGTGAATGGAGTTAAGTCCAGCTGGCAGCCGGCCAGGGCCAGCCCTGTTCCCCAGGGCTCAGTATTGGGGCCAGTTCTGTTTAATATCTTGATCAATGATCTGGACGAGGGGATCGAGTGCACCCTCAGTAAGTGTGCAGAGGACACCACGTTGGGCGGGAGTGTTGATCTGCTCTACAGAGGGACCTGGACAGGCTGGATCGATGGGCTGAGGCCAATTGTATGAGGTTCAACAAGGCCAAGTGCCGGGTCCTGCACTTGGGTCACAACAACCCCATGCAACGCTACAGGCTTGGGGAAGAGTGGCTGGAAAGCTGCCTGGCAGAAAAGGATCTGTAGATACTGAACAGGAGGCAACATGTAGCTGGTCTGGTTTTGGACGATACAGGAATTCTTTATTTTTTTCCTGATCTCCTCTTACTCCAGTAGAGTAAACAACCTTTATAGACCAAGAACCTGCCGGGTAGGAACATCCCCAGGCAGGGTGGTGAACCTTCCACTGCTCATTCTTTGTGTCAATAAACTAAAAGGTTACAACATAGTATGATCTCAGCCAACTTTCCTGAGCCACATCATGCTGCAGCCCTGCATGTCCTCTGTCTACATCTGTACGTGTCTCCATGGAAAAAGAGAATGAGAATTACATGGTGGTAGAGATATAAAAAGCTTTATTAACAAGAGCTTCAGAGATTATTTAATTGTATAAAATTTGTTGTGGTTTAATTCACAATGGGTGAATCATGTTTGTAGTTCTAGATGAGTGCCCGTTAAGCCTTTATATGATATCGTGGCACTATATATATGTCATAGATGTTACAAAGGCTCCCAGCATTTCATGGATGTTTTGTGGACTGTAAACACTGTAATGGGACTATTCCTTGTGTCTGGCTATAATTTCTAAATGAATTCAAGAAAAGGGCAAAAAAAGTCTGGACTTACTTCTCTGGACTAAAGATTCCTCAGGTCTCAAGAGTCTTGGTCTTTCTATACAGATTCAAATTCTGAACAGTTTATGGTCTGTGAGCAGTGGTCCACATCTCAAGAAGCTACAGTCGGTAACCAGTAATGGGACTATTCCTTGTGTCTGGCTATAATTTCTAAATGAATTCAAGAAAAGGGCAAAAAAAGTCTGGACTTACTTCTCTGGACTAAAGATTCCTCAGGTCTCAAGAGTCTTGGTCTTTCTATACAGATTCAAATTCTGAACAGTTTATGGTCTGTGAGCAGTGGTCCACATCTCAAGAAGCTACAGTTGGTAACCATCCTCCTCTTCTGCTGTGGTGGCACATACGTCAGGCAGAGAAAACATTGCTTTTTTTGTAATCCTGCAGAAGCAGTTACTGTGTACTCTATCTTTTAAATGTGGATGTAGTTGAGGGCAACGTTCTACAAGGAGAGTATTTGTGTGCGACTGGGGCTTTATGCTCCCTGTTTTCAGGATTCATTTAGACCTAAAGGTTTTTCACACAGAGGTAGAACAGGTGCAGTAAGTTGAGTCTTTGATGTTTGTCTCTGCCTAGATGGGCTTTGTAGTACATGGTACACAGTACGTACTCCTTGGTCAACATAGAGTTGGTAGCTCCAAGGGCCAAGTGGTGAGCTAATAATAAATCTGTGCAGTCAGTTGTCAGATGTACTTTGAGAAGGGGTTATTGGATGGGAAAGATGACTGTACCAATTTCCCCTCCCCTTTCCCCTATAATTTCTGCTCTGATTAGATAGCCACTTCTGTCCCTGCTGTGGTACACAAAACCCAAATAAATTCAAGAGGACAAACATATTGGTAAAACAGAGCTTAATAATTTAATTGAGAGCCAGAAACAGAAAGGATAACAGAGTTACATTGACGAAACTTGTGACACTCTAATTTTACTGATTTTAGAGTCAAAACCAAGGCATGAAAATGGTGCTAAGATTCAGTGAGAATGGTTTGTGTGTGGGGAAGGAACTGAAGAAGTGCATTGCAACTAGATTGGCAAAAAGAAGCTAATGAGTTACAGCTGTATTTAAAAGAAAATCTTTCAGGTTTTGAAAATTAGCTAGTGATGGATGGATGGAGGCTGTGACAATTGATATAGCAGTGGTGCCAAGTGAAACACAGTTGTTACCAACAGGGAATAAACTATATGCTACTGAAACCCTTCAGCGCAGCTTGGAACTTAATATAAATAAAGTATATTTTAAAATTATGCCAACAGTCATTCCCAAGAAACAATTTCACTCTCTTTGATTCTTTTTTCCCCTGCTCCCTTCTGCATCAATTTGTGCATACATACATGTTTCTGTATTATGTTTTAATAAAGAATTATGGTCAAATTTAATAACTCTTACATCCAGGCTGAGGAGGCACTGCGTTCAGGGATATGCATTAGATATTCATTAAGCATTCAGACACACAAGCTCTCTTGAAGTGTTAAAAAGTCACCATCCAGTTGCTTGTGGATTATCAGTAATAGTCCTAATTTTTTTGTACTGCAGAAGTGCCTAGAAACTCTAGTCGTCATAGGCTAGCAGCACTCTGTCAGGCATGGTGTGAACATGGCACAAGAAGATGGTAGTTGTCCTAGAGAGCTCACAGTATAAGCTTCAACCCTGTTGTGTTCTTTTTGTTAGACTTTGCTTTTTTAACAAAGGGGCATCTTTTGTTGTATTTTGTAGGAGTCTTCTCCTCTTCCCCCCTCCCCCAGTCAGAACAGGATTAAAAGAGACTAAATAATCTCATGCTGTCAGACCTTGTATTTCATCACTGTTGCACCTAAATTTGAATTTAACTCCTGGTTGGTGCACTGTGATTTGAAAAGATGGCTATAGCAGGCTGAAACCAATTAAGGAACATGTTCAATCTCCAGGGCTTTGGAGAGGGAGGAATAGGAGACAGGAAGGAAGAGAAAGTCTTTTTTCTCCTATACTACTTGCTTGTTCTTTTCATAGACAAAATATACCTACTGGAAGTAGTAAAGTAACTTAAATCTGACTTCAGCTCTTTAATAATAGATTGAATTTTCAAAGTGCTATGAGACATGCAGTTTATGTCCAGTATTTCTAGTGAAAATGTAAAAAATCAGGACCAAAACAACAGCAGTTATTATGGCAGTTTCAGAAGCTTTTAAAATCTTATTCCACGGTTGGATTCTGTGTGCGCAGCAGCTGTGACTTCTGTCTGTTGGTAAACATATGTTGAATTTGAATGGCTCGATAAAGCTCATGATTAATTGCTGCACATCTCTCTCATCCAGCAAGTAAAGTTTCATGTGGAATACTGTCAACAATATCTGTCTACTGGAGGCTATTAAAATGGTACAAACATATTTTCTCAAACAAATCCCTTAGCAATATGCATGAGTCTTATGACCAGCAGACATTTAAAACAAATCACTAAGAGATAGATTGAAACCTTTCAAGAGGTATGACTGAGCCTAGTCTGCAATAAAGCTTTATATTACTTAGGCTTTATTTTTACTTTGAAGAGGCTTATTTTCTGATTAGGGCTTTGGATTGCTTATTTACATCTGTGAAAGAAGTACGTAGGATACTGATTGCTACAAAAATAAAAACGATCTCCTTTTTTTCTGGAATTTACTTAGCAAGAAAATGTAAGGTAGTGCCCTTTTTTTAAACAAAAGGAACATGTCAAATGACCACGTGAACATAGAACTGGATATTGTTTTGGGTCCAGATCATGGGACTGCTACAGGCCTAACATGTTCAGCATTATTTGAGCTGTCTAATGGAACAGAGTTTGAAACAATTATATACAAAATTAAAAAGGAGATCTCGGTCATTGGAGGGGATACAGAGAATGATGGTGACCACCACTAGTGTGATTAAACAAATGTCTCTTTCTTAAGGTTTTTATGACCTTATGGAGCTGTAAGAATTTGGATGGACATGACTGAGAACACTCTTGGGAGGATAGAGGTATCTAAGAACTTGAAGAAGTTCCATTTGAGATGTTATTTCTATTAGTCTAAAAGTAAAACTGTAAAGGGTGGGAGGGTGCTTTCAGCCAGATGCCAGCTTAGATGGTTGCAACCTCTCACTAGTGTCTGCATGTCAGCAGTTCTTTGAATGCTTTACATCTAAAACCTGGTGGGGGATTGGACAGAAGGATGTGATACAGGGAAGTACAGATTTATAGCCATATTCTGCCAGCATTCGTCCTTCACGATAATAGTTAAATTTATCTGCTGCCATATTGATACAACTGAGCCGATTCTCAAAATGAACAATAGATGCTTCACCTGGAAAAGTTAAAGGGGAAAGAGGAATAGAACATCATATAATTCAATGTTTTAAGAAAAATGACTAGGTTATGGTGTTAGGGAAAGCAGAGTAAGATATGTTTCTACTACCTCCTAGTCCTTCTGCTGTGGCCTTTTTGTGGAGGAGAGAAGTTTAGAATCTTTCAGCACTTTGGAACAGGGAGCAGGAACTCCATCCACCACAAATAAAAAGCCAGGTAATTGAAAGAATAGTACTGAGTAATGACTCATAGCAGTTGAAGCCAATTCTGACATTCTTTTTCACTCTGAAGCTAGTTTTTATAGAGCAGTTTTAATCCAGTATATGAGCCAATTCATATAGACAGGTTTGGAACTACAGATGCAGAAAAGAAGCAGAAAATGTCAGGAGTTTAAACTTTTTTAAAGGTTGACAAGACAGAGAAAAGAGAGCAGATGATAAGGACAGCAATCTTGAAAGGGAACCTTTTAAGCAAAGATTTCCTGAAGACAGTCCAGAGATATAAAAAGCTGATTTTTAGGAAAAAAAAATCATATAATGAATAAATCTTTCTAAAAAGAAAGAAATAGTTATTTTTATCTACATGTAGGAACAAGTAAACATTTGCACTTTAATATTTTCACGTTCAGAGTGATTATGCGTAGAGACACTACAATTGCGTTAGCATTTCAAGGGTTCAGATTTCTAAATGCCATTTTCCTTTCCAAAGCAAGGAAGTACACACAAAGATTTCTTTTGTTATCTACTACTTTTAGTTAGAAGACTGTAAGATATATCTCCCTACATTACCTGTAGGTACCATTCAAGATTAAATAAAACTAAAAAAAGAAAATGGATAAGCTACTTCATATAGTATGTATCACTGTCAACTTTTGTCCCAACCAGATCTGAGTGGTCAGTTAACCTTTACTTTTGTAGACTGCTTAGCATTTTTCTGTGAGAACTTAATCACTGACCTCATAGGAAATGAAATACTGAACTCTTGGACTGAATGTAGTATTTCATGATTCCATGTTCTCACTTTTGCAGTGTATGGATTCTCCATTAAACTTTCCAGGTAACCTTTTTAAAATTAATCGTAAGTTGTGGAATTGCAAACTCGGAACTGTTATCTCCATGGATATAGGCAGAAGGGTATTACTGGTGGCCTCTCTGACTGTAAAAAAAGGAAAGTAAAATAAAATAAAAATATTTGTGAGTGTTAGGTAAGCAAATAGCAGGTGCCCAATCATAGTAATTTCTCCAGCAGTTCCGGAGATTTTCTGCCCAGTACTTCTGGAATTCTAACAGATTTTGACTTTTTTTTTTTGTTTTCCAGGGATATATTCCTCCTGATGAACTGCTAACAATGAAAAGGTCTTTTGGAGATATTTGCATATGGTCATTAGGTTGGCTTTGAGACTCTTGTTATAGGACACACTTTCTGACAACAGTGATAGTGTTCTGTAAATGGGAGAGACCCTGACCTTCTCCTAGGCCATGAAACCTTTTAGTCTGCAATCATCCTGTGACCTAGAGCCCCCTTAAGGCTAACAGGTGCTCTGCTCACCCTCTGTACTGAAAAAGATGCTTAAGAAATAATTGTGAACAAAAATTTATCAGGCCTGATTCTGTAGTCAGTTGCACTGAAATAAAGCAGATGTGAAGTACAGCCCCCCCCTCCCCCCGCCACAAATTTAGTGCCCAGTCATTTCAGATCTCAGAACTGAGTGTCCTCCTGTTCACCAACACGACATGAATTCTAGTTAATTGCACAGTTATCTGTCGATTTTATTCTGACTTTTGGTGGCTAGGAAAGGTCAGCGCTTTACTAGGATATTCAGGGTTTTATCTCTTAAGTTTGCCAACCCTTTGCAGATTAGAGAAATTATGAAAGTGAATAGGGTGGTCTTGCCAGCAACATTTCGCTTAATGGTAGACATTAGCAATGCCCTGTCAAGAAGTTACTGACAGCTCTCTTGTGTTGTGAAATTGTGAGCAACGCTATATATATATATAATATATAAAAAAAAAAAACTTGGCCTATGTTGTGTTAGAATAGAGGGTGGTAATTCATAATGCTGAATTGTTCAATTTTTGGCATGGTAAATGTTTTTGGGCTGACAGAGATTCTCTTATTGTTTTGAACATTAGCAATTGTCTCACTCAAGAAGAACTTGAAAAAGCATGCTTAATTTTCTAACAATTTCATCTTGTTAATTATCTCTTCTTCTGAAACATCTTCCCTGGAAATCAAGTTTTTGCGAGTTATACTGGGATGCTACAAGCAAAGCTCATTAGCTGGGACCCAAAGTTCAGTGTAACAGGCAGTTACGAAAGACATCTTTGCTTTGCAGGTGGAATATATTTTGATTACGTACACTTTTATTCTGAGAAGCTTAATTTGAATTCCTGTACAGTACAAATCAAAAAAGGTTCCATGTAATTCCCAGTTACAGCAAAGAGGATTAGAAGTCGAAAAGATATCTGGTATCTGCAGGTAATAAAGCTAACTATTTGGGGCCTCAGGGTTTTTTGCTTGAGCAATTACTCATTTGGCTTAGCCTGGGAAAACCATTAATCATAATGACTGTTTTAAAGTGTTCCCTTTCCCTTACGGGCTGGACCACACAGGTCATCACCTAGTCATTCAGGTCAACAGAAAGGTCACATGTCTCCTCTTGCTTGACTGCTGGCCCAGTGTGTAAGTTGACATCGGGTTAACAAACAGCCACTCTTCTCCTAATTATAGGAAACGTGGCAAGCTTGTACTAATGGACAAGGTTCAGACGTAAAGGAACATACAGGTGGTGGCTGGGCCTGCGGTTAAAAGCCGAAACAACAATGTAACCCAAATGAGTTTCACTCTCACCTGAATGAACCTAGAGTTTTCTAAATGACGTATTGTTTGGCAGTTGCTTCTTTTTTGGTATAAATATGGTACAGAGAGAAAATTCCCATAACAATTCAGATTGCATATAGTTTTGGTTTTTAGTTTGTTTTGAGACTTTGACCCCTTGAAGACTTAAGTATAATCATTTAAAAACTTTGCTGAATCATGCCATTAACAACACTTGGTTTTACACATACATGCGTAGTATCTATATAATCAAATGTGGTGTATTCATCTTAATATCTTTGTAGCAATGTTCGATTTCAATTATAGACTTTAAAAGAGGATATTAGTTATACAGTATTGATGAATATGCAAAGAGTAAATAATATATTATAAGCGTGATTTTAAAGAAAAAAATCTAAATACCGTTTGTTTATGAACTTGTATTTGAGATGCATAATTTCATGTTGGTTTTGTTTAAGCTCCTGACTGATAGAAACATATGGTGGGAGGAAAAAGAAGCTCAAGATTTTGAGTCATCTTCCCAAGGTTGACTAGGTGATCTCTAATTCCCTGTATCGTATGCGTGCCTATCATCATGTTCTAGGAATGTAGCTTTCCAACAAATATTCATAGCTTGTAGGGTCAAATCCTGAACAAAGTCACGTGGGAGCTTGAAACAGCAGTGTTAGAAATGTGTTGTAAAACTGTATCTTACTGCCTTGTGTAAAGTGTGCTGTGGTGGCCATGCAGAGGAGGAGGGAGTTGTTTAACATGTAAGTAGAAGCGCGGTCAATGTGCGGGTGGACAGCACAAATTCTGCCACCGATTGCCGGTCTCCCAGTCACACGGTCAGTCCCAGACATGACTCGCTTAGGGCCTGAAGAGAGAGCTGGCTGCATGCTGTCAGTGCTAGTGCACCATAAGCTGCTGATACTGGTCCTGCAACTCCACTGCTGCGTGCAGTTTCATTTTTAGTTGTCCTTTTATTCCCTTTACAGCAGTTGGCTGATTGTTAAGACTGAATTGCAGTTTAACATATTATACTCATTGGCGAGCTAATACAGTATCTTGTCACCTTTAAATTGCCTCAGCATGATGCAAGTAGTCATTTCAAATGTGAATTTTCCTATCAGAAAGGAGCTGCGTGGATTAAGCTTTCTTTCATTACCTTGAGAAACTTAGAAAGCCTTTTTTTCTGTAGTCTACTTTGCCAGCCTCTGCAAGGCGGAAATATATTTTGCAGGAAAATAGGCTGCAGACAATGTGTGATATTGGGTGCTTTGAAGCATAAAAATAGATTTGCCAAGATGTACGTATGCATACGTATATTTGCGTGTCTGTACATGTTTATGTGCTTTTGAATCAGTCAGCTTATTTTCATCTTTTAATAACATTGCAAGCTTGCCTTTGAGTTATAATCTACCTCTTCTTTCTGATGTAACCATTTAAAGACACTCATGTAATTCAGTGACTTTACTAGCTGGCCTGACTGACTTTCACTTCACATCTGTTTGCGGCTCTGACAAGAACAAATCAGTACTATTTTTACTCCAGTGAAGCCAGCAGAAGTCAGAAGGGCAGTGTAATGAGTGTGTGAAAGTGATTTGTGCGTAGTCTTGTGATGCAAGTTTTATGCAGATAGGTTAGACCCAGGCTCCTATCCAATATCGAGCAATTTTTAATCTGTGCTTTACAGAAAAGCTAATGATTTTTCACAATGAATACAAGTTTCTCCCATTACAGAAGAAATAAATTCTGGAAAGGTTGGGGATTATCCTAAAGAGGCAATAATCTGATTCAAGATATAGAGCAGGCTTTGGAGTTATGTTCAAATGGGACAGAATACACATCAATACTAGGATTTTTTTCAATCCAAGTATAAGCTTTGTGATTTAGGGCAGTCATTAGCATTCATGGGATGCTGTAAATATAAAGGATATTTAAAGAATCAAGGGGGATAAGCCTTCAGTTTTTTCACAGACTAATTTGTTGTTTTGTGGTTAATGGCTAACTGAAAACTTTCCCTCTGAGCAATCCCATAACTTCCTTTTGCAGGTGTGTATCTCAGTGAAAATTCCAAATCTACTTAGATCTGAGTTGCTGCTATTTTGGTGTTTTCCATAAGAAGTCATGAATTAGTTCTGGTAGTACTTTTCCATCCGCAAAATATCCAAATTTAATGACTACTACTTTTTTCTGTGCATAATATATTGTGCATTATGTAGTGTATAAAAGGAATTTTTATAACAAGTGAATTTGGCTTATTCCTCAAACACAGGGGTGCGTGAGTTGCTCTCTGCATGGGGAATGTCCACAGGGGTGCGTGAGTTGCTCTCTGCATGCGGAAGGTGTGTGTTTTGTTTTGTTTTGTTTTTTTTCCTTTGGGCTTTACTATGTGATCTTTAGTTTTACAGCTTTCCCTCCTAACAGTCTGCTGCTTATAGCTTCTCTTCTGCTGCTGTTTTTCTTGTAGACTGTTCTCAGGCCTACCTGACCACTGTCAGTCAGCTTCTGTAGTACTTTAATGCCCTGCCTGTTCAGAAGTTTCCCACTTGTGACACTTGCACCTATTCAGAAACATTTTACTTGCAAAGACCCTAAGTTCAGTAAACCTGTAATTCTACAGTCTAAGATTCTGTCTGTAGTTTTCTTACTCCTGAATAGGTTCTGCGTTTACAAAAGTGTTTTCACTTCCACATTCTTACGGACTCAAAATCAGACTTGATGTCTCCTGTCTTAACCTTTGTTCTGGCAGTGGGACTACCTAAGTTGGAGTGCAACCAGAACATTTTTCAAAGGGCTTAGGTTATATCTAGGCTGCACAAAAGATGGCCAAGCTAGCTTAAAATCTAGCAAGCTGAGTACAGTGATCTGTGCTGTGCCTCTGTGCCACTTCAGTCATAAATAAATAAATATACCCTCGATATTTAGCCCTTCACCACTAGTGCGAAGTTGCTTGTATTTCCCCCTATTCTCTTCCGGTTTTCCTCTCCTCCCTCCTCCTCTCTGCTTCTCCAGTAAACAGAGGTGTCCTACACGGTGCAGCTGCCATGTTTCTTTTACTGCAGAAACAGTGAGAACAGCACCGCCACTCTAGGACTTACTAAATGTTACCATCTCTTCCAGTCTCTGTTATGTGTCTCAAGCTGTTTCTCTGCTCTCCAGGTCAACTTGTTGCTAGCTCTTAAGAGTAGTAGTCTCTCTCTTTTTGGTTCTGCATATTTAATGGTAACCATCTGCTAATACTTATTATCAGATCCCATGTCCTCCAACTGCTTGGAACTGCTGAATGTACCTCAACTGTGCTTAAATACCTTCTTCTGTAACGTTAACTCATATGCTGCAAAGAAATTGTAAACCCCATTCTGTTTTAGGCACAGACTTCTTAAGACTTGTACATTCTCGTTACATGTACGGTGAGAGACAGCTAGGAAGTCAAGATAATAGCTGTTTACCAATACCCTCTTACAATATAATGCAATCAAGTGTGTGTGCAATTAAATCCACAATTTAAAAAGAACAAAATTCCTAGATATGCCTGCATTTCATTGACATGAGGGCCATTTGTTAAAATGGAGATTTTTGAGATTCGAATGCAATTGAAAAGTGCAAGTTAAGTTTTTAAGTGTGGATTCGTAATTGGATATACAGTCTTCCACTCCTGGGTCACCAGTTCAAATCTATCCCAGGTCAGTAGTCACTGAATCCTGGTACCATCTAACAGCTGGTGGTTTATGTGAAATGAGTAGCCTGTCTTACTTCAGTTTGTAGCGAACAGGTGTCCACACTGCAAAAAAGCTACTACTACAATTGCTAGCTTAGCTGGTAGTCTTTGTATGGGAGCAAAAATCTGCGTTGCTGTAGAATTAAACTGCCCTGCAGCACCTAAAAAGGATTTTCCCAAATTGTCACTGAAGTTTATTTGTGGGCAAAATGATAAGGTTTGAAATTCTTATCTTCTCTTCTTAAACTGCAAATAAGGGGAGCTAGAACACTTAATATGGTGGCCAAGATGGCTGTGTCAGAAACTCTAAATTACCTTTGTAAAAAGGAAACAGTAAGATGACAGCCTAATTTAAGCATCTAAAGATCAGACAGCACCCATTATCAACATATGGATTTTTTTTATGGTGTACAACATTGCAATTAAAACTTTAAAAAGCCAATGAATTAAAAAAAAAAATAAATGAAGGAAGTTCCTTGAAATTGTCTCCTGTTCTGTGTTGTAGTTCTCATCTGGTATTGTGTCCCAGATCACTTTTCACAATCCCAGTCTTGCATGAGAGCAATGCTTCAGTATTTGAGCATATTGAAAAGCAAGTACAGAATATTAAAAACTGATATTTTCAACAGATATACACCCTGCCTATAGATGAGAGAGTCTTTGACAGATGAGCATCTGAAAAATTAAAAATGAAAATCCTTAGTTATAGAGATGGATCATGAAATAGTTTTGTCTTAGCCACCTCCCCTCCCCGCCCCCGACTCAGTAATGTGATATATGACCTGTGAATTTTTTGGGAAGCTTCTTTTCCCATAGAGCTCCCATTACAGTAAGGAGCCTCTTCTCTTTCTACCCCCATCGTTTTGTCCCATTGCAACAAATGTTGAGATTTGGTGCTTGCGGGGAGAGCACGCGGTGCTGCTCGAAGGGATGACAGGACCTGTGTGTTCCCAAGCAGTGTGCCCTGGCTGAGCAAGGCAACGTGCCTCTCGAGCCAGGGCCGTTGCAGGGTTCCAGCAGGCATCGTCTGACTCTGCCCTGCCCTGAACACACAGCCGTGGTGATTCACACACCAGGGCTGGTGTGCTGGGGAAAAGGAAAAATGTCATGAGGACATGCAGTAAAAGGTGGCCTCACAAGGGCACAATGTTACATGGTTTTTCTTCAGCCTAACAGGTGGCTTGTCAACATAACTGTAATTTTATATAGAGGTATTCAGAAGCTTTAGAGACATAGACTATGGCATTTCAATTATGTCCATGACTTTGATACTGGCGCTACAGTGTTGGGAATGGTATGGCACTATTTAAACTCGGTGTATGTCAGTGTTGGCTACATGGTTGTGTGCCTGATGCCAGCTCAATACTTTCCTGTGTCTATGACTGCTCATGCTGTGCATGCAAAAGGCAGCTGGAGTAGTAAAGCTTGGGTTTTGCAGATTTGTTGATAATATGGATGAACACCATGTTACAAACATCACAGTAAAAAAGCCTCTTGCTAACTCATGATATTCCATCAGCTGAACATATGAGTTTAATAAGTAGAGAGGTAGATAATTGCACATGGTTTAAAGTGTCACCTTTGTTAATGGTTCTGGTCCATGCAGACTATATGAGTGTGTGTTCTATTTTTGTTGTCTCTCAAGAGGAGCTATATTACATTCTCACAACCTTTGGGAAGAAACAAGGACACGTTTTTGATTTGAAGAGTGGCTTAAGGAGTATTCTAAGCCCCTGCATTAAAACAAACCAACTAACTTGAAATCTTTAAGATTTTTTCAAATTCATGAAGAATATTCTCTTTTTTTAGTTTTGTATTCTGACAGATGGTTTCTTTCTCATCTCATTTAGATTGAGTAGCTCTACTGACTTTCTTGATTTGTATCAGTATACGTGAAGGAAGAGCATGATCGCAGATACGTAGTTTTACTTCTGCCACATTTTCATTCCTATGATAACACCAAGGGTCCTTGATGTGTTTAAAGTCTTCTTACGTGTCTGTGAAAGGAATTTATTAGCAATGAGCCTGATGTTGCTTCGTTTAAGCTGAATAGAGTTTTTTGCTGGTGATGTCAGAGGCACTTGATACAGGCTACGCTGCTGTGCCTTTTTTACAAAGAAGAAACTATGAGATTTGTATTCATTACACTCTCTACCCATCAGCCTAAAATAAAACCATGTTCATTTCTGATTTCCACCAATAGGTGAAAATGGAAGAGAAACAAGCTCTGACAATTACTCATTAAGATTTCTATGGCAAAAATAGTTACTCGTCTGTTTTAGCCTGATAATTTTCATTTAAATCTGAACTGTGAATTGCCTTGTTTGGGTGAAGGTCCTCCAATGACATTAATTTCGCTTACATTTTCATCCGCTCTCTAAGAGATCTGGTATGGCTCTTGTACCCTTAAAATCACATTGCAGAGGAGATAACCTTCTATAGTAACATCTATACTGTAATAATAAGTAATAAATTCTAATGCTTAGTCTTTATTTCATTTGCTCTCAAATTTTGCTCAGTGGGTTGCTGATGGTCTACTGCATACTCTGTAGTTGCTTCTCCCCTTTTCACTTGCAGCTGCTTCTTTTGATGCCTTGGCAGCTGTAAGAAAAAGAAAGAGGAGTGATTGCTTAGATCTTCCCTAGTGTTGCTTGCAGCCCTAAGAGGAGGGAAGTGGCATGAGAAACACCACCACTTTGAAATAGAATAAAACCCAAACACTCACTTGTCAAGTCTGGAGTTTCAGAGAGGAGAAAAAGACTGGGCTTTCTTTGGATATACTAAAAGCAGAACAGATGCAGGAAAAAGAGCAGTGTGAGGGTACATGAATATAATCAGAAAAGTCAATCATCCCCACTGATTAGGACACCAGGAACAACATGATGTTTCTTCTTCTCTGTTTAAAGCACCCTATTAAGGAGCAGGAACGCCAAAAGGGAAGATAAATAAGCACGTTAAGCCTGTGCAGTGGAGCAGTGCTCAGTGCTGTCGTCTTCCCCTCTTTGTTATGCAGCTGCTCAGCAGGCCAAAGAGGAGGATGCTGAAGTTGCACCTCTGACAATGGATATTCTCTTCCCGCTGTGTGGAGTGGCCTGAGTAACCAAAGACAAGAACCAGAACTGCTGAGTAGGAGAACTGAGAGAGACAGGCTAAAAGGCAGATACTCACGTTGACCCTGATGATACATGCCAGGGTGGTGATAAGTTCTAGGTAACCCATTTCTTTTCACATGGGGGTGTTGGAGACCTTGTTTAGTGTTTGCAGTACAATGAGTAGGATTGCTCATTGCTATGCTAGTTGGAATTTTTTCGTGAGCAGTCTAGGGCTACCCTTTCCCACCATAGCCACTAGACTCTGTACCTTTAAGTCAGCAGAAATCAATATAAGAGGTTAAACAATACGTCAGTTGACTAATTTGTGTGTCACAGGAACAGAATCATAATTTCATAATTTGGTGCATATAATAGCAGCCCTTTGAGTGGAATAGATACGATTGTCATAGACGGTCACATCTAGAACTACTGATGATGTTCAAGAATAAAAAACTAGAGAAATACCAGTGTTTCAGGTAAGTGTGGAATGTATGATCTATTGTAGCTTATGTTCGCTGACTGATCAAGCTGATACTTTCCTTCAAAAAAGAGAAAATTGTGTCTGGCAGTTCATCTTGTGCTAGCCAGAGGTATGGTATTTGAAGGCTGCTTCAGCTTTAGTGAAAGCAAAGATCTGCCATGGTGAAGAGCTCTGAACTTTGCAATAAACCCCCCCGAATTGTTGATGTTCTGGTGCAGCAGCTTCTGGAGAAAAAGATGCTGGTCAACACCTAAGAACAGACTGAGGATTACAGATTCATGATTTATCTGGGAATTGACAGAAAGTTTACCACTTTGAATACTACTGCAGCGTGTGCCAGTCTTACAGGAAATTATTTACTATTATTAGAGCAATCAGGAAAGGTTGAAAAAGGAAAAAATGGAATCCATAAGATTCATCAGAGTTCATCAGAATTTCAGTGGTTGCCTAAGATTGTGATATAATAGGTTTGTTTTCAGACCTAGCCTTTTCACTGCACTGTTTGAGAACACTTAAATAATTTATTCACCTAACAAGGCAAACATGCATTAAAGGAGGCATTTTATATATTTTATTGACAGTTTATATGTTTTTGTTGCAAAGACAAGAGGAGATATGGGCAGGGCTTTACTGTTTTCTTAAAGAGTTCCTAAATAATGGCTAATGACGCAGAGAGTTACCTACCTAATCTCAGACCCTTTAGAAGAACCTGTAGGGGCTGTTTGTCTCTTATGATAGATTTCTGAAGATGCCTTCCGAAAGAATGGCTCAGTGTGCTTACAGTAGTTAGCAATGCCTTTTATTCAATCAAAAGTGGCTCCCTTTATGTGTCAAATCTATTGTACCAAGGATTATCACAAAAGAACTTGATTCCTGTGTTACCATAGTAGAATAATAAACAGCAAGCTAAGAAGTAACTCTGTATTGCCACTGGTTTTCTGCTCAACAGATATTAAGGACCTGTGTAACACTTCCATAATGGTTAAAAAGAGAGTAACATCGAATATGTATGTGTGCCATTCAACTCCCCCCAGCTCCAACAGTTCTTTAATCTTATGCATCTTCTTAGTGACGGTAGGAAAGGGAGTTTACTCTTATTTGTCTATTTTATGTGTTGGGTTCGGTATCCATGCCTGAAAAATTAAAACTGGAAAAAAACCCAAATAGTATTGGGCACATCCTCACCTTTTCTGTGAAAATTACATATTCAGCATTTCATAGAGATTGTCTTACTTAGTACCATACCTCAAACTATATTAATCACATAGACTGTTCTCAGCTGGGATCATTAGTGGATTACATTGCCATCAGTCTACTGTAGAAAGCGTTTAATGTATAATCACTGGAAGCAAGTAAATCCTATACAACTGTTGAAGAAAAAACGTGTCTTATTGCCGTAATCCATTCAGCAGAAAAGGAAACTATTATGATTTTTTTTTAATTTTAGTATTTTTTAAATAGTCTTTAAAATGTGGATTTTGTATTTTTTTTTAATGTAAACTTTTGTCATCTTTAAGGATCACTGTGCTAATTGGGTAGAAGTTATTTAATATTCTTAGAAGATTCCTTGTTGAGCTGTATCATTTCATGTTATTTTAAAGGTAAAGAAAATACTAGGGAAATGACAGCTTTTTTTCTTTACCTGAGTGAAAACAATAACTCCCAATTGCTTGTGCAATTAGCTAATACACACTACTATATATTGAATATTATATGGGTGAAAAATTGCAGTGTGGAGGGACAAAACAGAGGATGGTTGTCATCACAACTCAACATTTGATGGACTTGGCTTTTAATGCAGTGTCTACAGATCCACATGTTTAAGGATGCATAGCGAATGGGGAGAACCTGGGTGGGTCACTAACTCCCACTCCACCCCAGGAGGTCATTGAAATTTAATTTATTTTGTGATGTTGGTGGCCTAGCTAGTAAAATTTTCAGGCTGTGTGACTATGTAATTTTCACAGAGTTCTTGGTCTTGCTCATATCTGAAAAGCTAGGAAGTTTTGATGTTAGATTTATCAGTGTTAGCCTTTAACAAAGAGGATTTTGTAAACAAATCTGTGCTTAAATCCCTGTGGCAAACATGAATGAATGCTTGAAGTGGGGGTTTGACTGGAAGGTCATGAAGCTGTTTTTTGGTTGCTGAACTGCATCAAGTAATCTGTGTAGGTTTTTGAAAGATGTCATCTGTGCAGTGCTTTCATCTGGTAGTCATGTTAATAGTAGTAAGAATATTATTGGAAACAATTCAAAAAGGTGATCTGAAAATATTTTGGAAAACAAAAATTAGGGCTAGGAATGATTATACTAACTTCTTAAACATGCTTCTCACTATGAGTCTGGAGTGTAACGTCTACTAGCTCTTGCTTCAAGAGCTATGCCCGTGCGATATTCTGGTAATGTCATATCAAACTTCTCTCATTGCAACAGTTTTTCCTTGTCTGCCAGGACTCAGATAAAAGGGTGTATAACTGAAATTTTATACACTTTTTTTTGTCTTTTATTTGTTTACAATATGGAACCTACAATTATATGGATACTGTGCAAAATTCTGTCTTGTCTTTTGTAGGCCGACTTCATGCATCTGTATGATTTGGTTATTGGTGTGGCATCGCTGGCAAAGGTGCTGTTTCAGAAAACTGAGTTGAACTGATGCATATGTCTAAAGCTATCTGTGAAGGTGTGATACTTCACATTAGAATATGAATGTGATAAAGTATAACTTCAAGGTGCTTGGAGATGGATCACAGATGGATGAAGACGCCTTACTGTGTTGTTCCTCAGTTGATTGCTCTTTAAATACTTACAGGTCATTTTTCTATTTCCTAGAGTTTTTGGTGTTCCCTTGGAAGAAAGGGGGTGGAAGGAGTGGGGTGGGAGGTGAAAAGTCAGTGGAAATGAAGATATGTTTTACTCTTGTCCATGTTTTAGTCCTGGGAAGCCCACTTCAAAAGCTGGGTCTTTAAAGGTCTCTGCTTTTATCTGGAACACACAAACCCCTTTAGAAACTTTCTTTATCTTTTTGTTTCACTTGACACCTACACGCTAGGGTAGCCAGTGTGCTAAACAGCAATGTCTAAATGCTTCCTTTTATGCGTTTCCAATTGTGTTTTGTTTTTTTTTTTTTTTTTTAAGGGTCAAATTAGAGCTTGCACACTCTGAGCTGTGGCAGTGACAACTGACAGGACCAGCTGAGTTCTGCCTCTTCAGGCAGACGGTTGGAAAAGCATCTTTTTAAATGTAACCCCTGTCAAATTTCTTACTCTGAAAGTGCATCTGCTAGACATGTTTGTGTTTACTTTCCCATGGGCTGTTTTCTTACCTTAAATATAAGGGGTTTTTTGACCATTTGGTGAGATCATATAAAATACATTTGGTTTTTTTAGT
This sequence comes from Aptenodytes forsteri, assembly GCF_000699145.1. NCBI lineage: Eukaryota > Metazoa > Chordata > Aves > Sphenisciformes > Spheniscidae > Aptenodytes > Aptenodytes forsteri. The sequence continues at coordinate 8,312,438 of NW_008794665.1, read as the reverse complement.
AAAACTTGGGGGGATGAGCATGGGGGGTGTGTGTGTGAGAGAGAAAGAAACAGAGAATGGAAGGTCTGGCAAGTGGATAGCTCCCTGAAATTTGTAAACGCTTTCATTTGGTCTCATATGGAAGAAGAATACTTGCAGTTTTTTCCTATTTTACCTATATTATTATTATACTACCATTCTAAGCAGGATTGCTTCAGGGTATTATGAATGCATTTTTTGAACAAAACTAGTAGTATGCTGTAAAACGTTAGACTAATGTATCTTAGTTGAATAGATCTAGATTTAGCACTGTAATTATTATGCAGTTCCAGGATCACTTAATGGAAAACCAGTGGAGTTACTCTGGGTATAGAAAGGGAGAGCTAAGAGTAGAATTTAAATCTGGAATTTATATATACAATCTTTTTGTACTTCAGCTATGTTTGAAAATAGGTTAATAAAACTAGAATAACAGCATGAAATAGCTGGGTCTAGAAGAGCAGGCAGGGTCAATGGAATGCTTTGTTTAGATGTATTTTGTTAGTCCTTATGATATTGTTCATGCAGGATCAAACTTTGCTACCAAATGCTGCTTTGCTTTTCTCTGCAGCAAGGGCACCTCACTCATGAATTACAGCTGTTGAAACCAGCTCTTATAATAAGCAAATTTGGTGGGGTGGTAAGGTGTTTAAAATTGATACCTAAGCCTGAATAAACTTTCTGGAGTTCTAATATTTTACTGGATTATAACCCGTTGTTTTATAGCACTGAAAGTAATTTATGACAGTTAAAATAAGTGATAAATGGGGGTTTGGAATGTGCTGCTTTTTCCCTGTAGGCTGAGGGTTAGATGTGGGGGTCAGACATGCTGTACAGGCAACCTTGCCTTTTCTTTAGAATGCCTTGGTGCTTCTAGTTTGAAACGAAACAAAGAACCAAACAGGTCAGTTGTCTCAGAACAACTTAAGAAATTGCTTCAAGGATCTTTTATCTTTTCCTAGTGTAAATTTTGATTAGTTTTTGCCTTTTTTTTTTTTTTTTTACTTTGAGTAAAAATTTTTGCAGCTGAACTTTTCAGGAAAAGTTTTAATTTTACAAGTGTTACTGCCTTTTATTGTGAATTGCCCAGCCTGTTGCCTCTGATAGCATAATCAAAACTGCAAATTGTGCTCTTAGATTTTTATTAAATGTCATCATAATATATTAGTTTCTATTTGGGGATTGTAGGAATGAAAGACCAGAAAAGCCTCAGAAGTTTATCCTATGTGCTGTCTTTCTCTGGCAGGATGGTTCTCTAAGTACATGTTGTCCAATTTTGTTTAAATTGTTCTAGTGATAGGTTGGGGGTTTTTTTTTCCATTTTCAGTGGCAATGAAAAATCCATTCTGTGGCTTTTTCCTTGTTTAGCTGTATCTAGTAGTCTTTGTGGATTTAGTCCTTAATGATAGGTGTTAGATAAGAGTCACAGATGAGACAAGCAACTAGAGCAGTTCCTCATATTGATGGAGGACAACTGTGTTATCCTGCAGTGGAGGATGGGTAGCCAGCCTTGCATCCTGCTCTTCCATGATGGAACTAGTTATCAGGTAGCTGGGGCAGGCTACGTGCTCTGGGAAGTGAAGGTCTGTATGTTGCAGAGTATTACATCCAGTGGTACCATCACCAAACTGCTGAAGGATTACTTCAAGCCTATTCTCAGCTTGCTCTAGCAGTAGTGGCAGTGTCAGTTTTCAGACCCTAATGAGGCATGTTGAATATTCCTTCAAATGCAAACATTTCTGCTTCAGAAAAATTCTCGATGGATGCTGCGTTTTTCTGGGTGACCTTTCATTTTTCGTAGGCCAAATGGGCATAAATGCTGAGGCACATGTTCTCAGTGCATAGACTCTGCAGAGAGAAGCCATTGATAAATACCCAGATAAATACATTTTTACATGTTAGGGCATTAAAAATAATACTTCAGGTGAAGTAGCAGTTGCAAATGACTCAGTTTTATTTGTGTTGAGTTTTGAAGCAGTCATGTAATTTAGTTTCTTTATTGTGATTAAATGTTTCCAATTCTAACAACTGCGTTACTTCCCAGTATCAGTATTTTAAGTACAGCAGGAGATGGAAATACTTCATTTGAGGATTAAATGATTTACTAAATAACAGAGTTTAAAACTAGTAGCTTCAACATTGGTGGGATATCAATTATTTCAAAATGGTATTTGATCTGCTCTCCTATGCATTTGCTGCAATTACTAATTTCTGTATTACTCAAGCTAGTGGGATTCTTTGTTCTGCTCTTAAGTGCATAATGTGAAGTCTGTGAAGTTCAAGGAGTGCCAACTAATTTAACTTTTATCCCAGTGGAACATTGTCTCCAGGATATTACCAAAATAAACAGTGAGGCTAATGATTTTTCCCCTAAGTTCATTATTAAAATTATTTCTTAATTACTAGTCATTATTATGCAGCCAGTTTTACATATATGGTAATTGTGCTTTATAATGAACATTTTATATATTATAAAACAAACATGCTTCAAAGCATGGACCATTATCTTTAAATGCTAAATGGAGAGACACATCATATGTGGAAGAAAACAGCTTACCTTATAAAATACTTCCTAATTAAATGCTGAATAACCTAATTGCCTTAAAAATGTGGGCAGAATATGACTTAGTACTAAGTTAAGACTATTTTCCAAATACAGTATTAACCACCAGCAGAATCTGGTCTTGGAGTCATAGATGCTCCAATATTGTACCTGGTAATATTGGAATGCCTGTGGTAACAGCACGTCGTCTGCTTTTCACAGCATCTAAAATAAATATCCTGAAGGTCCCGTCTCATCAGCTTGTCACTGTCTTTCTATTAAACAAAGTGAATTGACGGAGATGTGGGAGCTGCATGGAGCATCAGGAACCAGTGACAGTTCTAGTTTTGCTGTGCAAAATGGCACAGATAGTGGGACTTAACAGGCTGTGTTTTTTCTGAGCAGGTGTGAATATAACTAAGGTGAGTGCCCTCTGAGAACATCTCCCTCTATCTGTTCATATAGTATGTCTTCGGCTTTACTGAAATTGAAGAAAAAGAGGTATGATAGGACCTGGACACATGTGCTGGAGTTTACTGAAGTCAACAGCCATTTACCTCGTTGTGTGTAATTCCTTGAGCAGAGTTGTATTTACATATTTGCTTAATTGTTTTTACTGAATAGGAATGTTCGTTGGCAGAACAGGTTTAATGCAGGCAGATCCTGCCAATCTGCCTCAGCCACGTTGCAGAACAACGCTTTCCAGGACTCTGAGGGCAATTCATTCCTCGTGCCAGTCCCTGGCCTCCTTGCTGAGGCTGCCAATAAACTGCCAATTACGATGGTGGTTTTTGTGAGGCTAACAGGTGTTCTTGAGGAAGTGGACCACCAAATCATTTGACACAGTAAGGGACAGCAAAGAGTGAATATTACTGTATATGTAAATGTATTGCTATATATTTTTAGTGTTTATAGACCACATTATGAGTTTTCCAGAGAATGTTTTTAATTGATACAATAAAATGTTACAGTTGGCTATATATTTTGTGTAAAAACTAAAAGGCTGAACTAGTGTGACAGAGGCTTCCTGTTTGTGAGCAATTTTCCCCATGCAACACACTGCAGCAATAGCTTTGATACCAGGAATGCACAGTAGTAATGAAAGGCCATTTTGTAGCAACCTACTTCCTCCTGTTTCCTCTCATGGGTTTTCCTGGTGCGTACCGTCCCCAGAAATGAAGACCAGTGCATATGGGCCACCCAAAGAGATGTTATTGTGAGGTTTCAGCAAAGGGAGGCAGTGCATTGGTGGCCACATTCTTCCTCAGATTCCTCCATTTTGCCCAAGCATGGGATGAGGGACAGACTGGCTCATTGTTTACGACAGACTTTAAGAATACGTGGCCTTGCCCCTTGGCAGTGTAAACCAATTCACATCTGATAGCATGGTGTTCTAATGTTTGTTTAATTTTATAACTTCATTGCTACGGTATTCTGAATGTGCTCTTAACTGGTCTCACAGCCCTCTTGTGGACCCAGACTATCGCTATGTATTTACATCAGCCAAATGAACTGCAGGCATGAGTCAGAAAAATAGTGCCCTGAGTATTCTCGTCATGCTTGCAGTAGTGTAGAGAGAGCTGGAAGAGTCCTGATTTGGGCTTCAGATAGCTGTGCACTTTCTAAGTCATGGTTGACCATATGAAGTATGTTGTAGGAGTGGACGATTAAAATGTGTTTGCTTTTTTTAAAAACTTCCCTGTGTTTCTGTAGGTAAGAAAGATTTCACAGCCTGACAGAATTCCATTCAAAACCTGAATTAGTTGCTGACTAAGTTGCTTTGGGTGCTATCTCATTAATCCATAGTTGTCTGATAGGAAAATGACAAAGTATTTTGAATGATGCTGGACAGTGAAGTCATTTAAAAGTGAGGCTAATGATACCTGTTAAGAAGTTGAACAGGGTGTGGCTTAGAAAATAGCCGTTACTGAGTTCGTTCTTTGGTGTTTCCAAATCTAGTAATCTGGTTCAAGGGACTTTGCCCACTGCTGTCCTCCATATGCCACTCGGCAAACACTTGTTTTCGGAACATGAGACCATAGTCAATTACTTTTCTTTAGGAAGAAAACAGAAAAATCGGTGTCATCGTCATTTTACATACCCTGAAAATCGGTGTAGTAATGCCTATGTCACAGGGAACTGGGATGTCACCATGGTTGACAATGTGCTTTGAGATCTCTGGGTGTAATATATATTGTATAATGGTATATTGTTTCTAGTGAATATTAATATAAGCATTTATATATTTGTTCATGACTTCAGCATACTGTGAAGTCACCTCCTTGGAGGTTTAGTGTAGACTTACAGAAGTTCTTTCTTTTTTTTAACATTTAATTCCATTTCCCCTGCTCATTCTCTTTTTGAACTAAATTATTTCTGATGCATGCTGTTAAAATAAATTAGAAAGTTGCAAAGATGTTTCTTCAAGTACATATATTTATCTTTTTGCCAGACAAAGTACTGTTTCATAGATTCACTCCTGGGTCTTACTCCATGCATAAAGACTGGGTCATAATTCCTTGAGTACTGTGAAGACGGTATTTTTAGTCATCTCAGAAGAACCCTTAGGAGGTATTAGTTGATTAACTGAGTTGAGAACTGCCAAAGACTTTCGAAATTCAAGAAGCCTAACAATTTTTTTTTTATTTTTAGAACCATACTGGGGTAAAACAATTTTCAAAGTATCCACAGCAAGATTGATCTTGAAGTATATAATTATATTATCTTGATGGTCTATGAATGAACCTTTGTTTTTCACAGCTTTTTGTATTAGGCTCTAGTTTGAGATGACAAGGGTCTATATTCTATCTTTCCCAGCAGAATTCGTATATAAATGAGACCGCAACTTATATTCTGAGATATATAGAATATCATTAAATGGATGTGACAATGATTTTTTTTATCATCTTGAAGACCAGTTAAATGCTCTTGAACGTGCTTTGCTTTTTTTTTTTGCTTCTTTTTCTGGTTTTGCCTCTTACCAGCAGACTGAATGTAGAATTTGACTGTCAGAGATGCAATTTTTTTCAAGTGTTGTAGCGCTTTATTGCAAACCTTTTATCTAGTGGCTCACAGTATCTCTATTTCAGATTTAATTGTATATAGCAAAGACTTATACGTTAGGTATGATTGCTAGGCAGTAGTTTGCTATCCACATGCTTGCTATACTCTGTGAGGGTTAATGAGGGAAGGAATGTTTTGGCTGGACTATGCAGCAGAAGTGCTGAACTTTATGCTCACTGTTAAAAACCAGAAAATCTGTTTGGTCAGAGAAGCTGCATGTACCTAGAAAATAGCAGGTTCCCATGCTGGAGAAGACTTTAATGGTGAAATGATCAAGGCCTAGGGCTATTAAGGCACCTTCTTTGACTTTAAATCCACCCTAGCTTAGTGATGTCAAGTTTAACAGTATATGGAGGTGTTTATTCTCTCTCACTTCTTCCCCTTGTCTCTTGCAATTTGGGTGGACTAGGAAAGCTTCTCAAATAGCAGTCTGCTGGTACTTCAGCATAAGAAGGATGTACTTTGCTGAAGTGCATACCTGAGTCAAACTTAAAGTCCTTGACTCAAAGACAGTCAGGCGCAAACTTCCCATGGAGATTTTTTGCCCAGGCTGAGCAATCAGTACCTCCATGCTGTGTGATTTAAACCTGCCTTAGATATATCAATATGTCACAATCACTGCTGTGTACTCAGAGTTGCATGGGTCCCTTAGGTTTGCATTTTTGTTGTTCCTTGTAGACCTTTTTAACCAGGAAACATACCACCTACGTGTGTGTCCTACTGTATTTTTTCTGCATCATTTATAACAAGAAATACTATCTGTTACTACCTCTTACAAACCCGGTTCAGCTACTCAAGCTGTATGGGATAAGTGAGACTAGGTTTGATTGATGTGTCTCTGTTGAAGCCTTCCTCAAATCTTGCTTTCCACTCATGCCACAAAATAGCTGCACAGACAGCATCACAAAGGCCAAAAAGAGACTTGTTCTGAACAGTCTATCCCATGTTATTCACACAGTGTGTATGAGGTAAGCATATCCTTGTGTTTTCAGATTTTGAAAATTTTCCCCTTAAAAAGGGAGAGTTTAGCCAGAAAGAGTTGAGCAAGAGAAAAAAAAAATGTTTAAATAGTCAATGTAGTGGACATGGCAATTCCATTAAGGGCTTACAATTATGTTAAAAATCACAAATTTACAAAGTTCTAAATTCCCCCCCCCCCCCCCCGGGATCTATTGTGGCAATGTGATGTTCTGACCTCAGAGCCCTGATTCCTCAAAAGACAGTTTAATCTGTACGCCGTTAGATCCTTCTTTTCATTCTTCTCATATAGAAGACTGTTGCAGGAAATATTGGACTCTCTTTAGATCAAGCTGCTGCTCTGAAAGGTGAACAGAAAACCTGTAAATAAATAAAAGGAAAAGGCTAAATACCTTCTTTTAAGCAAATAATCACACTGATTTTTATTAAGAGGGCATATGTATAGAGACAAAAGTATTCTAAAAAACCATTTATTTTACCATAAGCATATAAAAACTGCAGAGACATCCTTGCTCTAGATTGACTGTTCTTTTTTAATACTTCAATATCTTCTTAAAAAGTGTATTTGCAAATATGTGGCAGACTTTCATAGCAATACAATATTTTCTGTTACCTAAGAAAATGCCTTTTTTTGATTGTCTCAAATTGCTTTACAAACAGTCCATGAATTTATGCTCACTTTAATTTGAATGCCATTTCAGTGCATTGAAAAGCATAGATTTAGTTTATAGTGGTTCATTATGATCTGCTAGTATGAACTGGTGTATGAACAGGTCTGTGGAATTCCCCAAACTAGTTTTTCCTTTAGGAAAACACTCAGTTGGATTTTACATGTCATCAGTGATATGCTGTCTATCATTACCCTGGGTAAATTGAGTGGTTAATGTCATATTACATACATTTTCTTTACCATACCTCCGAATTTTGCCTAGCTTTTGATTTCCTGCCAGTGACTGGAAGTTGAAATGGTGATAGACATGGATTAAAATGGAACTTCCCTAATTTCTCAGTTGTGAAGCATCTCCAGCCTAACTTACTTATTGGCCTCAAAAGTAATTGTGGCTGTTAAATGTTTCCCAAGGTTTAGAGGTTTTCTTCATGGCACAAATGCAGTATAACACAAAGGCGTGGCAGTGTACTATCAAAAGGCTTTCTTACCTACTGAAAGGACTGTAGTTATGTTAGCACGGTGCTTAACTAATTAGTTCCTCCCCACCATCATGACAAGACTGCTGTGATACCTGAGCTAGCACTATGTGTGATAGAGTTTCTAGCTTAAGTTTGTTAAAGCATTTTCCATTTCCATCCATCTCCTTCTGCCTCCTTTGAAATTAAGGCATATGAGCTCACTGACCACATTGGTCAGGAAAAACAAACAAACAAACAAAATCCCAATCTGAAAGCCTTGCAGGAATGCTGAAACCCTATGTGACAGGACACTAGGATACTCTAAGTCCGAGTCTTAGGTCTGAGCATCAGTTATATTGTACCATTCATCTGTACACCTGTCCTTGGCCTTGGTGTATGCATTTCAAATGAGCTTCTGAAAAGTAAACCAATTTCATTATTTTTGTCAGGATTTGAATTCTCAGGATGGCAAATAGCAGAATTCATACATGGTCTTGTTTTTGAAGCTGTAAATCTCTGTGGAGTGATCTGGGCTCTGTGGCTTTCACCGGCTGAATGGAACCTTGTTTCTTCTGAGCACTCTTTTGTGTTGGTTTTATCATTATGTGCCTCTTACTTACTTTCTAAAAGCTTCTCAAACACAAAAGACAAATTTTGTCCATGGGACATTTCCCATATGTCAGAAATTATTGATGAGAAGTCTTAAAGTTTGGAAAAGTGTGTGTGTATATTTTAAGGGAAGCAAAATGAAGGAAATGAGAAAAAGAAACCCTAGGCAGAGCAAGTACACGGAGAACTCCCTGTGTATTTAAGGGCAACTGTTGTGTTGGGACATGGTATGCATCACTGCTGCCTCTTGACAGGTTCACCGTGGAGAGACACAAATTAAATTCTTTCAGTTGCAGTTTTGAAGCTAAAAGTGTTTGACTGGTTCAGCCCCTGAATGGTGTTTAAGGAATAAAGGGAAAAAGAGCAGGAAGTTCTAATTGGCAAATTACTTCTTGTTATTTAGTTTGGCTTCCAAATTGGAAATTACGATAATGAGGAGCTTTGTGGGACTTGCCCTTGAAGAGGGCCAGGCAGCTTTTTGTTCAATTACCATTTAAAGTGAAGATATTCAAGGAACATATTGTAGCATTTAAGCCATCACTTTCTATTAAACAAGTATTCTAAAGTAATGATTTTTAAATCCCTCTCGGTGGATGGCTTTTGTGATTTTAAGATGTCTAAGCGAAGTGTAGATTGCAAACAAGGGCTAAAAGGATTTTCTTGTTATGTAATATTTAGCAAAGTGACTTTAAATATATTTCTCAAGATGTAATAAAGAATACAGTGTTGTATGGAATGATATGAGGACTTCACATTAATGTTAATCTCAGTAACCGTCAAGGTGAATATATACGTTTTATATGTAACTTTCATTAATTCTACTGTGTATTGCTTTTACAATTTCTTAACAAGTGTTATTGTTGACTGAAAGCAGGATAATTGAGAAGGATCTGATCCTGGAAATATATACGTAAAAAGTGCCGTTAACTCGTGAATTTTATCTTGCAGATCAAAGCCTGAAACTTGAACTGTTTGGTGTTACATATATTCATAAATACAAGGGAAAAAGTCTGAAAATAACAAAGAGGAGATGTAAAACCTCAGTCCTCTGAGTGGAATACAGTGTGAATTCTTAATTTTTTTTAAACATGCTACTAGTAATAGGTTTGTGGATATTTAGAGTGCAAACAGGAAAAAAACAGTTTATGGTTCCACAGGCAATGGACTGGGATTGTATCCTGTGACTTGTTTTCTTTCTCCCTCTTTTGTGCTTTCTTAGTGCAAACGACTCATTCCTTTTCTTCGCCTTTGAAAGATCTGTCTTAGCAATCTTGCTTACTTTTTATTCTGTAGAGCAGGCTGCACACAAGCTTGGTAAAAATCTAGAGGTTTTTACCTCCTGAGCAAGGAGATGGTGTAGACAAATCAGTTACCAAGTTTCATTCAAAATCTAAAGGCAAAAAGTATTCCGTGATGATGCTTGAATGGACCACTTAAAAATAAGTTTTACGCTAAAGAACCATTTCACACTTGCACATATTTTGTTGCTTATGGTTCTGTAATTGACCCTTCCTGTTAAGTTGCAAGCTCAGAATAAACAATCCTAACTAGCTGACTTTTCACTTATCAATGTTCACATTAATTAAAATGGTTAAGTAGAATACTGGAAGAGAGTTAATTTGTTCAGCATGTTTCCTTCTGAATTGGTTCCTGTCAACCCCAAATTTGGCCTAAAGCAAGTGCACTTAATGCCATTTTTTTTTAAACCTCTTAAAACAGAGGCATGTAATAGGAACACAGTTCCTGAACTTTAGCAATGGTGCTGGACGCTGTTCTCAGACTGTCTATTATTGTTTCGGTATGAGTGGATGACCAGTGGATGATTCATAGTCTCACCCTCCTGTCCAGCACAGAGAGCTGTTTGAGAGCAAACCCACAGGCGATTTACTTCATGTTTTTCCTTTGGGTTAAGCTGGTCTGGGAACAAGAAAACCAATTCATTTAAAAAAAAAAAAAGTCTGTTGTGTATGCTGGTTAGTTATATTTATATGTTAATGCGTGTGAGCATACAACTGTATATCAATATATACAGATCCATATGTACATACTTGTATGTGTACACATACATGGTACTAATAAAGGAAACAGCAGCAGATTATAGTAGTAAAGTACTTCATTTTCTGCAATGGTAGCCAAAAATATTCTTTGGAATTAGCCCCGTAAAAAAAATATGGTAGTTCATCCCAAAGTTTCATAGTAAGGCCAGGAAGGGACCTCTAGATAACCTATGCTGACCTCCTCCTGTATATCGCAGGCAATACATTTTACTCAGAGACTGTAATGAAAATATTTTATTCCTTGGGAGACTGCATGCCATAAGCAGTAAGCAAGAGAGACAAATGTGTTGGTAAATATCTGAGCCTTCTGTATTGTCCAGGTTGTATAAAAAATATCCCAGTACCCCCAGGGAAAGCCTGTGTTCTGTACTGGACGGGGCAATAAGGAAACAAACCAAAGGCCCTTGCTCATCTAACACAGGGGAACTCTTTTCATATTTGAATGGTCTGGTGATCGGTAATGCCTTGAGCATGTGAACTGGTCCACATACCGGTCAGGTATCTCAAAGGCGGATGCCTATTGCAGTTTTTGAACAGTGGGTCGCTTCATCTCATATCTGCTTTGAACCTGTGGCTGGTCTCTGATGGCCCATGGGAAGGCCTGCCCGAATACAGTGAACTGCAGAATAGCATTTGTTCCTGACCTCTCCAACATCTGGCTGGAGCCCTGAAGCATGAGATTCAGTCACGCTGAGTGTTGCAAAGTGTTACGAGCATTTGGAGGTCAATACAGGCAATCTTATTCTCCCCTTTTGGCCCTTGCTAAATGGAGATAAGCAGGGGGTGTTATAGATCATCAAGTATCAAAGCTAAAAAGGACAGCAGAGTCCCTGCAGTAGGGCCCTTCACAAATAGGCCATTGTTTGTTTGTTTGGTTTTTTTTCTTCCAGGAAATAGAGGATAAAAATGTCTTAGATATTGTATCTTTCTTAGAAGATTCCTGGTAAAATCTTACAAAGTTTAAGATGTATATAGATAAAAGTAAAGATGAGTTAAGTAGACCTTCCTTTAACATTCATAAGAGACCTAGACAGACAGTGTGGGGGTAGTTGACAATTGAGTTTATCTTGGCAGTTCTCTCTACCAAATCTAAGCGCAGTCTTGAGTATGAATATGTTCTGCTAGTGGAACGCAGTCTTGATTAACCTGAATGATACTATTTAAGGACAGAGCATGAAAGTACTACTCAATTCTTCCATTTGGAGATGTGATTGGATCAACTTCCCGGTGATATGGTATTTCTAAACATTTTTTTTACTGGTGCATTAGTTTCTGATTCAATGAAAAGCAGCCTACATAACAGGGGTAGGCGTGTGTGTGTTTGATGCTTTACCATGCTTTCTAAGCATAACTGATTTAGACATCTTGGGTGGTGTATGGAACACCATACAATCAATAAATGCATTGAAACATCTTTCCTTTGTTCTCAGATGTCCTTGTGGCTTTTGCTAAAGGAAAAAGATTTAGCTTATCAAAAAAAGATAAGTTTATAACTTAATAATTCTAAGTATCTTTTTTTTTTTAAGAAAATATGTTGTGTACTGGGTACTTTTTTTGTAGACATGAAAGGAAGAACAAGGGCCAATGACAGTTAAAATCACAGAAAATAAAGCATAAAAAAAGATGATTAAACATCGGAGCTTAACACTTTTAAGAGAAACAGTACGGCTCCATTTCAAGTGTCATCTTTTTATGACCGGATGCCTGTCAGGAAAATGTGTTATAGTGGAACACGGTGCCCAGTGCAGAGGTAGATCATGCAAAGGGAGTAATCCAAAAATGAGTAATGTGAAATAACTCTCTAGCTTTAGCACTCTAGAAACACAGTATGCATAATTGTTTTTATTACTAATTGTGCTGTTTGTTTTCCATTGTAACTTCCTTTCAACCCAAGACACAATTGTAAACAGTAAAACAGAAGGTAAGAAAGGATAGAAAAATGAGATTTTTTTAATCTTCTATTTAATAGTCACTTATATCACATGTAACTTTGGTTCTCAGTTTCTGTTCAGAACTAATGCATGAGGAAGGTGGAATATTTTGTCTCTGCTGAAAGAAAGGTGAAGCAGTTAGATCATTGTCATCCTGATAGAAGATTTCATGTCTCTTTCATATAAAGCTGAGATCTAAATGCAAAATGCAGTAAGCAAATCACCTGTCATCATGATGCTATCTTTGAGAGGTTCATAAAAAAGTTAGTACACTTCATTCATTTATATACCTTTCTCCTGTGACTGTTACAAATGAAGATGGTTAATCATACTATCAGTAATGTTACTGCAACTCCAAAAGCAGCAACAACACAAACATTATAAAGTTAAACTGAATTTCACAGAGGCAGTGAAGCAACAGCACACTGTCTCACATGACAGGCCCATTAGTAAAGTGAAAGACCCGTCACTTGTAATTTATTGAGTGAGGCACACCACAGTTTTGGAGCTGAGAGGATTTTTTTTTTTTAATACACCTTTAATGATGCTGTATCATTCTCCATAAAATCCTACTGTCTGAACTGCCATGTGCTACATCACCTTCTGGCAGGCAGAGGAGGTGCAAAGGAAAGAGCGTAACAGAGCCACGCACATTTTGTGGCTCCTGTTCCGAGTAGTGTACATGTAGTCACAAGCTGGTAAACAGCTAGATGAGAACAGCAGGGGAACTGAAATCATATAATAAAAGGAATGCAGTGAAACAATTCCTTCTTTAGGGTGAATGAGGTCAGAGGGGCAAAGATATGCTATGAACTTTGTTGCTGTAGCAAGAATTGTGCTTCAGACAGCTTCACAAGTACTTACTGTCCACTCAAATCTCAGTCCGTCCCTTTTTTCTATTTTTTTTTTTGTCTTGCACAGCTGAAAGTAAAATAACAAGCATTTAAGGGACTTTAGACCCACTTTCAATTATTGTTGTGAAGTTAATGCTAAATCTTACTTAAAATCATGATGAAACTTCTGTCTCACTCGTGCTTTCGTAGAGATGATGCTCCCTTGGATGATAACAAGGGATTTCTCTGGTATATATGGATACATTAATTAAAACTACCATTTCAAGCTGCCCAATTTCTCCCTTCTCTGGAGGTTACTGTTCCTGCCATAGGATCAGCAGGAGGGGAGTGTACGAGTCTACTTCTGCTACTCAATCATCTGCCTTAAACTGCTGATGAAGATGGGTTTGTGCAAAGATTGTGTCCACATCATTACTTCATGTTGAGTTGTTATTTTTTTGTTTTTACTTTTTGTATGTATTTTTTTGTTTTGTATATTATATTCTTCTATAATTATAGTCTATTGTTATTTTATTTATGTGTTTATTAAATTTGTTTTATTTTATTATATTTTATTGTATGTCTTTTTTTTAATTTGCTGTGTCACTGAGAGTAAATTCCCCTTTCTTTTTGTCGTATCTCTTCATTGAGTATATATGTTTATAAATAACACCTGAATACAGCCATAAATTATGGAAAAACCCATTTTCTTGGTAATGAAGTGGCTAAAGTTTAGTTTGTCTTTCTACCTATGGCTGTTACACTCTGAGTATTTATATATTATATGGAAAGATATACTAACCACATTCCAACAAATCAATATCAGGAATAAAGTTTAAAAAATACCCAAGTCTTCTATCATAAGAATATGTCAGATACCTTGGTAGACAGAAGGAGGAAAAAGGAATATTTTCATGTTGTAAAACAGGAAAATCCCATTGAACGACCTCCTCTATACCTTTTGGGGAGATTATTATATGTCTATGGAAAAGAGGAGGAGAACTGCAGAGAGAACTTCTGCAAGAACCATGAATCATATTGGAAACATACTGTTACTGGCTTATCCATATTTCCCAGAGGCATGTGGCAACTGAGACAGTCATGAAGCTGAAGCAGAGCTATACTTTCAGGAGATGCAGGAGCCAAAAACAAAAGAAAAAAACCCCAAAACCAACATGGTATAGCCTGTGGAAGGCTCTAATTCCAGGCACGTTCCCCATGTGTAGACAAAAAGATGTCACAGATGTAGAATGCCTCCCTGTGTTTTCACCATGTAAGTTCTCATCAGCTTCTGCTGACCTCTGTGTCACTGACATTGCCTAGTGTTTCATGAACACCAGATTCCTCCTGCTCATTGTATTTTTCTCATGAACCGTAATTAGCTAAGGAGTAAATACCATACAATATGATAGTCCTTTGATTGTTCTCCGTCCTGAAGGTCCCAACTCAGTTCTGTATTTTCTGTATTGTCTGTATCTGTAAGCATAAAGACACAATAAAATGTTAGTTCTCATATGCTTTCCTACTAGCTTTTAAAATTTCTTACTGTTGCAGAGATGTACATTGTGTCATGGTTATTCCCTGGATTGAATTATTGTATCCTTGAAGAACACAGCATTTTAATTCCATTGTTTTTTTTCCCTCTTAAGACTGCCAGCTGATTCTCTTCCTCAATTTCAGGTTTTACACTGACTTCTCAACACCACTCAATTTTAACTTTTCAGTCGTAACCTAATGCTCTCTTGAATTTTCATTGGTTTGCACTTGAAAGGAAAGTAAAGGAAATACTGAATGCCGTACAGAGATATAAAAATGGTATTTTATGAAACATGATTAAGAATATTAGTTCTGTGCTGTAAAATCTCATCATCATTTTTATGGTGTCCTGTATAAATAACAAAACCCCATGTATTCTAAGGAGCCAAACAGGGCCAAGCAGGATCTCACACTTCAGTACATGTTTAGAGCATTTCTTCAGACTCCTCAATGTATTTTTTTAGCATAAGAATCAGATCAAAAGCAATTCCCTTGGCTTTATTTTTTTTAATGCATTATGCTAATTGTTGCCTTCTAATATCCTCTTTGGCAGTTGTTTTGAGTAGGGAATGGGAGTTCAATGGAAGATAGAGCTATTTTGCCAAAGCAGATCTTAGTGATGCAGAAGAGTTCAGGAGTGAAATAGTTTTTCTTTCTGCTACTCTAATGAAGGCATACAGAGAAACTGTAATGTGCAGCATCCTGAAATGTCGCACTGCTTTGTGTAACCTTGTGATCATGGTGTTAAATTGATATTGCTGAAAGAAAGGAAAGAAAAGGTGCCAGGGCTTTTAAATGTTAGGGATCTTGCTGTTCACATTTTATCTCTGTTATGTTGTTCTTTAGGCCGGGGAGTTTCATAGTGAGCAAAGTTTGTTGTAAAGATGTTTCAAGACTGGAAACAAAAATCTTCATTTTCTTGAGGGTTTTTTGTGTGTGTGCACACGTGTGTGTATGCATGTACAGGCAGGTTTGCATATCCACATCTGTGTCAGTGCTTCAAAGTGGAATTGATTTTAGACAGAATATAGGTGAGATAATCTAGTTGCCTTCTTTCTTTGACAGCTCCTTACTGGTGTGTAATTGCCCATTAGCTTGTGTTGATCGATTTGCAGGCTGAAGTGAAAATGTCACCATAATGTGAAGGCTGTGTATGTCCTTAGGTGGTAAGGACAGTTCTTTTCTTCTGATAACTGACCATATAATTTCATCTGGTAAATATCTACTGAGACTGGTAAATATCTATTGAGACAATGCTTTATGACTAAATGTACCACAAAAAAATCCATCCGTCTTACCCTTTCATAGGTCATCATGATGGTTAATTCATCTCACTTAAAAATTTATACCTTCACCTTGTTTCCAGTTCTTGGATCTAGCCATGCATTTCTCTGCTACAGTAAATGGCTGTCTAAGGAGTCTATTCATGTGTAGCTATTTATAAACCACAATCAGGTCACATCTTAACCTTCTCTTTGATAAAATAAATAGATTAAGTGCTTAAGCTTTTCAAGCCCTGAATAATAGCTCTTCTCTGAACCGTTTCCAAATTGTCAGATTCACATTTAAAATTGATACTAATACTGACCACTTAATTTCAGTAATGATCTAACTAATGTTATATGAAGTTCAAGCATTACCTCACTATATATATAGATGTATATATAAAAGGTAGAATTGCTTCAACTGCAGCAGCTTCAGATGCTCCTTTTTGCTTGGTTAGTAGCCACAACCATGGAGGCCTCTTTGAACTCATACCTGTCTATGATAAGGTTCCCTGCTCATAACAGTGGCCCTCGTGCTTTGTTCTTGAAGATGTGACTTTGCATTTAGCAGTGATCCAGATTTTTCCCAGGAAAAATTTGTCTGTATGCAGTTGTTGATTCAATCAATTTTTACTCAGTAACTGAGAGCTAAAATCGTGTCATAACAGTTGAGGTACTCTCCCTGTTGAACAATACCAACAAGGTGATTCAGTTAACTCCAGAGTGCTGGAAAGAAAGCGAGTTCTGTACGTGATCTAAGCAAGTTGGGTCCAAGAGGAGCTCTGCTAATGATCGGACTTGGGAGATAGCTGAAGCCTTTGCTATATTTAAAGCAAACAGAAATACGAGGCTAATCGCAGCAAAGATAAGTTCTCATTCCGAATTGAAAGGGCTTTGTAGTTGCTAAGTAGCAATTCTGCATGAAGTTCAGCAACAGCAAAAGAAGTTTCCAGGTGCCTGATACTGGATATTGAGAAGCTTCAGCACTGATCTGATTCTGTTCGCCCTGAGTTTGTGCTCAGCTTTAGAGAAGCTCATTGTAGTCAATGGCAAAGGCAGTTCAGCAGCTTCAGTACGGAGCTCCATGCATGACAATTTACTCTGCTGAGAAGTGCGGAGTTCCGTGCCAACAGGGCTATATTGGGTCTTACACCTGCTATGGGTTCACTTAGAGCTAGCTCCTGTATCTCTACCATGTACATTAGACCCTTAGGCTCTTTTGAAGATCCAACCTGTGCTGTAATTTGAGAATAAGAAGTTCTCCTGGGATTTATGCAGTGTTAAGTCTATTTTTAAAATCTATTTTAAAATGTTCAATGATTATTAAAATTAATTTCTTTGAAGACTTAATTTCGATGCAGGGTGGGAAAATACACATCTGTACACATGCAAATGTTTACATGTGCAAATACACACACTCACACAACATACTTCTGCAAAACCCACTACTTTTTATACCCAGTAGCATACAAGGTTTCACAGAGCCATTATAGTACTAGTAGGTCCCACAGGCAGCCTTCTGTAGAACTGTTATTGTCGTAGCACTGTGATTATACAGTATATGATATTCTCAGTGTGGGCAGAGGTGGTAATGACATTGAAGCAAACACTGATGGTGGTTTAGTCAGCTGTGTATTAAATGTTATGTATCAGCATAACTTATTGTTAGATTTACGTTCTTGCTGGTACTAACATGCAGTGGCCTGGCTTTAAAAGGAGATACATGTAAGCAAAGCATATACATAGACCAAAAGTGGAATATGTATGTGAAATATTTGCATGCTTTTAACTTGTTGGAGGAGGAGAAAGTTTAACAATTACAGTAGATTCACATTATTAGGTCACAACAGTGTCCAACATGAAGCTGTTGGAATGTGAAACTGAAAAATATAAAGCTAAATTTATTGATTTATTCAAATTTGATCATTACACAGGATTGAGGTATGGGACTCCGTCTCCCTGTTTATAGGGCCGAAACCAGAGCCAGCAGAGTTTGTCTCATCATCTTTATTGAAGGGTTTGTTTGTGTTGTAATGGAATTTCCCTAGTTTTCCCTGAACAACTGGAGTGAAGGATGTGTTTTCGGTTACATAGCTAGTGGCAGGGAAATACCAGCATCAAGAGTATCAACAAATTTTGGATATAGATGCAGTGATCTATGCATCATCTTAATTTGGATGGAAGCCATGTTTTATTTTTTTTTTATTTGTGAGTGTACTAAAGCTTTTGTGTGTAAAACTGAGTCTCTGAACTATAAGATGACTGCCTTTTCTAGTGTCTGTTTACTGAAAACTTTAATCCGCTCTCAGGGAATCAAGTGAGATGTGGCTAAGTGAAACATTGACATTTTGATGAAGCAGAACTGTTTTCTGTGTTCGTTAGCTGAAAGCATAAAATTTTACTAATTTGCACCACTTAACCCTAAAAAGAGTTGAAGTGATTGTGCAGTAGGTTCTGTGCTTTCCTTCCCTCGGAGTGAGCTGGGGAAACAGGGGTGCCACAGGTGCTGTGAATTGCCTATTATGAAGAGGTTGAGATGCCCAGGTGCTGCTGGGGATGTCAGAGGACCAGCTGTAAGGAGTGTGGTGAGGAGCTGGGGGTGCATCCCTGCATCTGGGACCAGGCCGTGACCTTCCTCCTGGCTTTAGAAAGTGGGGGGTGGCTGCTTTTAGAAGCACGTTTTAGACCAGACCAAACTGCATGTGGGTAGAGAAGAGCTAGATGAATCTGAAAGTAATATTTTCTACAGTCTTTTGAAAGAGCATGTGTATGTGTTTTGTATGCATTTTTGGAGCTATAATAACTTCAGCTTTAATTTTGCTAGACCAGGAAGGATTTGGATTTAAAAATGCGTGCCTTGCATCTCGAGGAGTTGATCTGTCTCAGCAGAAGAGCATGACTGTTCCCCCTTATTGTGATACTAGCTATTATCGTTTGAGGCTTGTTCCCTTGAAGTGATACTAGTGAGTGGAGAACTAGTGGGGAGTTCAGAGATGTAAGTAGTGGCTGAAGCTGTTGGCTTGGCTTTATTTGCACTTTAATTTGAGTTTTGGCTGATGAACTGAGTCTTTCCTCAAGAAGATTTGGCATCTTGCACTTCTGAGGTGTGCCGGCTTAGTCTTTTTGGAGTAAAAGACTAAGATGGCCAAAGACTGTCTGTCCCCATCCCCCACCCTCCCCAAGTTAGGTTGTATGTGAGTGAGAGAGGCAATACTACCTTTCAAACACAGCTAAATAAAAAAATAAAATGCTTCTAATTGGCAAACTAAGCTAATTGTTGTAATGAAAGTGCATATAGTCAGTGAACAGCTTCTGAATAGTATGTCTGAGTAAAACATGCTTTAAAAATAATTTTAAGAGTCCTGCAAACCACCTTTTCCCTAAAAATATTGAGTTTTTTGTGGCAGTATAGGTACATGTTCCGTAAAACACGTACTGGGTATGAACGCTTTTTTCTGATCCTCAGCTATGTACCACATTTTTTCTGACAGAGGTTTCCATTATAGTGTTACATCCTGAAGGACTCTGCTCCCTTCCACTGAGGATAAGGTACGTGTTAAATAGATTATACAGTTTACAGGAATAGTTTTTTATCGGTGTGTTCATTAGTCATGCAGACACATCAAAGCCTTTCCCCTAATGGATAGCTGTCTGGTTTCTCTTCCTTCTCACCACCTAGGAGTAAGCAAGGAAAACTTAAATTTACAAACCCCTTGGATATACCTTATGGAAAAGAAAAACTATTTCCATCAACAACTATACTTAAGCTTTTCTCGGAAAGTATGGTCATCTTTTCTTTTCCATTCTTTCTTGTTCTCAACAGGATGCCTCTTGCTTACTTTATCCTAAATATAGTCTGAACTGTAATCATTGAACTATTTGTTCTGAGCAGTAGTAGTGGAGAGAGTAATAAGGCTGATTTGCACAAGGATTTCTTACTCTTTTTTTCTACATGAACTTCTCCTTTGCTACAGGAACTGCATTTGAAATGTAAGCTTTTATAAGGGTCCTTTATGAACCAGCTGAACCTCTGGATTTGCACTAAATCTTGAAAACTACTTCTATTCCACAGAAAATTATTTTCTTTCTCTGCTCAGTGGTAAATAAGTATATATGGAACACTTGAAAAATGCCCTATTGTGCAAATGCAAATGGTAAACAATAATCCCTTACATAAATATCTTTTTTGTAGAAGAAAAGGGGCATTTTGATATGGAAAATACAGGAAGTATAAGAAAAATTCACTAACTCTGCTAGCTTTTGGTAAGGGTGGCTTGGATGATGAAGGTTTTTCTGCTAAGAACCTTTCCCTTTTGGCAGTCATGCCCATCATATTGGTCATATTGGTAGCTTTTTATTCTGGATAAAAGGGGGATGGGACAATTTTTTTTTTTTTTTTTTTTTTTTTTTTTTTTTATTTTATGGATAAAAGGGGAGGGGCAATTTTTTTTTTTTTTTTTTTTTAATGTGGAACCTAAGGCTGATGTCCTTGGACTACTACATGCCAAAATAGTAGTAGTAGTAGTAGTTTAAGTGATAACGCTTACTCTAAAGGTTTGATACTTCGGCAATACAGAGAAGCAATAGTGAACCATCTCTTTTCCTTTGTGCTTTGTGTTACTGCCAACTTTTAACACACTGTTCCTGAATATTGTTTTCATTGTTATTTTGAAATAGTAAGATCTGTACAGCCAAATAAGTGTAGTAACATACTACAGTATACTGTAGTATATACATACTACAGAGTAAGAATATTTGCAAAATTTTATTCAGATTTTAATTGGCAATTGGCACAAGGCAAAGTCTGCATGCTTCACTATGAAAGTTGTCCTTATGTGTTCTTAACGAATATAAAATACTTTGCATCACTCAAGGGGCATCAGAGCACATAGTGTATGATCATATGGGTCTTACTCCAGAACTTTATTCTCTGTAGAATTACTTAGGGCTTTTCCACATGCCAAGAAATCGGGGAGTTAGGTAGTGTACTGCCATGGGATTAATCCCTTATCCAAACTACAAATGCTGTTCTGCTCCTATCACCAAAGGGGGACGAGGCACTGGACCTGTTGTAGAGAGCTGCAGTTGAGGCTTCCTGTCATGTCTACTTAATGGTGTTGGATGTTCATGTAGAGAAATGGAGCCACAGTGCTACCACGGTCTGACTGGATGTACCTACTGGCCTGCAGGGCAGGTAGGGCCATATCATCCTCACCTACTTGCTTCTCATGCTGCAAACAGACAAGTCAGAACCATTATGTGGCACCTTGAGTTACAGCTGTGGTCTTACCTTATCCCTTTCCCCTTCTCTTCTCCCTTATCTTTTCTTCTGAGGTAATTTTGACTAGTCTAACACTGAAGCTGAAGGGTGAAGTACCACTAATTTTATTTGGTGTTATGCCAGCATATCGTCATTAGAACTCTGAGTTAGGTTTTCATACTCTCTGCTGTCCGTAGATGTACGGTGGGAAGAGTGATGAACAACATCTTCCCAAGTACACAGTAGTATTTGTGAGAGAGAGGTGCTTTTATCATGTAGTGAAAGTTGAGAAATGCTGAGAAATCATTGCTTCCTGAAAAATAGCAATTCATAAATTGACAGCAATGGGTTGATAATCATCCATTTGTTTATTAATCAGAACATCAGCAGTTAGATGAACCCTCTAAGAGCAGGCATAGAAGAGGGTAGGTTTGAGTTTGTCAATATTCAGGGCTCCACAGTGAGGCTTAATATAAATTATATTTTCATTATGATGTGCTAGAGTCAAAGGCTACTGAAATATGCAAACCGCTATCAAAATCTGTTTCACTGCAGAGCTTCAATGAAATGTGGAAATTGATGCAAGCTGTGAGTATCTTTCCAAGGATAGAATATGGTCCTAAGACTATGTATGCATCTTGGGTTTAGATATCACAAACTATTTGAGTTTCTAATTACACTGGGTGTAATCAGACCCTCTCGATGTGTGTGCATGTGGACATATAGTTTACATTTACTGGTGAAGAGGTTATGCTCTCCTTGCTGCAGGCATTTCATTGTTGGTATGTTAATGGGAGCCTTTGTATAAATTGAGTGGAAAATGTGAGTCATAGTTTCCTTTCTTTCTGTCTATATACCCTGTACAATACCAAGGAAGGCATATTAATATTTAGTATAGAGTGCTCTTTAGAATGGAGATTCCTTAGCATATAGCTTCTTCCTGTCCTTGCTGCCATGCAAATTATTTTATTAGATCATCAGAAGGAGGATGGAGGAAGTAAATTAGTAATGAAACAGTTAAGTGATGATTTCTGAAGTATGTTATTCTCTTACTGTGTTTGTTTAATGCAGGAACTTATATTCCCCATTCTGTAACACCATCTCCAATGACACTTGTTCAAGCTCTAATTTTGCCTATGAAAGGGTGAAGAAAAGCTCTCTGCCCTTCAGGCTTGTAAATTGCTTTATTATTTAGTCTCAGCTGACTTTTATTCCACAGGTGGTGATCTTGTAGGTGTCAAGGTACGTTTCAGGCACATATAGATAATAGCACGTGTATTGGTGACCTAGAGACTCTTCCTTCTTTATCAATGATGACCATTTTCTATCCCCCCACCCCCGCATCATGTGGATTCTTATCCTACTTGACCACCTCCTCAAAAATCATCTCAGTTAGTCTGGTGCTCTGTCAGGGGAAAGACAAGATTCACACACTGGATTTTTCTTATGCTCACTTGTCTGTCATAATTTTGCACCAAATTTCTTCATTTTTGGACGTGTAAGAAGAGACAATTATCATTCACATTTCAGAATCAACTGAGAGGTGTTACTACATCACGTACAAATCGCCATAATTAAAATACCATGGTGCCCAATGAATGTATGCAAGACCAAAGAACAAAAAGTAGCCCTGTAAAAAAAATTACTCAAATTACTCCTGTTAAGACTAAAGTAGGTGGTTCTTCCAGCTCTGTACATCAGGTTGAATTGTCCTCTGTGTGGAAAACTATATGCAGGAGCTGAGCCTGAAGACCACTGTGGCTCAGACTCATTGTCTTTGATGCACAGCTTCTGGCAAAACAAATCAGTCAAAAATACTGCTTTGTATGGTAATGAAAAATATTTTACAATGCGTCTGAAGACAGATCCATCAGAGGCTTTTTAAGATATCCTCAGCTTGCTACTTAAAGATGAAATCATCATTAACATTGTAAGAAGCATATTTTATTTTTCCCGAGGAAAGTGTAACTTGAGGTACCACAAATGACTGGAGGCTTGCCAATGTGACGCCCATCCACAAGAAGGGCCGGAAGGAGGATCCGGGGAACTACAGGCCTGTCAGCCTGACCTCGGTGCCGGGGAAGATTATGGAGCGGTTCATCTTGAGGGCGTCCACAAGGCATGAGCGGGACAACCAGGTGATCCGGCCTAGCCAGCACGGATTCATGAGAGGCAGGTCCTGCTTGACCAACCTGATCTCCTTCTATGACCAGGTGACCCGCCTAGTGGATGAGGGAAAGGCTGTGGATGTGGTCTACCTGGACTTCAGCAAGGCCTTTGACAC
>NW_008794665.1:8272956-8287988 GCF_000699145.1 Aptenodytes forsteri | reverse complement strand
GAAGTGGTTGAGTCCCCATCCCTGGAGGTATTTAAAAGACGTGTAGATGAGGCGCTTAGGGACATGGTTTAGTGGGCATGGTGGTGTTGGGTTGACGGTTGGACTCGATGATCTTAGAGGTCTTTTCCAACCTCTATGATTCTATGATTCTATGAAATATGGATACTTAGACAGTCTCATGTATCCAGGTGGCTTAAGAAAGTAAGTTAAAGATAGGGCCAAAGCCAAAATAATAATTTCTACTACAAACTTTCTATGAAGGAAGAGGTTTCCTGTGTTTCCATGTTTTCATTCCGTATTTTCATTTAGAAAACTAAAATGTGTCAAATCACAAAAGAATATGACTGATACATTGATACTTTTGTATTTCTGTGTGAATCAATCAGCTGGTTTAAAGGCCAGTATCTACTGGACAAAGATCTCTGTGATGGAGTTTGCTGTCATAAACAGAATCTATTTTCGGTTATGTCAAGAGAAAGGCTATAGCCAGAGCAAAAAACATAAGGGATTTGTTATCTTTCCACTTTCTGTGCTTTGCTGGTCACTCAGATAAGTGCAGCTTTCAGGGTTTTCAACTGTAATTGGCATTCTTGTGAACACTAAAGTTGTTCTAATTCTCCCTCTCACTTCCATCTTGAAGCATGTTTACTGAAGGGGAAACAAGAACCCAAACCAAAAAAGCCTATACAGATGCATACAGAACACAGGCATAATAAATACATAATGTAAGTAGATGTAAGATGTGATTTGGGGGTTTTTGATGATAAAGCTTATGTATGTATAATAGCAAAAACCTAATTGTAGCTCTAACTGCTACAACTGGAAATGCTTTTTAGACTTCAATAATTTAAAACCAGATTATAGACTCTCTATTCCTAGCGTTGAGTAGGCATTCACTCAGTTGAGTGATTTCACTGAATGTGCTTTTGAGAAGTAGAGATTTGGAAACAGACTTGAGAAAATAGTAACAGACATACACAATGAATATGATTATTTATTTTAATATTGATGGTTTCAAAAGGAGTTTGTTTAACATCAGAACGCACTTTTAAAAAAAGTGGGTTTTATTTTTGGGTTTTTTTTTGTATGGCTAAAGAACTTAACTGAAAAACAGATAGATTTTGTATTTCTGTGTGAATCAATCAGCTGGTTTAAAGGCCAGTATCTACTGGACAAAGATCTCTGTGATGGAGTTTGCTGTCATAAACAGAATCTATTTTCGGTTATGTCAAGAGAAAGGCTATAGCCAGAGCAAAAAACATAAGGGATTTGTTATCTTTCCACTTTCTGTGCTTTGCTGGTCACTCAGATAAGTGCAGCTTTCAGGGTTTTCAACTGTAATTGGCATTCTTGTGAACACTAAAGTTGTTCTAATTCTCCCTCTCACTTCCATCTTGAAGCATGTTTACTGAAGGGGAAACAAGAACCCAAACCAAAAAAGCCTATACAGATGCATACAGAACACAGGCATAATAAATACATAATGTAAGTAGATGTAAGATGTGATTTGGGGGTTTTTGATGATAAAGCTTATGTATGTATAATAGCAAAAACCTAATTGTAGCTCTAACTGCTAC
The DNA here is from genome assembly GCF_000699145.1 of Aptenodytes forsteri. Lineage (NCBI taxonomy): Eukaryota > Metazoa > Chordata > Aves > Sphenisciformes > Spheniscidae > Aptenodytes > Aptenodytes forsteri. The sequence continues at coordinate 8,286,411 of NW_008794665.1, read as the reverse complement.
AACTGGAAATGCTTTTTAGACTTCAATAATTTAAAACCAGATTATAGACTCTCTATTCCTAGCGTTGAGTAGGCATTCACTCAGTTGAGTGATTTCACTGAATGTGCTTTTGAGAAGTAGAGATTTGGAAACAGACTTGAGAAAATAGTAACAGACATACACAATGAATATGATTATTTATTTTAATATTGATGGTTTCAAAAGGAGTTTGTTTAACATCAGAACGCACTTTTAAAAAAAGTGGGTTTTATTTTTGGGTTTTTTTTTGTATGGCTAAAGAACTAAACTGAAAAACAGATAGATAATGTTTAGAGGTTGGGTGGGTTTTTTTTGCCAACAGAAAAGGACAGTTCAATAATTAGATACTTTTTATAAAGTAAAAAACCTTCATATCACCAAGGAGCATGCCAAGGAGAATAAAAATTGTGATCACTGAAATGCAGTGTTGTAGCTCTGTATAGTATCAGGGGGGAGAGATCTGTTTTGCACATTCGTGGCAAATCTCTCCCCATAGCTACAAAACAATTTGCTTCTGTCATCAGGGGGTTAAAGAAGCAGTTGTCTTCCTGTTCTGTTAAGGGAATTTTATCCACCCTTAGTTGTTCAGGGAAATACATCATAGGAAAGAGATTATTCACAGTTGTCCAATACTGCTATTACATTTCTTTTTAAAAAATTTGTCTTTTTCTTTACTCTGTTCATCCAGTGTTAAGAAAATATGGAACTTCAGATATCATCTTGTCAACTCATTTATTTCTCCTGTCTTGCTGAGTAGTTTTCTATTCATAGGTAAACTTGCAAAATCATTTGACTGAAAGAAATGGGGCATTTTGTAGATTAATGTAGTCATCAACCTAGAGACAAAGTTCTTCTCATGTATATCTTGACTAAATGGTGTAGCCTCCAGAGTTTTGACTCATTTTAGATGTGTGGTTATCTTAATGCAGAGCCTGACTAAAGGATATTTGTGGAGAGTGCCATCTGGCATTTTGGGTGTGCCTTCAGCCCCAGTAATTGAAATATAATGATTCACCATAGAGAAGACTATTCTCCGCAACAGTGTTTGACAGTTGATATCATTGCAGGACTTTACTAAAAACTTCCTTTCCTAATTTACAGATGGCTTTTACTATATTGGTTGCCATTTCCATTAAAAAAAAAAAAATAAATTGAAAAAGATTCATTTTTTTCATTTATAAGGCTCCAGACAGGGAGGGGTAGTTTCTTACAGTAAGGAGGAGTAATTTCTTACACGAAGATAAGATTCAAGCTCAATTATACCTACCTAATAAGTTAGAGAGAGTGATTACAATGTTATAATGAGCTGATAAATGAGCTAAATAGTTTCAAGTTTTTTTTTTCTTTTTTAAAAAGTGCTGCTGTTAGTTTGATACTAGAACCAACTGAGGCAAGGGATGTGGGAAAGGTGTGAGTGTGGATACTGATAGATGAATAGGGCCATCAGCTATTGAACTTGCTTAAATAAAACTGTGAAGGAATTTTTTTTTGCCACCAATATTTTATTTTAGAAAAATGTTTCTGGCCTAGCTGTTGCCATGAGGGCTGTACAGCTTTCTGTACACGTAGTCTTTGATGGAATTGAGAAAATGAGCACTCATACCTTAGGAGGGTTTTTATAATCATCATGAATAACTTATTTAAAAGATTCTCTGTTATAAGAATTTTTATTACTGTCTATTTCTTCTCATAAGACCTGAAGTGAACTTAAGTTTATTTTATTCTCATATACTTGCTTTATGAATTTTAATAGATAAGATTGGATTTCACCACCCTTTTATTTTTAGTTAGAAATATTAAACATGCAGCTATATAGCACCCAGAAAGATAACTGAATTAAAAGCTTGAAGTGAAGGCTGATTTGAGAGCATACATAATTCTTCATTCATCTTCGTTTTGTTTCTTACACTGACTGAACTGGCCTGATACGTGGATTCAAGTTAACTTTTCTTGTTTTGATAGCTTGAATATGGTTTTACTGATGCAAGGCAATAGTGATGCTGCTCCCCACAAAAACAAAACAAAACAAAAACCAAACCAACAACCACCAGAAAAAAACTTCAGTAGCCCTCTCTATAAGACTTCGTCTTTCCCCGTGAAAGAGATGGGATACTGATGAACAGGGTGGCTTGAGTGCTGAAAGAGTAACACGGAAATCTTCCTGGGCTGTCTTTAGGCATTAAGCTGAGCTCTCCTCTGTTGGACAGGTCTGCTGGGAGTGAGCAGGATGCCTGCCTTTCTGCTGGCTGCCAGGCTAGTGTGGCAGTGACAGCAGGAGCAGAGCCCTCCTTCCTGGGGCTACCTTCGCAGGTGGTAGGAGGGTTTGCCTTTGAAGTCCCTATCCCATGCTGGTAGTTTCTGCTGTCCCCAGGAAGGAAGAGGAGGCAGTGCAACCCATGCTTTGCTGAAGATGAGTCTCATTTTTCTTGCTTCTCTCTTTGCCCACTGCTTGCCAAGCTGTCTAGACTCAGTCCAGAGTTTAATAAGCTGTAATGGGAAGGAGCTTCTTAGTCTGGCTTTTTCCTTTGAAGTGTTTACCTGGGAAACAATCTCCTCTGACAAAGTCCTTAGATCAGCAAGTGTTAACAGACAACCGTTGAGGCCAGCCTGTCCTGGAGCCTCACGGGGATCCACTCTCTAGCTGACTTGCTTCTCTTTATCCTGACCATGGAAAACTTCTGAGAAATTAACACCTTGTTTAAAGAAAAACATTGTCAGCACATTACTACTCAGTGGCAATCGTATCTGAAGGCCTATGTTTTGCTGCAATCATTCAGACTTGCACAGTGTCAAATAATTTGTATAATGTAACTTCTAGCTTTTAGGGCAACAGGTTGATTATTTCCAGAACCCAGATGACAGATGATCTTAGCTCTAGACTCTTTTTCACTACATTCACTTTGCAGTGGATAAACAGTACAGAAAGAAATTACAATAATCACTAAACCACCCATTGTCTCTGAAGAGAAGGGTTAGAGGAATTCTATCTGGGAAAAGTACAGGGAAGTAAAAGGTGATGGGAGATTAAGACGAAGAAATGTGGCACAAAGTTCTGTTAATGCATGCCTTTCAGGGCTTTTTGGTGTGGGTGGAAGGCAATGAGTGTAAAGGTACTTTCCTGCAATTTAATTTGTGACAAAGCTGGTAGAAAATAATTGGCAACCTGCAGTTTGTTCCTTATATTGGTTTTGAAGGTATAGTTAACAGTTATACGCAGTGCTGTGACAACTTCAGATACTGAAGTAGCACATCTGACAAATATTGGTGTTGAATGACAGTCCTCAATGATTGGGTATGAATGTAAGTAAGGACTGGAATAAAAGATATCTGTTGTTTGAGAGATCTGTTCTTGCCAGGGAAATACTCAATTCATCTTTTAAAATTGCATTCATAGCATATTTACTGCATTTGCTTAATCTATGTCGATTTAGCCTCCTTAAAATTATTTTAAAATGAATCTCTCTTGACCTATAATTTGATGTTCCAGTTAGTCTTCAACTGGATACATGAACGTTTCAGTGCCTGGTCACTGTAATATACAGGAAAACGTAAAAATAAATGGAAATCTTAAAGATAACACCCATCTGGAAAACAGCGGAAAACTGTCATGTACTGCATCTGGAATGACCTGTTCCCTCAAATTTGTATGTGGAATGGAGTATAAATCAAAGCTGTACAGAATTTTCCACTGCAACCAAACCAAACAACCCGTAGCAGAAAAGCTATCTGAATTCGTTATGAGGTGTTAAAAGGAAAGAAAGGGTTTCTGAAACAATACTGTGGGAAAACAAATCAGGAGTTAAGTATCAAAAAGTTGCAAAAACTTGAATATTTGCTTCAGCCTACTTTTGCTTGCAGTTTCAGTGACTGAGCTATCATTTCTTGGTTAATGAAATGACATGAGAAAGGAAGAGGATTATGAATACAAGTTGAAAAATCTCTTTTCATTAAAGGTATTGCCTTGTGAGGCAGTAACAGTGTATTTATCATGCTTTCTCCTTAGAAATATTATGTGGGTGCTGAAAGGTGCTGACTTAAAATTTTGCAGAAACAGACTTGACTAGCACTCCAATTAGAAAGGCTGAGTTGTGGCTATTTTTGTGAATAGGGAAAATTGCTAACACCACATTTCCAACTGGCAATTCATTTTTTGAAACATATCAGTATTTCTTTGATGGTTGTCTTTATTTTGTGGAGAAGCAGCTTGTTGATATAATCAACACTTGCTGTTTCTTTTTGTTGACTTAAGTTGCCAACAATTGTACCATGCGAGTGTGGCGTGATATTTGTCATTATTGTTTATTTATGTTCTTCAAAAAATAGGCAAGGAAAGACATGCAGATTGGTTTTGCTTTTTTTGCTCTGTGCCACGGGAGCGAATTTTCATTGGTTAATGGAAAAATTTTTGAGCATTTTCTTTTTTTATGGTAATTTGGTAAACATTTAGTGTTCTCATCTCATTAGAAACTGAAAGACAATAATGAAATGTAATGTGACAGCTTAATGAGGCAATATCTACTTAACTTCACCTGCTAATCATTCCTTCCCCATAAAAACATCCATAAGTCTCAGACTTCATTTGTTTTTTGACAGCACGCTTTATCCATGTGTTCATTCAGTTGGTAACAATTGCCTCAAAATATCAGAGAAAGGAAAGAATTATTATTTATGCTATGTGCTAACAAAGTTTTTTAGGAAAAAAACTTGGCAGAAGGCTTTGCTTATTTTTTCTTTTTTAAGCTCTTCACTAACAGAGTTTGAGCATCAGAAAGAGAAGCTATTTTGTGTGCTTCACGTGAAGATTGTAACAGGAATTAACTCCTGACTTTTATTACCTTTGAGGTGGACTTCTGTTGATATCTGGATTCAGATTTATTTTTTTTTAAATGGGTAATGTAGTCAAAAGTCTGTAAAATAGAATTTGTTGTTTTTAAAATACATAATTAATTTCTTCTCTCTGCAAAAGAAAAATAGTTAATTCTCAAGTATGTTCAGTAACGTTATCAATCTTGGGACTCTCTAGCTATTGGTAAAGCATGAGATTTGTTTTTGGTTCCCAAACAAATACCTAATCCTTACTTGGAATGTAACACACACCGTAGGCAGCAAACAAAGCATATGTTACTATACCTTTCTTGCACAATATGGCTTCTACAATGTCTGGAGGTGATTAAGAATATGGAAAACAAGCTTTCATGAATATGACCACATCTGTCTTTCTAACCAAATTCTCCTATGGGGTTTGAAATTCCAGTGCTCTGAGCTCCTTAGAAACCCTTTCAGTAACTGAAGGATTTTTCAGAACAATATTTAATGGGATGTGTTTAAAGAAAATGTCATGTATTGTGGCAAAATAAAAGGGAAATTGTTTCTCAGTCATCAGCTACAGGAACATTTCATGTCTTCTCTCTCAATAAAATCACTGGTGATGCAGTTTTCCTTTAAGCAGATATGCCCAATTGATCTTTTTAATTTTTTCTTTTCTTTTTCTTTTCCTTTTCTTTTTCAAAGGCCTAAGATTAAATAATTTTTTAAGTCCAAGTTCTCTTCATTTGTCCAGTGTAATTTAATCTGTGACACTTAGGTCAAGCGGAAGGTTAACTTCTACCGTGGAGTTAACTACACTATAAGACAGTGTTACAGTGATTAAATAATACTGTGGGTTCCTTCTGTTTCTGCTCTGAAGTATGTGTGCAAAATAAAGTCTTCTGGTTTAATTTAGGATTTCTATTTCCTTGTAGTCATAAGAGCTCCTGTATGGATGGATGTGCTGCAAATGTAAGGAATTTACATTACATCTGTTCTGAGTGGCCAGATACTCTTTTGGTGTAATAGCTGTTCACAGAGAGTAGCCCTTGTTCTTCATGAGTCTAGGTACACTGATGGCTCTGCCATGGAAGGACAATGTTCTGCAGTGTCACAAAATTGGCAGCCAAGTTCCAACATGGGATTCTACTGTTCTCCATCCGTTTTCTGCTATTAATATTATCTAGTTTTCTTTTGAGGTTTCAGTGAAAATAAGGTAGCCAAATTAGCTTATATCAGAAAATGCAATGAAAGAATGGCCCTTTGAGATACTGTGGATTTTCTTTGTGGATCCAGCTCTAGCATTTCTCTGAGTGGAAGAGCACATTGTTCCTCATAGAACACCTTACATGTAGAGTGGGCAAGAGATTAATGTACAACTTCTATGATTCTTCTGAATGCCAAGGTACTGTGATAAATTCAAGACTGAACTAATTTTTCTTGGGGCAGAGTTTAATGCTATTAACATTAAATGGATTATTTTGAATTAATTTCTTTGTACTGGTGTATAAAGAAGAGTCATGTGAAACTACATGTCTGGCAAACTTTATTGCAAGGGCCAGGATGTGCCCTGTTTACGCTCTTCTTCAATGTAAGTGAGAATCAAGCTTCTGAGATTGTGTTATTGGTCTTTATTGGTTTTGGATAATAGTGCTTCTAAAGCGTTTAATTGTTGAAGGAAAAAATACATATTTTAATGGTACAAAAGGGATGGGTTTCATGTCACTTATTTTTAAAAAAATCTTGCAACTTCAGCACAGTTTTCTTTAATAAGGTGAGACACACAGGGCTGCTGGTTCTGAATTTCTCTCTGGGGAGAGAAAATAAAAACTCCATCAGTAGCTCAGTCAGCTTAGTGTGTATGCAGGGAAGGCCCAGGAGGAGCTGAAAGAGACAGCCAGATGTCAGCTTGATGGGGAAACTTTTGTCCGTTTCTGTTCAGGCTGTGGGGTGTTTCATGAGAGGGTGATAACATACGGAATAAATTATGGGGAAGCTATTTTGAAGCTAAAAGCATAAATGAATTCAAGAGACACCTAGATTTCTTTCTAGAGAAAGGCAGTATTGCGGAATATTGTGAGAAAACAGGATGGCTGCATTAACGGCATCCTAAAGTACGGAGATATTCAAGGCCAGCTGGCCTTTTATTCCTAACGTTTCTGTGTTTTTTACTTTTTTTCTTGAATATTTGTGTTCTGAAATATCCATCTTCAGCCTGTTAACAACACTGGGTATTGCAGTGTTGTTTGGTAACAACTGTATTGCTATGAACAATAGAGTAGAGAACGTTTCACTACTAGTTGACATTTTTGGGTCTGTTGGGATGTCATGAGCTGTGATATTAGGCTGATTCCCAGTTGAAATATGAGTTTCAAAACTGGCAAGTTAATTGAGGCTAAGGTTATTGTCCTTATGTGACTGAAAGGAATTGCCCTTCACAAATAGAGTACCTTTCCACATTAGTCTGAGTGGTATGGGGAAGGTTGTGCTGTATGGATGGCTAACAAGAATGCTAAATATGGTGATTAATTTATTACTCAAGAAGACAATAGGGGAACATTTTAAAAAGCTGTACTTCTGGACTCTGTGTTATTTTGGTCCATTTCTAAGGTTACCTATTTACATATTCCATATCTTACTTTGACATCTCTGTGTACAAAGCTATTTTGGTCTCTCCCTACTCTGTTGAGTATAATTAAAAATAAATTGTTCTATAAAAGTAATTTACTCCTGTCTGAGATCTTCCAAGACTTATGCCCTAAATGTACATTCTTATAAATGTGATGTGGTACAAGTGGGACAAAATGAAATATTCCCCTTTCCTGCTTAGGGACCATCTTTCCATGGTGCTGTATGTTTCCTGCCTTAGCTTTCAATAAAATTGTAGGGTACTTAGTTTGGAATCAGGCCCTCACAGTCCTGTGCTCACTGCAGAAACAACGAATTGATTTAGTAGTAGCTTAGAGAAAAAACTTCTTCACGTCAAGTGTTATAACTATACAGCAGATGACATTTAAACATTTTGTACTGTTGTTCTCAGATAAAAATTGTAGAAAAACAATGCTCTTTTGAACTAGCACAAGGGTAATTAAAACCTGAACAGTTCATTATTGTTCAGATGTCTCCAGCTTTATTTTGTTTTCTACCAGAAGCTCTTCTTGAATTGCAGTATTTGCAGTCAGAGCCTTTGCTCACAAATGAAGTTTCCCCATAGTAGGTGATCATATACTTGTCTGACTGTGCTTTCACAATGTAATGTGTGAAATAAAAGCCTTAGTACAAATAAATACACTTAATATGCATTGTAAAATCAGGAAATTTATCTTTGTGCTTAAGTATAAGCATGCACAGAAGATCTCACTGTATAATTGTTTTGAAACAGAGTAAAGAAAACCTCGTTCATGTGGACTACTGTATCTGGCCTCTTCTCTTGTCTGTTCCTTCCTTCTATCTCATGCCCTCCAAGGGCTTCCCACAGTTGCTTTCCTTGCATGTAATCTGGCCCTTGAGCTTTATTCTTTTAAATTATTCTTCACTTACACAAGTCAAAATCTGAAATTCCATTTCCATCTGTTTTAAATCAAGAATGAGAGAAAGAAATAACTTCCTACAATTCAAGGGTGATTGTGCAAGATCTGAAAACAGAGCTTGGTGGTAGTGGAAAAAAGCCAGCATGTCGCTGCTTTGTGAGCTGAAGCATCTAATTGTAACTAGAGGGAGAAAGTAAGTTAAGTATCAGAATGTGTTTAATATTTCTTTTGTTGGTGTTAATCCAGCAATAAAAGATGTAGTCTCAGATGATGATAGGAGAATCAGGAATAGTCTTTGGTGTTTGCTGACAAAAATAAAGAGGATTTGGGTCAAAAAATGTCCCTAGGAAGAGACACTAATTAGGTGGCTGCTTGGAAAAGGAGTTCAGAAAAGCTTTGTTAATTGTTTGGATGCTGTTCGCGCTGGATCTGAATGTATCAGCATTTTAAGCCATTACTACCTTGCCACCACTCCAAACCTCCTGATGAAATAACTTATTTACCGCAGGTGCTTATAGACTGCCTGTAGCCTGCTGAGATCGTTTATCCAGCCCATGGTGGCATCATCTTTGGGGATGCTGAAAGGCACACGATCTGGTAATGGGCAGTAGGAGGGCCACATTCCCTCTCTTTCCCCCGGAGGAGGTGGCAGCTGGGAGAAGGTTGCCACAGGCCCAGTTGGTTAATTTCTCAACCCACTTCAGTGGGAGCCTGAGGTGCCTGTGGGAAGCTAAGTCTGTAGGAGTGAGTAGGTGGAGGGCAAGAACAGCCCATTGCTGCCGTGCCTGCTCAGTGAGTGGGGTTCGGGTCTGCTGCTCCGACGCAGTGCGGTTTCGAAGTGTGCGCACACGAGGCAACTGCTGAAGCGAGCACAGGCATGGCAGCCCCTGACAGCTGGCAGTGCTGCATCGCTCTGCCCAGCAGAAAGATTGGACACTGGTCAACTGTAGTGTCTCCAAAATGTGAAGACCTTGTGAATCTCAATGGCAGTGCTGTACAGATTCACAAATTTCATGGATGAACAAACACCAGATTATCATTCCGGACTTTTATTCTGTGACATGGCAAATAAGATCAAAGTTGGCAAATTCTAGAAATGGGATTTCTAGAAGCAATTATGATTTTTCAGTATCTGATTTGTTCACGAGTGGTTTAAACCAAGCAGTTTTATTTAGGTTGTTTTATTTTCCATGTTGATGGATCAGAATCCATGGAATGGGTCAGATTTTACCACAGGACACACCTGAACAGTCTCTGACTCTCGTCTCTGCTGTAGAAGCCTTGCACCTGACCAGTGATGCTGTTTTTTGGAGGGTCTGCACCTGTGTCTTCATCTAAACCTACGCTATGTACTACTTATTCCTAGTCACAAGAGTAGTGTGCACATGCGAGGAAGTTAGAGCATTTTGTGAAGGCTGAAAATGTAAAAATCAGGCCTTCAGGAGGCAAAGGTCTAGACACAAGCATGCTGTGGTGCTGTGCGCACAGGAGATCATCACACCTAATAGCAGGCAGGCAAGTGCCACTCCAAAGGAAGGTGTAGGTCTCCGTTAGCATTTCCGCTTCTCTCAGAGCTAAAGGCAAGTTAGACACCCTCCAGGGGAACTTTTTTTCTCACCCTCCCTCTTACCTTTGTAATGGTTTAAATACAAAATACCAGCTGTGTACAGGCTTGGCCTTGGGAGAAGGCAGAGGTTGAGATTGTGCCTGGTTATTAGTGTTGCTGCAGAAGCACAAAGGTCTTGTGAGCTCCTATTCTGGTAAGCACCTGAGCAAGTAACAGTCCCAACCTATCCTTAAGCAATTAATCCATTTCATATTATTTTTTTCTGTAAAATAGGCCAGGTGGCTTGATTCCCAGTCCCTTGGCTTTGATCATTAAACAATATGCCTTTTCTGACATATGAGTCTGAATACCCTGTGATAGGCAAGCCAAGCAGATCAATGGAGCTGTGTGTTTTCTTAAAGCCTCTGTTAAGTTGTGGAATAAAACACAGCTTATTTTGAATTGAGGGGAAAAAATATATTTCTCCTTCACAGAGATGAATGGAATTGGTTGAACACTGGTTTTGCTTCCAAAAGAACTCCTGCTGCACTTCATACTTTTGCCAGTTTCACATGGAACTTCCTGAATTTCTCTCTCACTATACATATGATGTAATATATAAGCATGGTATTGAAATGTGGCTGGAATGTTATCTTTATTGAAGACTAGCATGACTGCCTTCATGAAATTATTGCAATGCACCAGCTTTGCGTGAAAAGCTTGTTCTTGTTCCATTATTTAATGGTATATATACAGCACTAAAATATTTCATCCCTCTGTCTAGACATCAAAATATTGGATTTGGACACCTCATGCTAACACTGAAGTTTTAGAATGAGCTCAGCATTGTCTATCCAATAAGTTGGTAAACTTTTCTGTTAGGTTTACCTTTCCCAACCAGGGAATAAGATTCTTTGAGCTAAAAGTGAAACTGCTTTCTACTGCCTAGCTACCTTCCCCCAGAAAGGGAAAGTGTTGTCAGTAGAGCAGCTGTTACATAATACCCTGTAGACAAAATACTGGGGGTGGCACATTGTTCAGTAATCTGACTTGTTCATTTGCCAAATAGTGATTTCCATGAAAAAACTTGTTGGCATAAGGAGCTTGATGCATCACGTCACTTTATTTCTGTCTGTCCCTCCGTGTGCGTATTACATTTCTTACAAACAGGTGAAGCGATCTGAGTGAGATTAGCCTGTGTTCCAAGTTTGTTAAACAAAGAAGTGGAAATGACAGGAGTCTTTCAAGTGATGGTGATGACAGCTGGTGTAAATTTGGGATCAAAGCTAGTCTCATACTAAAAAATGCTTAATTATTATTCTGAAAGAAAGAGAAATGGAAAAGGATACCTCTTCTGGCATGCCCAAGGTAATTAAATTAGATTCAGGCATACTTTCTTGCACATTAGAAAACATTTCACTAGCTTAGAGCACAGCAGGTGGTTACCCTTGTCTTCTAAGTTATTACCTTTGGATATGTGGCCTTTGACAATATATTTGGAGAGAACAGCACTGGCAAAAGCTAATACGTTTCAGCAGCTAGGTCTCTTAAAATTGTGGGCATCCAAATGCCCCTTTTGTCTCCTGTCATCTTTCCTTGTGTTAAACCATCAAGTTCCACTTCAGCTACCAAGTACCCCTTTCTCTGTGAACGGACAGACATAGTCGATTGCTTGTGTCTTGCAAAGCAAGTGTCAGCTCTAAGCAATGCAGCAGCAGTGCGTCTGCTTAAATAAAAGCAGCACGCTGTAAGTCCAGGAAGTTTTTCAGGAAGCACGTGATTTTGATGAAAGACTATAAATTACTGTCCGAAGCAATGAAGGCCTTTGCGTACACTCTGCCGTAGAGTAATGTAGTGGGACTGCATAGTGGAGATCTTTGGAAAATTGATAGACCGCCTGTCCCTCTGCGGATGTTGTCTCCTCATTGTTTCAAATGAACTTCATTTACTGCTTTAAGAATGGCATTTCTTATTTACTTAAGATAACATAATATCGATTTAGGAAGTTCACATGCCAGCAGCAGCCCTGTGGTCAGAAATAGCTCTGTGCTGTGAAATATTGCTGCTGTTGTGGTGAATTCCTGTGCAGAACTGTCGATAACATGAAATAGTAATGAATCTCTTATATAAAGCCTAAGAACACCTAGAAAGGAGGTGACACCATAACTCATTGCTAAGTTATTTTTCCTACATACTCTTTAAAGTAAAATGAGAGAATTTTTGATTGAAGTAATTAGATCTGGAAAACAAGTGCTTGTCCTCAGCAAACAAACCATCTGAGAGACTTCTGAAGAGAAATGTAAACCTTATTTGTAACTTGGCCTCTTCCCTTACCACACAACAACCCCTATGTCCATCATATTTGCCCATCAGCCACTCTAACCTTTTTGTCATCAAAATCTGACACAATTTTTTGTATTTTCCTTCTAGGTGTTGAGCTCTTATCGGGCATGAGTTGATTTCCTCTTCTTAGGCAATACTTCAGCTTCTTTCAGCAGAGAATCATCCACCATTAGGGTGCTGGATGCCCTTTCTCATGCTTTAGCTGTGTGAACAGTGCTGAGTCCCACATTTCCACCTTGGTCTGCTCAGTGCTTTGTCATGCTCAAAAAACGCTGTTTCATGTGGTGTTTACCTTGAGCCCAGGCTCTGTTCTTAACTAAGTCAAAGGATTTTAGTATTATTAACCTTAAATAAAGTAATACAAGACTTTTCTTTCTAGAGGTTATTTTGTGGGAGTAGCTTTGTTATTTTTGTATACTTGATGCAACCTGGGTTTTCTCATGAGCCTTTACCTAAAACAAAATTTCTTCAGAAGTTATCTCCAAGTTATGAACAGACAAAATCTGCTGAGCCTAGAATTAAAATATTATCAGATGTTTTACCATTTTACCTGGTTCTCTACATATGGCCAATATAAACCAAGCCGAGTAGCATTTATTTTTTACCCCTTTCCCCAAAGGGCTTGAACTATAAAAGGTCTCTCAACAGCTTTGTTCTTGGTTTTGTCTCGTTTGTTCACCTGACCCTATAGAAGATCCACCAAATTATTTTTGTTTATTTTTTTGTGAAGTGAATTAATACTTCAAAGCTTGCTTTCCCTTATGCATTCCAAGTAAGAATTGATATTTCTGACTAATCTCTGAGCTCTCAAAACTTTTCAAACAGATGGCATGAGATGTATTGCTAAAGCCCGTGCATTAATGCGGTGTGATGTAAATTATTTAATTGAACTCTGACAACCTGCTAACCAAACTGTGAACCTTACATCATGCACTAGGTACTTATATGGATTAAGATAAACTCTCCTGTAAGCAGTAAGAAATGAAAAAGGATTCCCATACATGTAGAAGGAAAATTGTATAAACATACTGCTAAAATAGTTTAGAAACCATGCAATCACTTGCTATTAGCGTACCATGTAAAGATCGTGGAAATGTGGCATACTAAACATAAGTGGTCCAACCTTGGGCGACTTGCTTAGTGGATGAGGGAAAGGCTGTGGATGTTGTCTACCTAGACTTCAGTAAAGCCTTTGACACTGTTTCCCACAGC
>NW_008794665.1:8255473-8272021 GCF_000699145.1 Aptenodytes forsteri | reverse complement strand
AGTGGTTGATTCACCATCCCTGGAGGTATTTAAAAGAGGTGTAGATGTGGTGCTTAGGGACATGGTTTAGTGGTGGACTTGGCAGTGCTAGATTAATGGTTGGACTCGGTGATCTTAAGGGTCTTTTCCAACCTAAATATTTCTATGATTCAAAGCTGGTGCTATCACAATAGGGACCTCTTTTTCTAAAGATCTTTAAATGAGGTATGGTATTGTCTGTCACTTATGTAATCTGATTGGTTTATATTTATGTATGAGAGAGTTATCGGTACACTAAGAATATATTCCTCTAAGGGGAGGATAGCTGTGTTAGCTTGGTACATAACTGAACCTGCAGTAACTACAATGAACTATTCAGAAAAAATTGTGAATATAACTTATGGGGTGCCTCTGTGCATGGCAAGCTACAGTTTTCACGCATTGAGCAAACAGTTGCTGAACATACAGACTCGAGCTTGTTAACTGAATGGTTTGGTTGAAATAGCTGTTTCTTTACTCCTTGATGGGTAAGGTAATAAAATCTGAGAACATGATACATGAATCCCGCTATGAAGTATAAATAAAAGGAGAATTGAAGCTGGACTTTTTCTAACCTTTGGATAATTGCTTGCAAAACCAGAAAAGCTTTTAATTCGTATTAGTCAGTGAAGTCTAATGTCCCAAACATCTATCCTTTATTGAAGTATGGTATTGAATGCTGCAGACTGCCTTCACACAGAGCTGTAATTTGTTCTGAAAATTCTTCTCTTTCTATAGCGACAGTGCTTTGACTCTAGACATGCTCTCATGCCTTCTTTTCTTCCAGCAATGCAACCTAATAACTTTTTTAGCTCAATACCCAACTTCAGCTATGCTAGCAGATAACTAGAAGCCTGCAGTTGATAAAGAAGGAGAAAAGTAATAGCAATCACAGTGTTGACACAAAATAAATGAAGGGCACAGTTTTCTAGAAAATGGAGTCAAGTAATGGCAAGAGGATTAGAAAACAGTGGGACATCCAGCCTGCAGACCTATCCTGAGAATTTTTCTCCTAAAACTACTTGGAGAGATGAGTACTTGCTTCCAGCCACATTCATGAGGTTTTTTATGAATGCCTAAAATCCCATTATGGAGGAAATTAAGCTGCAAACATAAATGGTCTATGAGATAAAAATAAAAGAATAAAATGCAGGTTCAAAAAGGAACTTGCCAGAATCACTCAGATACAACTCAGACTATATCCAAAGCTATATGAATTTTTTTTTTTAAGGTGAGAAATAACTTATTTTTTCTTCTGTTGTCCTTGACTGAAGGATATTTATATCTCACAAAGTATTTAAAAGATAAACTGATGATGAACAAATGCAAGAAAAGATTTTTTTATTAATTCATCTGTAATGTATTCCTATGCTGTAGGATGAAAGAGGATAAAATTTATGTTCTACCAGACTTTTTGACCATGCAGCTTTGTTCTATCAGAATAGTGTTAGATACAGATATTTCAAAGCATAACATATGTATATGCTCCTTAGCCTTTTTATTGAAACTCCTCTTTAACTAGTGGGTCAACAAGCCTGTTACAGAGATTCTAGTAATTGAGTGTTAAAATGCAAATATTTAATTTTTTAAATTATTTTTAATTACTCGGTGTTTCTCTGTAATGTCACTTCCAAGAAATGGTGAATCCATTTCCAGCATCATAATTGGCACCTTGGAGAATCTGACATATACAGTGCTGAAGTTAAACTGGTTTTCATGGAGAAATGAGACTGATGCCTTAGTAAGACTCCAAGTTAAGAACATATGAATGGCTACAAGTGGATGCTGTCGCAGAACAGCTGGGAAGGTCTGTTGTCCTTGGACCAAAAAGTGACCTGAAATACAGAGTGCATTTTGTTGCTTAGCATGCATCGCCTTCTTCCCAAGGCTTTTTTCGTGTTTTTTCTTTAATTTAGCCCCTGCTGCTGTATCACTGTAAGTAAATCATTCCTTACAGAGGAAGAGGAAAGAGAGAGGATGTTGACTGAGGCCAGAAACAGTTCCTGCTAAATGCAATATAAAGGAGTGTCTCCGGAGAAATTTCTTATGTTATTGTGAAGCTTCTAGAACTCATCATGGTTACCAAAATAGCTCTACTGTGAGACTGCAAGGTATCTGTTTGTTTTGTGGGCTAGGTGCCAGGTTATTTCCACATGGAAACACATTAGAAGAATAACTTCACAGGCTTTCTTAGCCCTCACAGGACATTCTGTGTGAGAGTGCAATCTGCTCCCTCTCCACGTTCATTAAAAATGCTTTTGATAGTGAATTTGTTTGCAGAGTTTAGTGGAAATAATTTCCTTTTCATAAAAAGAAATGATCACATGGTCTTCATAAAGGACAAGCCCATCCAAGTACAGACTGAGCCATCACTTTCCACAACTTGGATTGCCATCTTTTTCCCCATGACACTTCAGGAGTTCTGCCTACTCCATGCTGAGGAGACTTGTTAATACGCTGTTGTACAGATGCTTGACTGCACCTCATCAAAGCTTTAGTTTGGCTCTTAACTGGGAGTTTGTAGGTAGCCTGTCTGCTGAGTCATCTGCAAGTTGTATTACAACAGGATCACATTTGCTAGTTGGGTTGATTGGCAGTGATCTGTGGGACTGTCTGAGCATTAGGAAGGATGGATGTCACTCACCAGCAAAGAGCTGGGTGGCACTTACGTTTTACCTTGGGGGGCTGGGGGGAAGCTAATCTGGCCTTGGGCATAGTTTTGAGGAGACAACTCTGAGTAACAAATGGGAAGTTGTGTATTATGCAGTTTTTGAATTAGACTGTAGTATAATGCTGATTTCAATTATTTTACATTTTTCAGTACTAGTCATCTCTGACATGTCTTTAGAGATTGACCCTTTTTTAACACAAATTATCTCTGTAATGACTACAGTGCACTCAGGAAAGAGTAAAATTGCCTATTCTAAGCACCTTTTGCCTGAATTAATGGTTCCCTGTTCTGGTAGCGGTGCACTTTGTCAGCTTTTTTTTTTTAAAATCAGGTGGGGAAATCTTGTTAGTACTAAAGAAATGTTTGTAATAAATAGAAAAATCTGAAAAGTGTGGAAATTTTTTTCTCAGGAAGGCATAGCCTGTATCACCAGGGAAACCCTCTGTGGTGGATCCCTAGATGACTGTGGAACCATTTCTGAAAGCTTCCCTCCTTCTGGAAACCGACTGTCAGCTGTAGCAAAGCATTGAAAGGGAAACCTTTCAAAGTGAGGAGGCTGCAAACATGGTGGAATAAGTGCTGTTTAATTGCCCCAAAGCAAATAAGGAGAAGATTAGGCGCTTTGAGGTCCCTACACATTCATGCTTGCAACAGAAGTACCTTTTGTGCAGTGGCCTCTGTCCATGTTGTACATATGATAGTGACTGGCATTGGCTGCAGATATAGAAAGATTCATACAGTTATGCTTGTCAAAGCTCAAGAAGTTCCACCTGGGGTTTGTAGACCCTTCTTCAGCTGTGACACAGCCAGTGAATAACGTGGCAGGAGTTGTTGAGGATAGATCTCCCATGTGAATGGGGAGGGTTTTATCATAAATCCACTATCTGCTATTTTCTTGTGCTTCGTGTGGAGACTGTTTTGCACTAGTACCTCAGTACCTTGTGGCTTTGCTTTTGTTCATTGAGCAGGCTGCTGCTTTTTGCGTATTTCATATAACTAGTTTCTAGGAGGTGTGCCAGCTGTGTCTCTAAAAAGTTTTCTGTAAAATCCCTTAGAACTCAGGATATAGTAATACGTAAGAGGAGATTTGCATCATAAAATGAAAAAATCTGTTTTTATAAGATGTAGTACTTTGTCCTATGTTTTTAAAAAATCTCCAGGTATGGCAGTTTTGTTTTTTGTATTTTTATCCTAGAGTAAGCCACCTTCTTATCAACTAGTTTGCAAAATATACTTATGTTTCTATAATACTCCAAATGTGTGTCTAATCTCCTCTTCACATTTGACTCCTGATTTTTACAGAGACTGACAAACAAGAGATGTTTTTGAAGTACAGGAGTGTAACTGATATCCAAATTTTCTCTTTATATGCTGTTGACATCCAGGTGAAGGGTCTATTTCAGTAAGTAATAATCCAAGACATTAGATTCTTCAGTCTTTTGTGGGCACCTAAATAAATACCATGGCTTTCAGTACCATTGGAGGTTCATTAGCTTTCAGTGATTCTGTTAGCAAGTGTTTGGGGCTCATTTCTGATCTAAGACATTGAACGGCAGAGCGTTGTCCTTGGAAAATCTTTTACTCCACTTCTACATGCAAGCCCAGCAGCAGACTATTCAAGATAAGTTTTGAAATGTGTCAGCCTGTTTCAGATTGGAACTAATTCAACTGCATCAACTTATAAAGAAATTAGTTAAATGACTGTTTTAGCTAAAGAATTGCCATTTGTTACAAAAGGTGAATGGAGTACTCTGCTACACATTATACTTAGGCTGTGAAAAGTTGCCATAATTGACCCTAAAATAATTTATTGACTTCAGAAGCAACAGTAACTGCTTTTGAAAGCTCTTCATGTCTTTCTAAGCCTCTTATAAACTTACACTGCAATTGACTGAATTTTTTTTTTCCTTTTTTTGCAACATTAAGAAATGAGGAAATGAGTCTACATGCTGGTCAGTGCAGTTATAGAAGGTATTTATACTCAATTTTTTTGGCTAATGTGTTTGTTTATCCTTATAAACGATTCTTCAAGAAACACTGCTACAAGCATTGTCTTTCATGAGCTCAGGAAGTCCTGTTCTCTGTCCGTCTGTGTCCTTCTGCCTTCATCATTCAGTACCTCACACTCAACCCAAAATAATTACTTCACTCATCAGAGTACTGTTATTTTTATAAGCTCGGATGATGTTGGTTGAGAAAATAAACTTTCAAGTGTAATTTCAATCTACTATATTCTTCTCGACAGTCAAACTGAAGTGTTAGTATTTGAAATGAAAGTGACAAGGAAAGTATTTCTTCGTAACACTTATGAATAAATTACCATTACAGTAACACTGGCAGCAAACTAGAGATGAAGGAAAGTGTTCATTTACATTTCAGTACTTGAAAGGCCTATATTTTAGTGGTTGCCTCATATACCAGAAATGTACCTTTTAATTTAGTCTAAGTAAACAACATGAGTGGGCTTTTTTCACCACTATTTTTCACTAATTTGTGATAAGCATAGTTAAGTTTGGATGATGGATGTGTTCCTTGCTGGGCTAATCGATACAGCAAATCACTTGCAAAACTAAAAAGTAATTATATGGGGGCAGAATATGGAAGGGAAATAAAGCAAATCTGTTAGTTAGGAAGCCGTTTGAAGATTAAAACCACAGATTAAACATTCATGAATAAATTATCAAAG
This sequence comes from Aptenodytes forsteri, assembly GCF_000699145.1. Lineage (NCBI taxonomy): Eukaryota > Metazoa > Chordata > Aves > Sphenisciformes > Spheniscidae > Aptenodytes > Aptenodytes forsteri. Next base: position 8,266,646 of record NW_008794665.1, on the reverse strand, counting down.
GCTTTATCAAATGTCTAAACCTCGTAAAAAGCTTGACAACACTCCTATGTGTCTTTCCTTGTCTGTCTAGAATGCTTGCTTTATATAAATGCAAAAAGACTTCCTTGTTCAAGAGAAATCATTTAGTTTAAAAACATTCTGACTTTCTCCACAAGTGATTTCTGTCATTTAAAGGTAATTTTTGTTTGTAAGAGCAAACGCCTGGCATGTTTTCAGATGTGAGGCACAGGGCTTTGGATTTTCTTTTAAGACTTTTTGTTATTAACCTTTCCAAAAGAGAATGTGACATTTGTGCGTTACATTGCAAACTTCATCTGCTTGGGGTTTTTATGAGGTCATTGAAATACTATTTTTTTTTTCTTCCTTTTTTCCTCCTGGTATTTTAATTCTTCTAAGAACTTTTCTGAAGCAGTTATGAGTCTTCAGATTACTATAGTTAGTAATGCGCTGAGTTGCTACTAACACTCAGAAGTAGTCATGGGAGGTCGGGTGAGGTGGCCACTGGAAGATTCATCTGCTTGGGGTTTTTATGAGGTCATTGAAATACTATTTTTTTTTTCTTCCTTTTTTCCTCCTGGTATTTTAATTCTTCTAAGAACTTTTCTGAAGCAGTTATGAGTCTTCAGATTACTATAGTTAGTAATGCGCTGAGTTGCTACTAACACTCAGAAGTAGTCATGGGAGGTCGGGTGAGGTGGCCACTGGAAGAGAACCACGCCTCATCTTGACATGCAATCTAAAATGTATTTATTTGGCAAGACAGATACAGTGGGTCAATAGTGATTCCTGTTTTACAAACACGCGTGCATCACACGCAAATGAGAGCTCAGTCCTACAGTTCAGACCTGTCCAGTGCTGGGGCAACGGGATACTCAACCAGGCGACATGCAAGGTGTGTGGATGACAGCTCAGCTACTACATGTAGCAGTTGTTCTCATCAGACTGCAGCTTCTACAACGTATTCAACATCCATGTATTGCATTTTTTGCTCTCCCCCCCAGCCCCTCTGCCTGCCCTGGGACTATTGTCTTAACTATTTATTGCTCTCTACATTAGATCATTGGCATACTCATATAGCCCCAGGCCAATCTCTCTGACTTCCTCCTTCCTTGAGGCTAATTAGTGGTTGCTGCTGTGGTTTCTATCACCCTTTGGCCTCCCGCCTGTATGTGTTATAAGAAATGTTACCTTTGTTATCCGGCACATGCTGGATTAATCTAGTCAGTTTGAGCTGGGCAGATTTAGTCAAGTCTCATTTATCTAGGCAGTGCCTTGGGTAGGTTACACCTGGTGTTGTGTATTATGAAAATGAGCATTTTGGGCAGAATATTAACTGGGCAGGCGAACGGCAGCCTCACAGTAAGGTGTTGTTTGCGGCCACCTATTTGGTGATACAGGAGTCCTGTAGTTATGAATATGGTAATAAACGGAGTACTCTGCACTGCCCACCTGTGTTTCTGATCTCCGCATCCCTTCTATGCCAACCTTTCTGTCCTCACGCGGAAAGGAGCCACAGAGCTCAAGTAATTGAATGATTAGAAATTGGATTTTCAGAGACACTTTGTAGAAGCTTTTTCCTTCTCAAATATCTTTGCCTGAAATATAGTATTTCCCCAGTGATTGAGTTCTGGCAAGGTGAAAGGGTGCCTAAAAAGTTATTCTTTTACTTTGAGGTTAACACTGAAAGCTGGGTTTTGTGTTTTCCAGTGACTTGGATAAATTTGGAGGGTTTTTTAATGGTTTTAAGTTGTTCTTTGTAGGTAGGCGGCAACTCTAAATTGACTGAAGAACCTACAGAACATCAGAGAAGAGCAGTAGCTATTGATTCAGTGCCACTTGTCTGAAATCCTTTCTAGAAAGCAAAATATATCATCTTTCAGAGCTGACTACCACTGTACTGCCAACTTATAAAGTCAATTTCTCAGGGAACTTCTTGCTCGTAGGCTGAGACTTCATTAGTCCTAAATGTATAATAATGATCTGAACACCATGGTATGCATATCCTTTTCCTAACCCAATCTAAACTTATATAATTGCAGTATAAATACGGAACTATATGATTCTATGATAAAGAAACATTTGTACATATTTCTACTGATTCTTAGTTTTTTGAGACCTATGATGGTTTAGGAAACAGGTGTAGAGTTGTTTGACCTTTTTGCAGCATGTACCACTGCAGTAGGTACCAGAAATCCCGCAGATCATATGCAGGAAAACATATCTTTAAAATTGGTGGAAGCTTTCCTAGAATAAAGGTGACTGTAGAAAGAATTGCTGATTCAGAGGGAAACTCTCAAAGTCATGACTATAATTTTTTTTTTTTCTTCTGTACAGTGATATAGTAAGGGAAGAAAGAAAATTCAACCCTGTTGATTTTAGGTCCTTGTCTGTAGATGTGTATAAATGTTCCCTTTACTTCCTTTGAGATGCTGAGGAGGCAAAGTACAGAAGAGGGCCTCTAGGTCTTAACCACACATCCTGTGCATGATAAATGAGTGGCGCTTACGTTGTTTCCATTTAAGTCTGGAGTCCTGTCCTGCACCTGTGCAAACGATAGCTTTGGGAGGTGGATCCGGAGTAGTGCACTGGGTCAGCGCGTGGCGGAGGATCAGGCTGGTGTTAGTGAGACAGCATGTCTGGATGCTTCGCAGCACTTTTGTCTGCCCTCATGCTTCAATTTAGAGATACCAGTTCAAATTCTTTTCAGTGCTGGAAAGCTTTAAAAGCGAGGAAGGTTTTGAGTAGTTCTGAGGGACCATATTGACTCCATGTATGCGACTCTCATACAATGAAAGGTTTCATAGAATTTAAGAATAATACCCACAGCGTGAATCACTAATGCCATTGCTGAGTGGCTGGGATCTAGCCATGATTCCTGCATTTCTTGAATGTCGCTACCACATCAGCTTCTCAGGACATTTTGTCCAAACACTGGGAGGTTGACAGACAGGTCCATGTTTGGCCTGCAGCATTACTCACACTCTGATGCTGTCAGTGATGAAACTGTATAGCATGGATTCAAAGCAGACTATAGGTGACAGCAGGTGTTCCATTACTCACTGTCTGATAACCCTTTTCTTACCTCGACCCCTGCTGCCCAACACAATGCAACTTACTCTGCCACTGGACCTGTTATTGAATCTGTTTGTGGCACTCAGATAATGCTCCATAGGTGCCTGAGAAATTCTGGTGGGACTTTTAACTAGTTCCTTAAAAGGTCCATGAAGATATTGTGATTTTCTGTACAATCTGTTTTGCTAAAACTGGATTCCCAAGCATGGAGCAGCAGATGATGGTGAGCCAGTAATAGTTTGCTCTTTTACAGTATGTTGATCAATGATCTCAAGCTGCTTTGCACACATTATGTTTATCAGCATCATCCAGAGTTTGCACCTGTTTCATTCAGAGAGCCACTGAGGCCCGGAGAGGTTTTACGACCTGCCCAGAATCACATAGCGCAAATAAATTATGAATCTGGAAATGTCTCCTTGCAGGATATTGTGGCCTCAGTGTGTGCTAGCAGCACGTTTCACGGTTGGTCCGCAATGAAGACTTTGTGAAGGTAGCCCACTTACCAATTTTTAGGGCGTGTTGGTGCTGCACTCTGCAGGCCTTTGCAAAGGCAGAGGAAGCAGCCTCTTGTCTCATTGTGAACCTTTTTCAGGTGATTTTAATGCCTGACTGTGTATTTCTAAGAGCAGGGCCTGTAGTGGGAAGTTATCCCTTTGTGGCTTTTCAAAATATTGGCAGCTTCTTATGTGCTTACCTTTGGAATAACTGTTTCAAAGCTGTTTGTAGTTAGTTATATTTGTGGAAACCTGTATATTTATTTCTAAAAAGTTATTTATAGAAAGTAATTTTGGTTGATTTTTTTTTTTATGTGACTGCACCTATTTTCTTTTTCGACAAGAATTGGTGTTTCTATCTTCATCAGGGCAAATTTGCATGCACAGTAGCTAATGTATAATGTACATCTGGTATGGTCTCAATATTTATGAAGTGTCCCATAGTGAATCATATTTAAACAGTAGCTTTTTGGTTGTGGTGGGTGGGGGTGGGAGGCACAGAGTGGATTCTTTTTTGCTCTTTATCCAGCACGAATTTCTAGAGAACTCTGTGTTGGTTGTTTTTCCCGTTTTGTGAACCAGACGAGATGCTGTACATTTCAACCAGATACTTAATGTTCACAGTCTTTTTGTCTGTACAGAATATTGCAAACCTTTATTCAAAGACTGCAAGTTCAAATATGTAAATAGGCAGTTATATTTTATTCATGGTACCAAAGGTATTATATTTTATTAGTGTTGAATTAACAAGAATAAGCCTTGGGAAAATGTCTTGGATCACACTGCATTCTGTGGTGGCTGAGTAACGAGAAGATATTCGGAAGCCAAAAGGCTTCTCTTCAGTCGAGAATACAACTGGAAACTATTGCTAAGAATGAATTTTGTCTATTGTTTCAAAATTTAAAGCTCTTTTGCCCTTGTCAATGTAACATGTGATCCTTGATCTAATAAATGAGGTGGGATCCTATTGAGGGGCCTGTTAAACTTAATGTGCCAGTCTACTTGCATGCTACTGTTGCTGTTTTGTTGAGAGGGTTGGCTGTTCATATCTTGATTTTCTCAAATACATTGCACTTTAATAGTCTGAAAGTTTGTTGAGCACCTGTTCAGGATAAAGTGCTGGCAGGGCACACAATAGGAATTTCTATATAATGTTACCTATGAAAAAGGCTGTAGAAACACATTACAGTGCTTTGAAATTGGCACAGTCTTACGCCATTCCAGCTTGCTTCCAAGAAAAAAATACCATTGACTCCAGCAAGATAACGTGCCCAGATATGAAATCCATCACCTTAAACAATGAGAAGCTGACATAGCTTTGTAATAGTACCAGCATGGGTATTACGCCCAGCTGCAGATGTCTTTAGAGTTCACTGCTTTAGACAGGAATAAAATCCCAGTCTGCAAGTTTGCACGTGGCTATTGTAGAATTGGCATGAACTCCTGAAGAAGATAGCTTACTATTAAGAAAACATTTAGGCCTCCTGTGGTCATAATGTTAAGTCACTGATGTTAAAACATGCCATAGCTATCTGGGCTGATACAAACTATTGCTCTGGAGTACATGATGTTTATACGTGGCCTTTTAAAGATCTTACAGTGCTCGGTAAATGGCTCCTCTTATTAGCAGTAGTGAGTTTTCAGAAGTTAGTCTTGACCTTGAAATAATTGAAAATGTCTTTAAAGAGATTGTCATTTTGAAAAAAGAAAAAGAGTGATCCTGCACAGACTGCTTTTTTGTTTTGTTAGTTTTGAGGTTTTTGTTTAGAACCATTAAATACCAGTATACAAATATATTTCTTAATCTCATCATTGCAAGGTTGGACTTAAACCACTTAGTAGAGATTGCTGTATTGGCTGCTTTGATAGAGTAGAAATTGTACATTTTAATTTGCAGAAGTACTCACAATACCAGGAGGAGATAAGTATTTGCAGGTTTGAAACCTGGAGTAGTATATTGATAGTACGAATGTTATAGATCCATACTTGTTGACCTTGCACTGCCAGAAACAGTAATATAAACATAGTAATGTAATATTATTCTCATACATAATAATCCTATTAAATAAATGTTTCAGAGTCAGCTTATTATGATTTCTGAGTACAGAACATTTCTTCTCTTCCCTAATGTAATAGTTTGGATATTACAGGAAGTAGAGTCAATCCGCATTGGAAAATAGAAAGTGGATTAGATCCTTTTAATCTCACTTGACCAAGATTTTACAGTAGATGGCTACTCTAAGAACTGACAGTAAATAAACTATCTTCATGTACAAAGTATAGCAACTGCAAATACTGGGTGATTCAAGTTTTAGTTTTCAGTTTCTGTATTTTTATAGTTCATACGGTGATGATGTGATCCTGAGAGCCTAAGTTCTCAAGATAGACCAAAATGAGTGACTCCTGATAGGAGAAAAATAGCAAATTAGTGCAAAGATGATAGAGATACTGAAAAGTTTCAGAATATTCACACACAGAACAGGATTCTGAATTAAGTACCATTTTTATTCACCTTCCTTTTAGGCTTTGAAACTTAGTTTGTGTGTTGTCTGAGAAAGCAGTTTAAACTCTTTGTAGAATTTTGGTATAGTCCTTAGAACAGTTTCTCGCTGTGTTGATGCAAAGATGACAAAATAATAGTTGTATGCTTGTCAGATTTTCATTACTTCATTTAAAAAATTAATAAAAACTACTAATTCTCAACACTACACATTATGTCCTTTCATAAAAAAATTCTCATTCTTCAGGCAGGTGTTAACTGAAGGAAGTTTTCAACATATGGTATGGCAATTAAGAAGGCAAATTGACAGTTACTTGTGATGTTCTACAGAATGTGAACACAGGTTAAGATTATTGCAACTCTCAATCTGATTTTTTTTGGTAATTTTAATATGTGACAGCATCCTGAGCTTGGAAAGTTAATTATGAAAAAAGGAGTGATGCTTATGCACTTTACTGCTATCGAAGGTGTTGAGAAATCTCATGGCAAGGAAAAAGTATTGAGATACTTTGGAAAGTCGGCTAGCATTTTCATTCTTTGTGAAAGGGCGCTCTGAAAATACTAGTATTATATGTCTATCTATATGCAAATACCTTTAGGTCTCATGGAAAGCAAAGAAATATCTGAAAGATGCTTCTACACTGGGTAGCAAGCAAGAATGAGGTAATTCAGAAAACTGGGACTGATCCTGAGTATCAGGAATTGGTGCTGGATGCAGGAGGCTGTGAGGACTGTTTAGATTGCAGGAAGAGGGAGTAACAGAAAAATACTTCCACCATTACTGTCATGAATGAGTACTTTGGACTCCAGTCTAGTATTTTCTACCCTGTTCTGTCCGTATGGTGCAAAATTTCTTAGTGGGGCAGATTCTTTCATGACTGAAGTTTTCAGCTCTCTAAGATGTATGAAAAACTCAGGGATCAAGATTTGCATTGCATGCTGGGCAAATGACTTGGGTACCATTGATAATTCGGTACTTCTCTATTTTCCATGTGATAGATTCACTGTCTGGGAGAACTGCAAGACAGCATTGAACAAAATCTTAGAATTGTTTATGCAATCTATAAGACTTTGGAAGGTAATTTCATTAATCCCCTGCTGGTCCTGCTGTGAAAAATCTGTATTAACCAGAGATTATAAATACATGAAGATTTCCAAAAGGTTGTTGGTGGCAAGCACCTACAATTTTACTAGTGCTAGCAAACTGTTTTCCATATTCGATCTCCTTCTTCAAGCAGAAATAATAACCTTATTTCAAATAGCTTCGCCACTGTGAGCTGTTCTTCCTCAATTATTTACATACATTGCATACACTTGCATGCTTTAACATAAAAACTTTTGGATGCACACTTCCTGATTAAGCTTATGAAGAAGAAATAAATGACTTAGTAGCCATAATATCTATAGCAAAACTCTTCAGAGAAATTCAGAATTTTTTGCTATGCATGACAGTCTGACAAATGAGGCAACTACTTATTATGAATTTATTGTAACGGTATTACTTTTGTATATCCAAAGTATATATTTTTACCTTATGTTACTTTTTTGTGTGTTGAATAATGAAAGTTACATTATTGTGCCCTGGAACATTAACTCAGTATTATTTAAGATGGACAGTCCCCCACTGCCACTAATAGTAATGATGCTACTAACAGTAACTGGTTCTTACTTAAGCACTTTCTTCTGTAGATCTTAAGCGCTTTACAGAGGAAATCATAATAGCCTGTGTACTAAACATATAATATTTGTAATGTGGTGCTAGAAAGTTTATGGCTTGGGAGGAGGAGGGAAGAGGGGCTTATACTTTGTGAATATCACTGACAAAAAGCCTTTATTGAATTGACTGGAAGGGAGTAGGTGTTATATTAAAGGTCCTAACCAACCCCATGTATTCATTACCCGATCTGTATTTCAAAACTGGGGGAGCTGAGGCTCAGTGGAGAACATGCCTTGTCTGTAGGTCATTTTAGACAGGCTTTAGGCAAGGCCAAGGAGAGTACCAGCCTTATGAATTGGAACGAAATTTAGTTCAGAGACCTTCTGAACCAACCAGCAACACCTTTGTTTTCTGGATTTGTCTTTGTTGGGTTTTATTTTTAGAGGAAAGGTTACTTATATCTTGTTATACTTTAGCAGAGGGAAAGCAGTAACATCTTTCTGAAAGCTTGAATAATAAAAATCAGCGTTTGATCATAGGGTGCTGGTTGCATTTACTGATTGTTCCATAAGTGAAGGAACAATCTTTGACTATTGTGATAATGAGAAGAGGGAAATCTGCTGAACATATTAACAGTAATGACATTAAAGACCATGAAGAGGAAGCAGCTGAAATGTGGACATTTTCTGGCAGTGATGACATTTCTGCAGGCAATCAAGACCCAAAAGGCAGAAAGCTTCTCTCCCTCCTCCCTTTCCCCAGCAAATGTTTTTTTTTTAATAGGTAATAGCTACATGACTCAGTATCTGGCTGTCAAAGTACTCTCTTCATGGTGAATTGAGCAAGAGTTTCAAGAGCATAATGGGCAGCCTCTATTGAACTCCTATTGAGCCTCTAAGTGACCCTGTTGCAGACTTTTGTTTTCCCATCTATCCTCATCCAAAAGTGCTTGATCCTAGTATTGCTTTCAACACCATTGATTTTGACATACCTTTAAATTCTTGAGGTGTTCTTCCTTTGTGTCCGATTCCGCTATAAAGAGATTTTAAAGGTATATGTCTAACATCGCACCAGCATCTGAGTGAATGTTCTTTTGCACAGGAATTAATACAATTTCTTCAAAAAGATAGATTGATAGTTAAAGGTCTGTCTTTATTTAATATGTGAATGTTGCCCTAATTTTAAATTGTTAATACATTTTTGTCTTTCAGTTTTCTCATGACATGACCTGAATCTGTCTGTCATCTAATACAATTAAACTTGTTCGAGCCATTTGTCTCTGGCAGAGACTAGAGACTCATATTCACTATTTATGAAATTTGTGTTTTTTTTTCTGATTACTTTTAAGTGTTAACTTGGGCAACTTGAATTGTTTGCTCTTGCCAACAGGTTGTGTAAGTACGTAAGTGAGGAGTTGCAAATAACAACAACAAAAATCCTTTTCTTCTCTGAAATTCTTACTATGGTATAGTGAAATCGCTAAACTTGGTAATAATATGGTTAATATTTGTGCTATGGTCTGTTATTTGTGTGTGAGGACCTAGTACACTTTCAGATTTGGCATTGTGTGGCCCGTAGAAAGGGGCTGCCTCTCCTAGGTCTGCTAAAGCTTGCTTCCTTCTCTGTGCGTGTTTGTATGTATGCACGCGTGTGCACTCTAGCACTGTCTGGTTTATGTCTGTATTTGAAAGGCCACAGTAAACAGGTCGTTTTGCACTGTCTTTTCAGTTTGGATAGGCTTTCACTGATTGCATTCACTATCCCTTTAATTAGGGTTGATATTGTAGTCTTAATTCAGAAGTGATGTTTGGGCTTTGATGTTCAGCAGATGATCATGACCCTGTATTAACATCTGAGAAATATTGCCAGACCCTAGCATGCTTGTTCATGACTGACACCGAGGAGTTAGTCTATGCCTTTATCCAAGAGAAATTATTCCAATACCTTGCTGTCTGGCTTGCCAAGTAGGTTTATAGGCAAACTATAACTTGTTCCAAACATTGTTGCCAAGTTAGTATTTTATTCAAGAACATATGAGTTCATATCACTGATTTTGGGATCTAAGTAAAGCTGTAGACTTTTTTTTTTTGCCTGAGAGCTCTGCACACATGTTTTCACGAGAAGAACGCTGGACACTTTCGGCAGGTCTGTGGCCCCTGCAAAGACAGTGTTGTAACTGTAAAGGGGTAGGACAATGTCTCACTTCCTGACTCAGACAGTCCTTGAAGTTTAGATTAAACTTTAAAAGAAGATTCTTTTATTAATGCTTAAGCTTGATGGGGGTTATAAATATAACTTCCCGTTATATTATGAATATAGCTTTTCCCAGCCTCTAGTAAAACGTAACACTTAGTCATAGCAAAGTGCTAATGTTTAACTTCCTGTAAATTCTGCTTTCAGGATATTTAAGTACAGCACCATATAAATTTATTAACTCTGGACAGCATTTTAGGTGTAATACAGAGCCTAGTGCTTTTCAACATCCCATTCTTTTGAGGCAGTGTTAAGTCTTACTGTCCAGTTTCACTAAAAAAGATGTTTGTAAAAAGTGGTTTATTCCATTTGTGACACCTTGAATATGTCACATCTGAGCAGCTTAAGAATGTAACTCTTGCTCAAACATCTGTACAAGGAATAGCCTTCTGTTATGGTCAGCTCCCTGAAAGTTATATTGTGATGCTCGGAGCCAGATTTTCAATAGCTCTTCACACAGAACATGCCAGGCTCCTTGCAGCTTGACTTGTAGGGTAAAAAGCCAAGAGCTCGTTGTTTTTGAGCTTGTTCTCCATTATGTCATTTCACTCCAAATGTTATTGGTACTTATTGATTGTGGAAAGCTACAGTTGTGTTTTGTAGATGGAAGGCCAAAGCAGGTTGCCCTGTCAACAGTGAGGTGTGTTTCTTTTGTAACTGGCTTATCTCACACCATGAATATGTATGTGTGTATGAGGGCTCTGCAAGTGGAACTGAACAATAGCGAGGACGATGGTTCATCTAGCTGGGAGGTGTCGCTGAGGTTTAGTCGGCCTATGCCCTGCATCAAAACTGCTTCCATAAAGAAAAAAAGATGGGTCATTGTCACAGGAGACTCCCTTCGAAGGGAACAAGAAGGCCCAAAAGGCAGACCAGACCCACTTCTTAGGGAAGTCTGTTGCCTCCCTGGGGCCCAGGTAAAAGATGTGAAAACTTCCTACGCTGGTACAGACCTCAGATTACTATCCATTATTGATTTTTGGGTAGGCAGAGATGAAGAAGTCCAAGGGCAGTCGACCGCTGGTACAGACCTCAGATTACTATCCATTATTGATTTTTGGGTAGGCAGAGATGAAGAAGTCCAAGGGCAGTCGACAGACTTCAAGGCCTTGGGACGACTGGTTAAGGGATCAGGAGCACAAGCAGTGTTCTCTATCCTTCCAGTTGCAGGGAATGATGAGGGAAGAAACAGGAAGA
>NW_008794665.1:8240755-8251312 GCF_000699145.1 Aptenodytes forsteri | reverse complement strand
CCGGAGAAAAGGAGGCTCAGGGGAGACCTTATCACTCTCTACAACTACCTGAAAGGAGGTTGTAGAGAGGGTGGGTGTTGGTCTCTTTTCCCAAGTAACAAGTGATAGGACGAGAGGAAACGACCTCAAGTTGTGCCAGGGGAGGTTTAGATTGGATATTAGGAAACATTTCCTGACCGAAAGGGTTCCAACCTAAACGATTCTATGATTCTATGCATGGACACAATTAGAAAAGTATGCTGCTATCTAAGAATTTCATTAACTTGATTGACTTAAGTACCGGTCTAATTAGCTTTGACTCTGTGTTTGTAGTAGGCACGTAAAAGACATTGTTAGTGTCTTTATTTCACTCTCTGAAAATACTGTGAGTAAAGTTTGCAGCTAATCTTCAAGCATAAACAATAGCAAGTTGTAACTGCTGTGTAATTTTGATGTATAAGGATCTTTAACTCTTATTTACACAGTAGCATGTGTAAACTATTGTATGTTAGACGACAGCTAGCTTTGCAATATATTATGAAGAATATCCATTACTTTTTTTTTTCTTTGGGACTGAGCCAAATCTCAAGATGCTTTTTCTTAATTCAGCACTTGCCCAAGTAAAAGCCCCATAGCTTTAGGGGAAGATTTGCCTCAGTCAAAGCTGATAAGGCCATCTGGAGTTGCCTTAAAGTAGAAAGCTCTTTTGTGTGTGTACTTGACTCTGAATGTATATTTGTGTGTCTGGCAGTCTAAAATGATAGATCAACTCCATGCGCTTTGCTAGAGATGGAATTTTTTCACTTATTTGTACTGTTAGGCCATTTTCTTTGTACGGGTGAAGGATGATCTATATAAATTAATATGAACAGTCATTAGATTTTTGGAGTCTCTGTTATGTCACGAGAAAGACCTTGATAAAAGAAAAGGGCACAGGTTCCACCTGTGAAAAGGCAATAATAGAGTGGATTAAGTTCTTCAAGTTCAACATGGGGTTACAGTTGGCTGACAAAGTTACAGCATTGGATGGTTTCCAAGCTACCGAAGATACAGCTGGTCACAGAGAAGCAGCTGAGAGCATCCATTCTCTTGTGCTGCTTTCTCCAAGCTCTCTATATGTGGGACATGTACTAAGCTTTACAGTTTTTTAGACAATATTTGACACTTTAAAAATAACTGGAAACATATAGTGAAACAAGTCACTATAGTAGTAGAATAAACTTTCATTGATTAATTCTTTAATCTAACTCTGAGCCTGACCTAGTAAAATTTTCTTTGGTTGTCATCTTAAATTATGAGAGAGACTTGTATAGCAAGAACAATCCAAGTCCTGGTTGCTTTGGCATCTGCTGAAGTCTTTTTTTTTCTTGTCATTATCCAGTGCACTCACATGTCGACCTGAAGTAATGTCCAGTGGATCAAAGACACACTGCTATATTTCACGAGCATAGACTCACGAGAGTGTTTAAAGCATGGGAGATGTTAAATACAGGTTGTACTTTCTTTGACGACTTTTTTCAGGCAAGTATGCTGTTTGAAATAATTGAGACTAAGGAGCAGGTTGTAGCTCAGGATAATAAAAATATTTTACTGCTGTCTGTCAGGTTGAATACGTGTCTCCTTAGGAACCAGAGCCAGTATTACTGCAGAAGTTCACAGGCAGCTGTAAGATGTAAACCAAAGTGAACAACTTCCTTTTTTTTATTATTTTTGGTCTTTTGCAGTTGCGTACCTCCTGCGTTAATTCAGACAAAATATTTTGAAGCATTTGTGTTCAGTTTGTTGTTTTCCCTTTCTGTAGGTGAATGGTGCATCAGTAGAGGGGATGCTTTCATAGCTTATCCAGAAGAAACTGACATTTGGACTTTGGGAGTAAGGCAGTCCTGGCATTCTTTATTTATTTACTTTTGCTTGTAAGCAATAATTGTGCTGCTTTGGTGCTGTTATGCAATAGAGACTTATTGAACCTTTTAAAGCCACTTATTATTTTTTGTAATTAGAACTAACTTGTGCAGCTGTCACTAAGCTCCTCGTCAGATGATATATTTATTATGTTAGAAATGAGAGGAGGCACGTGAGTAAGACTTTGAAAGGAATATGCTCTGCTCAGGGTAGGGTTTTATGTTTAAATGGGTGATCAGCACGTGTGGGTTAGACCAAGATGATTGCAGTACCAGTGCCTGACTAGTTATGTGCTGCCTTTAATCCTGTGGTATTGTATTTCATTGTCTCCCAGCACACTACTGTCACAACTGAAATAAAAACCCTCTAAATTCAATGAGCACGTTAATCTGTCATCATAATCACGAAAGTCTTGTCAATCATGGCTTAAAAGTTAAGCATGCGGATCAAATCTGTAGTAAGAGGAGACACCTGGACTCCACAATGTAAGTGGAGATAGTCTAGGATATTAAATATTTGTTTCATTTGTGTTGTACAGTTTTAACTGAATATGCTGTTGATGTTGTTGTTCCACATCTTTAAAAATCTAGAAAGGCTATTCAGTGACTTTGTAGGAGAAAATTTTTAGAATAAAATGAAAATGATGTGACAAATTATGTCATGGAAATTTTACTTGTTTGTGTCAATTCTTTGGATTTTAGACTTGCTCTTGAGCTGAGAAGAAAACCCAGAAAATGTGGAAAAGTTGAGTAGCTTATAAATAGCTTAAGGTAGATCACTGCAGGTTTACAAAAGGCACTAAAACTGAAAGAGACTCTAGCCACTTAAACATGTATTTGGTTCAGCTACAGCTTGTAAACAGAGATATTTGGTAAGCCATTTGCTTTTACAAGTTCATTTCAAATGCAGATTAAAAAATGTCTTGCTCGTTGGTCATATAGCAGCTACCTCAGTATTATATTCATAGTACATAAATTGATAAATTTTATACCCTCTCAATAAAGTCTAAGGCAATATTGCTAGTATTGTCAGATTAAAAGTGTTGGGTTAAATCTATTTTAAAACGTGGTACTCTTTTCAAGAAATGACTAGTTCTGTAGGTGCTGTAACAGAACAGTGTAAAAATTGAAATTGGAGTGTCATACTTCGTCTTCACAGTGTTTTGTGGTGTTTAAAGTGAAAAATCTATTTGAAAGCACTTTAAGTGAGATTTTCAAAAGCACTTGTATTAGTATAAATCAATACTCGTTGAAAATTGTAGCAAAACTCCCAACCTATGATAAGCATTCAGAGTAATCTGAATCATTGATCCTTAGGTACTTTTACTTTCACTACTGCCAGTGAAAATAACATGACCAACCATGATAAGGGTTGTGAGTAGCTGACATATCGTTATTAACATTGCCTCTCCCTTGCCATTGTGAGACTCAATTTTCAGTGGCTTATGTTTTTGCCAAAAATTAACTGCAGTCTGTTAGTGTTTCTTTTTAAACAGGGCCAGCTGTTTAAGAATGGAAGCTAAAGGAAAAATATTCTAGCTTTGCCTGTTCTTTGTTAATAAAATCTCACGTAGCCATAATTTGGAGTGAAAGTTTGAGATTTAACCTTGGCTGGTATTTTTATCAGGTTTATATGACCTTGTGCTATTGTCATGTGGGGGGAAAAGATGACACTCTAATTTCACAAAGATATGAGACTTGGAAAAATAATCATTTTCATATGCTTAACACAGCCCATGTTTGCACTGAGGTGCAAACTTTTCTCCAGCTGTTGCACCTAGGTGCTGTTGTACTGGGCCTGGCAGCTGAGAGCCAGCCATACGGCCAGCAAGGAGAAAGGATGCATTTTAAAAAACAAAACAGAAAACAGAAATCAGATTGATGAAATGCAAAGGGAAAAGAACATGAGGAACTTGGTGGGAAGTTATAGCAGAAGGAATAAATTGATGTAGGACTTGGGAGGAAATAGAAAAGGCCATTTTGATTCTAACATGCTGTGGGGGTTTCAGCCCTGGTGCAGCCCATACATCTAAGCCTGTGTTCATCCCACTGTGACATGGGAGAGGTGTCCTCTTTTTCCTCAGGAGAGAAGAGTTGGGCACCTTTGGTTGCTTGAGGAAGCTTTCAGGTCATGGGTTTCATCAGGTCAGAGTGAACCTCAGAGAAAGTAATGACCAGAGTCTCCCATGCACATGCAAGACCATGTGCTTAAGTGAAAAATTGCTCAGACTGAGTGTAACTCAACATAAGCAACATGAAAGGATGGATGTCTGCATAGTGCTTACTGCATGGAAGGGTACCTGCCGTTTACTGGGGCGAGGGAGTGCATTGACTGGCACAGAAAAGGCCCTATTTCTCAACAGCAGTACCTGAAATGCTGCAGTCCTGCTCTGTCCTGACCTGTGTTATTGTGTAGATGCCAGAGAAAGGTTGACTTGCTCTTGGGCATCGTGACAGACTCTCTGCTTGAGAGTTAGCGTGTCCAAGGCACTGCATTTGAGAAGGATGATGTTGTGCTTTCCACTGTTGTTATGTTGTTGTTGTTTGTCATGTTCCTGATGGCAGAACTTTGACACTGAGATATAACGTGACTTCCTAAAGGTGGTTGCAGGATTAGGTTTTAAGGATTTTTAATTCTGAAGCTTTTGCTTTTATACAACTACAGTTGTACTGTGTAGTTACTTAACCATCCGGTATGGCTGCATGTCCTCAAAAATCTGTTCCTAAAGGTAATTTAAATTCTAAATTCTATTGAGGCGAAGAAGAATTTCATTCTGATACCTTATTTCTTATTTCATCTATATTAGTATCTGAAAAAGTTAAATGAAGCTTAAATAGTTTTTCTCAATATGACATACGCTTTTTGCATCAGAGGGCCAACTATTGATATGGCATGATAATAATACAATGGAATGGCAAGTTGAAATGATGAGAAGACTTTCATGCCTTGCTAGTATAGAATAGCTATCCCTACATACTTCAGCTGTCCCTCAGCAATATTTGTCAGCCAGGTGATAGCAGCTATTTCTGTGTTTGCAAGGATGACCATGTGTGCTTGGAGTGTTATATGTTCATTAAAATAGTTTAGTGGCCTCACCACTAAAATTTAGTCTGTAAGAAACAGCAAACTGTTCCAGCCCAGGCTACTGGGATCTATTTCAGACTGCTTTAGCAAGATAGATCTTAGTTCTAGCTTGTAGCTGGACACAAAAGCTGTGATCTGAGGTGAATCATTTCGTTCGTTGCCTTATAAATGTGAATCTTCACCTCTGACTATTTTAAATATCATCAGTTACACAAGTTCTGCCACAGCACTTTGGTGATGCAGTAACCTGTGAAAAATGCAAAGTTCAAGAACCTATTTGTTCTGCATTGTTAAGCCTTCCTAAAACGAGGTCACGTAAGCAGCAGTGTTTCCTATCTCAGTTCTCCTACTGAACAGAAAAGAAAGAGAGAAAATGTCAGTATGATTAAACTTTGGGACTGTAATGCATCACAAGACTCCTGTCATTCGGTAAAGGTTTGTCATATATGTATGAATAGATCAGTGAAGGCACTCCTAAAACTACAGCTGTGGCAAAGGACATGGCCAAATGGTTAGCATACATAAAGATGAAGAATAATGCAAAATATGCTGTAGTTCTGTTAGGTAAACTAGTGGCGCCATTTTTGCTGGAACACTGGTCACTCATACAGAACATGAAAACAACAATAATGAAACAAACACAGAGAAAAAATGCAAACTGGTGGGAGGAGGAGTTGTAGGCAGATCAACTTGCTCTCACACTGATTACCTGTGTTAATAAGGTCACGTGTGATGTCTGTAGAAAGTAGATAACCCACCTTATATTGTGGCATTAAGAGAAGATAAGTGTACCCGATGTTTTATGTAGTGTTTAATGAGTCTTCAGAGCAGGCTGGGAGCTGCTAGCCAGCAGAGCAACTAAAACAGAGAATATCCCCCAAGCACTCAAGCATCTAGCCCCAGGGAGCAGCACCAGCAGCATTTGTAAGGCTCTCAGGCAGCTTCAACCCACCAAATTGTCTGTGAGCTGGGCAGGGGAAACCTGACTTCAAACATTCCCAGTGCTTGGGTCTGAATAGGACCAAACAGTTGAAGTACACCCGTGCCAGAAAACAAAATCTGTGAGGAGTGTAGGTGGAGGGAGAGAAAAGTGGAAGTTATGCAGTGTTCAGGGAATGCTCAAAACCCAGGGTTGCTGTGAACCCTCTACTGTAGCTGTTACAGAAAGATTCTATCTTTGGACTTCTAGGTTAGATGGAAAACAAGAAAGGGTGTCCAGTGGTTACCTGTAGCCAAGAATTGAATTTTATGTACGTTTTGCTTGTCAAGGCTTATCTTCTACTTTATAGTTGAAGACATTAAGTCTTTCTTAAGAAATTTTTGCCTTTGATTTCATTTTGAGCCTGTGTTTTGTCAGAGGGAAAGATGAAGCAGAGTAAAATTTGCAGATTTAAAGTGAGCAGTCTTTAGACACATTATGAAAATAAGTTTTGAGTACAGGCAGTTCTTGGAAAGAGGACCTGCTCTTGGGAAAGTGCTTGAGAACCCGAGGGCTGAGAGGTGCTTCTTGCCAGGCTCTGCAGGAAAGGCTGTGTCAGGCTGTTCCTCACCAGCTACTGCCTCCTGGTATAGATCAGCTCTGCTAGACATGCATTACCGCTCCTCCTGTAGGAGTCATGTTGGGGAGAGACCTCAGGACTGTGGACAAGGCACGAGATGTTTCAGCCTTATCGTGCTAAAAGACTCACTGCAGAATCAGAGGAAGCTTAGGAAAAGGTAATAATAATAATGATTTATGATATGGAGAAAATTCAGATGGAGAGATTGAAAAAAACTGGTATGTTCACCTTACAAAGGAGACAAGCAAGAGAACATCTTAAAAATGTGTGTGCTATTTAGCACAACGGTATCAAGAACCTGGGTAAGGAATGTAAGTTTCTCAGTCTCATAACAATGTAGAAGGAGACATCTGTGATTTTATGAGGCAGTAAACTTGCCATTGACAAAAAGAAACAAATACTTCTTGAAGTTTGTTTTACACAGTGAGGCTTATTGTCACACACGGTTTCTTAGGCCAAGAATTTTACAAGGTTAAGGGAAAAAAGGAGTAGACATTGATACAGTTAGAGAATTAATTCAGAATGATAATACTGAATGGTGTCAGAATTTTTGGAAGGGATGTTACCTTTCATGCTTCAAGCATGTTTAACTACCAGAGAAAAAAAAGAGAGAATATGTATGTGTATGCGCAGTTCTGTCTGTTTTACACAAGTGATGATAATGGGATTCTTTGAGCTCCCTCAGTAGTATCTGGTACTAGTGAAATGATGTTAGGCTAGATGCTTCTAGTCAGATGGCATTTAGCATGCACAGAAGTGGTACAAATAATCTGACTTAGGGAGGTTTGATTTCTTTGCAGTGGATCAGATAGGCTGATTTTGGCATTTCCTCAGCCAAGTTGCATAATAGCCTCTGACACGTATCCAAGCCCTGCAATGCAATGATGTTTCATGGTGAGCCAAAAAGATGATGTACTGTGTGTGAAACAATGAATGCTATTTATCCAGCTGAGGCTCGAAATGAGGTAGATAATTTTATGAGATAGGAAATTCAGGCAGGCTGTCCCAGACAGTCCGAGGTACAAAGCAGAAGACTGACACACCAGGTGGGATGATTATGCAGAGTGGGAGAAAAGAAGAGTCCAAGTATTATGTGAGCTAAAAAAGCTGAGAAAAGAGGGAAGAGCAAAAAGGCTGATGAAGTAGGCTGGAATAGATCCATGCAGTGTTTGTAGGAACATGCTCAGCTTTGGAAATAGAAATCTTCCCATTCTTCCCTACTTGGGATGGAATTGATGGCAGTGCTATGGGAGAGGACCATGGATGTGTGTGTTGAATCTCACATTGCCCAGACATCCATCAGATGAGAGCTCAGGCCGTTGGGATGTTTCAGTACTGTTTGCTGAAGTCGGTGACCATTCCAGCAGGAGGAGGCTAGCAGGATGGGGCATTTAATCACGCGGCATTAACTGGAGTCGCCAGGCTGCTCGTGGTGTGCATATTTCACAGGAAGAGGTGTTAGGCTCAGCGGCTGCCACTCTGCTCTGCTGCTTACCTGCGTTGCTGGGCTGCGCTGTCACTTGGCGGTCCTACGGCTGTAAAACACAGAGGTGTCAGTCTGCTGGGGAAGAGGTCCTCTCCCTGTGAGCAGTGAGGGCTTGGCTCTGTTCAGCATGGTACTGCAAGTCCTTTCTGAGTTTGTTTGACAGGGAGAAATGTGGAATGGGATTAAATGATGGCAGCTGGGTTGTAGTCTGGAAGTGGAAAGGAGAGAGTTGAATCCATTGACAAATGGGGGTGATGGAGCTTGAAATCAACCAATAGCAGTTATTTTGCCAGTGTTACAGTCGAATCAGAAAGGATAGTTTGGGTGACTTGGTTCAGCTGACTTCTAGATATTTTAATCACATGATTTCAGCAAGGTTGGTAGTTTTATGCCTGATGATACTGAAATAATTCTACTAACTTCAGCAAAGTTGCTCAGGATTTACTCTGAGAATGTAATTGGGCCAATTAATTTTTTTGACTTGACAGGCAAAATCTTATGTAGCTGTAAACTACATGTTAAATGGATGCCCGTCTCAATGGCCAGGAAAATATTCTTCTTTTCATGTATACATGGAATACTCATTACCTTTAACAGTAGCTATATGTGTGTGTCAAGTGACGTGTGAGCAAGGTCCTGGGCGTCAGTAGAACAGGGAACAGGATTCTGAACTCTTCTGCTATCTTTAGGTTGGTGCACTGGCTTGGTGTAGGAGCTCTTACTTGCAGGGACAGTGAGTACCTGTTGGAGTTTGGTATAACCCAAGATGGGTAAATCCTTTTCCATTGACTTGATAATGCCGCTGTACTTCTTCCCAAAATTAGGACAAACATGACTTTCTAGATCAGCTGATGGCCAAATGGCAAAGCATTTTGATGTGCCTGGCAGGTGCTGATAGAGGGACTCTAGCTCTCATCCACCAAATGGTGGTTGGTGGTTGTTTTTTTTTCAGTCTGCTGCTTTGAAAAGTAGAATTGTTTGCTGTAAATATATCAATAAATGAAAGAATACAAGTGGTGCCAGTGTAACAATGTGCTAGTACCACCCTTAGTCCTAAAGAAGAATATGTGGATTTTTTTGAAAGACCTGACTGTAAGGCATAACTTCTTCTCCCAGTTTGGGCCACTTAATTATTGAATCTATCTCCTTAACAGCATAGGATTAGTCTTTAGAAGATTAAGAGAAAGTTACGGAGCCAAAGCTTGTTGTAGGAAAACTGCACATTGTCTGTCCCTCTGTTTTCAAAGTTCTTAGCTGGTGTGAAGCAATGTAACTTAGTCATCATCACTGATTCATACCAATTAAAAACCTGAGCCCAGTTTTTCTGGTGCCTCATAAATATGCATTATTACAATGTAAATTATTTATTCTATAGCTAAAAATGTATCTCAGAGAAGGAAAAACTATTCTTGTTTCAGGCTTTTGGTAGGTCAGTCCTTTTTCCCTTTGAGCAAGGACAACCTGTTCATGCTTTTGGAATGTTCTTTTTCAGAAAGTAGATGGAGAACTGAACTGAAGAAAATCCTGCTTTTGCTGTCTTATGTGTGAACAATATACACCATATTTACATTTTTGTGTCTTTAATAAATTAATGATGTCATAGTTTAACTCATGATTCAAGCCCAAACTCTGGAAAAATGCAATAATAAATAAATTTTAGAAGACTATTTTCCATGTGTTGCATCTGATTTAAAAAATATGCATAGATCTAAAATTAAGATTGATGGTGTTCTTAACTATCAGATTAAGATAGATTCTCTTGTCTGTTAAAGCTTAAGTGCATAGCTGAGTCTTTCTGTAGTGTGAAGGTGGCATGTTGGGTCCCACCCCTTAAGGTGTGTGGCTGATTTATGTGACCTTTTTTGATATATGGCGAGGTATATAGTGGAGTACATACAATAGTAATCTGCTTTCCTTTAGTAAAAACTGTCTTCCGTAGAGCAGTATAAAAATACTAGATCTGCCACAGACCTCTGGCACTGCTGTGCACATAGAGGACAAATTATTAAATTATTAAAAAGAAATAAGGCACATTGAGGGAACCTCTCCAGTAACACAGCAATGATCTGGCCATAGTCTATCTGTACTAATTATTTCTGATTTGGATCACTATAATATAGGATTTCTGATTGCAAAGATTAGGATACCCATTACTAGGAGGTGAATGTCACCGAAGTTGTGTTTTGGTGTTGTGCAAAGTGGTGTTCCCCAGGTCTCAGTATTGGGGCCGGTCTTGTTCAATATCTTTAACAATGATCTGGATGAGGGATTGAGTGCACCCTCAGTAAGTTTGCACAGGACACCAAGTTGGGCGGGAGTGTTGATCTGCTTGAGGGCAGGAAGGCTCTGCAGAGGGACCTGGACAGGCTGGATCGATGGGCTGAGGCCAACTGTATGAGGTTCAACAAGGCCAAGTGCTGGGTCCTGCACTTGGGTCACAACAACCCCATGCAGCGCTACAGGCTTGGGGAAGAGTGGTTGGAAAGCTGCCCAGCGGAAAAGGACCTGGGGGTGTTGGTTGACAGCCAGCTGAACATGAGCCGGCAG
>NW_008794665.1:8229340-8240226 GCF_000699145.1 Aptenodytes forsteri | reverse complement strand
GCACCTCGACTACTGTGTTCAGTTTTGGGCCCCTCACTACAAGAAAGACATCGAGGTGCTGGAGTGTGTCCAGAGAAGGGCAACGAGGCTGGTGAGGTGTCTGGAGAACAAGTCCTCTGACAAGTGGCTGAGGGAACTGGGGTTGTTTAGCCTGGAGAGAAGGAGGCTGAGGGGAGACCTCATCGCTCTCTACAACTACCTGAAAGGAGGTTGTAGAGAGGGTGGGTGTTGGTCTCTTTTCCCAAGTAACAAGTGATAGGACGAGAGGAAACGACCTCAAGTTGTGCCAGGGGAGGTTTAGATTGGATATTAGGAAACATTTCCTGACCGAAAGGGAAGTGGTTGATTCACCATCCCTGGAGGTATTTAAAAGACGTGTAGATGTGGTGCTTAGGGACATGGTTTAGTGGTGGAGTTTGCAGTGTTAGGTTAACGGTTGGTCTTGATGATCTTAAGGGTCTTTTCCAACCTAAACAATTCTATGATTAATATTTTTGAAAAAGTCTTGGAAAACCTGTTATTAGTTACGTTCTTGTTCCTACATGGTTTCTACAATGGTACTACATCAGTAGTTATTTTGACAGCTACTTCTACTGAAGATTGAGAAGAATTTGGGGGTTTAATTGGAGGAATTTGGGGAGGGGGGAGGAATTGTTTGTTACAGCCTTATTATTGACTTGTTACTTTTTATTGCTTATATTTCAGTTAAAATATCAAGTGTCAAAGTCTAAAGCTGTTATCTGGCTGAAGTTGGTTTTGTGGGAGGTTTGAGGATTTTTTCCATTTGTTTGTGGCTTTTTCTGTTTGTTTGCCAGTTTCTTATGGTAGGTAAGAAAGGCAAAACTTCTTGAGCAGCTGACTTTTAGTGCTTGAGAAGATAAATTCAGATAAGTAATTGACTCTTAGTTTTTGGAAATATAAACTCCCCAATTTCTTTAACTTTCAAAATTCCCTTTGTAGATACGGAATAGCAGTGGCATTTTTTTTTTTTTTTAAGTTTGAATGAAAAAAAAATCCTTTCTAAACTTTCTGTTCATAAAAAATAAATACATAAATGTTTTTGGAAGAATAAAGTCATTTCAAATATTTTGAAGCTAAACTAAGTTAAAAACGAAAACCAGCTGATATTCTGGCATTTTACTCTTACTCCCTACCTTGAGGTAAATGTAATGAGCTTAGGAAAATGTATTGGCAAACTTGGCTACTATAAACTAGCTTTTGCTTATTGCTCAGCATCATTAATCTTTATTAACCAGCTCACGCCACTGACATTCAAACTTTTGTTCTTCTTTCTAAGTTTTATATTTTTAATATAAAAAGATATTAAA
Source organism: Aptenodytes forsteri (assembly GCF_000699145.1). NCBI lineage: Eukaryota > Metazoa > Chordata > Aves > Sphenisciformes > Spheniscidae > Aptenodytes > Aptenodytes forsteri. Next base: position 8,238,898 of record NW_008794665.1, on the reverse strand, counting down.
AACAAACTACTTTTAAATACTCTGGATTAAGTTCAATTCAGCATGGATGTTTCTGATACTATTCTAGAGAGATTTTTACCCCAGGCAAGAAAGTTCAGAATAGTTGTGTCATATGTTGTGTCATATGTTGTGTATCTTGTGCAAGCTGTAAAAATCTGTGGACTTCTTGTGAGCTGACAGTGTAACTTTATCCACTGCTCCTTCTGCTGCAATGAGTCTCCACCAAATCCTCCAATTAGTGCAAAGTGATAAAACTATAGACAGATGGAAAATTAATATTTATAGCAAAATGCACAGGGTTTTGATAACTGGAAACTCTTGGAGCAACAGATGATGTTAGCAGTTAAGATTTAGAGAAAGCAGCCTGTTCAGGAAAACATGAAAGCCTGTGTACTTTCTGAAGCAGTAGGTCATCTAGTGATGACCTTAAATGTCAGCGTTAGCGTTTCTGTGAACCGGAACCATCTGTGATTAACTGTTTAAAACGAATTGGTTTGTATTGGTAATAAATAAATAGATAAACATATAGAAATGATTTCCTCAAATGGTCCCCCAAAGCCAGTGGAAGTTTGCAAGATCCGCCTCTCATCTCACAATTTCTAAGAGGTTTGCAAATGCCACCACTTTGACAGAGACCTGGGTAGTGCAGAAATCAAAAAAGCTTTTAATGAGAGGGAGAAGTGATTCACATCACTCAGTGGCCCTTAAATACTGCTGGCCTGACAAGCCAAGGGTCAGAGGCAGTGGTATGATTTCATTAATACTGGTATAAGTCCAGAGTAATTTTCCTAACTTCAGTGGTGTGGTTACTTTGGAAATATTATAATAATAAGTATTTTTCTGGTGATTGACACATCTAAATCTAGTAATCTCAGAAAAACGTCTTAGAAGGGATCAGCATTTGATGTCAGAGGAAAGAACTGAACTGGAGCCCCTTTTTTGCTGTCACTGTACACAGCTACTAAACTGTATAGAAACTTATTACGTGTTATAACATGCCATTACCTGGGTAAGACGTTTCCATAAATATCTCTTGCAGAGGCTGGAATGTTTCAGGAGGAAGTTGCAAGGTTCTCCACACTGAAGTGACACTTTTGCTATTTTTCAGCATATAATAACAAAATATTCTTGTCTTGTTAAGTATACTGTTGGTTATGAATATCCTATGCCGTTCTTGCTTTGTATAATATTGTTGTCTTAAACTTGTGTTGCATTATGCCATTACCATAATTATTAAAACAGAACAAGGAAGAAGGATTTTAGTGAGATTTATAAAGTTCTAATGGGAATAAACCCCTCTACTTTCAAGGCAAGAGCTGCTCCTCTTTTTTTCTTTTTCTTTTTTTCTTCTTAATCAATACTCTTTTATTTCCCTGACAAACTAATGCTATTTCACGTGTATATTGAAATTGTATCACTAATGTTGCTTTTCATCATCTTAGTCTTTTAAGCCAGATTGACGCAAATATATAATGGAAAGTAAGATTTGGCATTCATATGCATTTAAAAGCTATGGGATGATAGTTCAGATGATTTGTAAAATCTTATAGCTGTTTAATGTAGCAGACAGTTGCTTAACTATTTGCACAAAAACACCTGTGCACCTAATATCTATTACAAAGGGTGAAATACAGCCACAGCAGAGGTACTTGCGCTTCTGCATGCGTCGCTGCTTTTGGAAATTCTACCCATGCACTTGCCTCTCTTCAGAGTTTTGAGAGTCCCACCTGTGGTTCTCTCTTCAGAGCAGCAGCATTTCAGTACTTTGTGTCACCACCACAGCTGCTGCCTCTCCTCCTAGCTGTACAAGGAGAAGTGCAAGTGCAGTTTCCTTGCATTTTCAGGAAAAATATGCCAAGGTCAACAAGAAGAGGGGAGGAATGTTGTACTGATGTCTGCAGTTCAGAAAGGATGTTGAAAGTTGGAGTGCAGAAATGAGGGACAAAAAAGATTTTATTTTTTCTTTAGAGGTGGCAGCAAACACTGACTATAGTATGCAAATATTTGTGGAGAAAGGACAATGGGTAGTAAAGGATTCCTTAGCAAAAAGCATACAGGGACTAAGCTGTTGTGTTATGACTAACAGATACAAACTGGAAGCAAAGCACCTTAGACAGTGTCTAACAACACATACACTGTTGTTAGTGTTTGGGGATGGCGAGCCAGGTGATGGTTTCTTCATCTCTTGGACGTTCAGATAGAGGCTGGATGTGTTTTCCAGAGGATTTGCTCTTATAAATAAATACTAATCTTTGGGCTTAATACAGGAATATCTGAATGAAATGTCATGCCCTGTGATAAGAAGATTGAAGGAATGGTGCAGCAATTCTGAGGAATACAAAGACTTTTTCTGAGAGAAGAAAAGGAACAGTTTCTTCTCTGGGTTCGTGGTGGAAAGTGCAAGAATTGATGGGCTTCAGTGCAGCAAGTTGGACATAAAGAAAAACGTTTCTTGTCAGAACAGTGAAATGCTAGGGAAAAAAATGTCTGTGGAAGTTGCAGTAATAATTTAGATGTTGTTAACTTTTTCCTTGAGAAAGAGGAATGAACTGGATGACCTCTAAAGTTTCTCCCAGCCTTTTTTCTGAGAGCCTATAGTAGCTGTCAATTTTATCTTCGACTTCCTAAATCTTATTCTGTTTATCTTTTACCCCTGCTCAGCCACAGTCTCTGGACTTCATGTAATGCATCTGCTTAATGCCCTTACATCCAAACACAAATGATATTCTACATATAATTTCAAGAAAAAAAAGTTACAACCCACCATCTTCTTTTTAGGTCCTCCAGGGAAAAGAGGTAAGCGGGGCAGAAGAGGAGAGACTGGTAAGTTTTCAATTTCATAAGATCCATTGTTATTTGATGTCTGTGTTTTTGTGAGGATGCATACCCAGCATGACTTCATTTTTAGTTTTATTGCTTGTGTGCTCTGAAAGAGAGTTTTGAAACTTCTCTGGTAAAAAATTGTGACCCTTGGCATATACCTGGTGGTCTTCCAGATAGTTTTGTAGTCTTGGGCATCATTAATTTGTAGGCACACTTCATAATGTTTGACATGGTACCATTGGTAACACATTTGTAATTGTCAAAACATTTTGGTGTCTTCTCACACTTGCGCAAGTTAGAATAACTCCATGTAAGTCAGTAGTCAGAGTACTATAAGTCAGTGTTGCATCAGGCCCCCTTGGTTTGAGGCGAACAATTTTATAAGGAAATAAAGGAGGAAATAAAATTCCTTATGTTAAGAATGTCGGTACTCAGGGAAATAATGTGATAAATAGACTACTCTGTATGAGAGGAATTGTTGTTTACTAGAAATGAGTAGCAATTAAGTTCTTATGGAAATAAGAAAAACATTTGTTGGTTCGTTACCCTGTACCAGGGAGGTTACTGTTGAGAGAATCCTGCTGGTGGTGTTGAAATTTCATTTGAGAGAGTGTTGTGAGATGCTGAGCACCTCTTCCTGCTGAGATTCACGGGAATTGGAACTGTTGATTACCTTGCGGGATTGAGTTTTTCATAAAGGTGAACTTTCTGGAGGCAATGCAGGAGAAAATGAGTATTTCTATTCTCCTTGGGTGTCTCGTCTAATCTGCTAGTTAGGAAAATCTTCCAATCAACACGACCTCTGTAAATCTTCTGTAGCCTTTCTTATCTCTGTAAATGATCATTTATCTGGCTCTTAAAAAGTATTTCCCTATTTTCCTGCATCACAAAACTGAAGCCAAGCCCTGCCAAAGGTTAATACAAATCACCTTGGTGTTTCCATTCAGTGTTGGCTTAGTATTTACTTCAGAGAAAAATGCTATGATACAGAAGGAAATTCTATGGTTGAAGATTGTCTTACAAATGATTCTGGCAATTACTTTGCAGGATGCCTGTTGATTCATTTTCCAGCTCAAATAAACACATATTAAACTATTAATAAAGGAAATTGATATCTCATTTAAAAACAGACCTGCACCTTAAAATGCTGTTTAAGAATGTTTACCAGGATAAAGAAATTACCTTAGTTACTGGACAATAAAATTGCATTGTTAAAACCAAAAGGCTGTCAATATTAAAAGCAATCTCAAATTACAGCTGCTGCTGTTTTATACTCCTTTTGCACTTCACTTTATTCAGAAATTAGAGAGAGGCATAAAAGCTTAATGAAATGCCATTGATTTGGGAGCTGCAGCTGCTCAACTTAATAAGACTGAAATAGTAGATTTGATTTGTGGCCCTTTGATAATGTTTCCAAGAAGTGCTATACAAAAGTCTTTGAGTCTAAATAATTGAAAAAATGTGCAAATATCACTTCACGAAGTGTGACATTTTAATGGGGAGCATTTTATGTGTGTGCCTTGAGAAAGGAAGGTGATGAAAAGAAAGTTCAGCACTGTCAGGTGGCCACCGAAACCTCATAGGCAAAGTTGGACGGCTGGAAGATGCCGGTACACGTATGTCTTGACGAGATGCCAAGGTTAAATGCCAAGGGTACTTTCTGCAGTTTTGCAGCCAAGATGTGATCAGATGCCAACCGTGTGGCTAACTGAAACTGGTGATGTGGTTACATACGCTTTATGTGGAGTCTGACAAAATGAATTGTAGTCCATGGCTGGTATTTTTGGACTGGCATGAAATTGCATGGAAATGGATGGAGAAGCAACTTGCATAAGATTGCATGACTGTAATTGAAGTAAGGTAAGCGCATGCATTTAGGCATTAGTCACATTTACAAGTTGCAAAGCACAACCAAAGCTAAAAAGTACTTGAATGGGAAAATGTGTACAGTGTATTAGCAGTGCTGCTTACTTACGATCCTGAGGCCTTGCGCTTGGCTTCATACATATGTGTCTGTCTTTAATAACTTCATGAGCTTACATATTCTTTTTTTCTCTTTTTTTTTTACCCTCTTTCCCTCTCCCCTGCCCCACAGGACCTCCTGTAAGTACAGTGATACATTGTTGGTTCTTCCAGAATCAGGGAGAAATCTGTTAGATCCTGTTAAGTTATCACCGTGATAAAATGATCATGTATCATCAAGAGGGAAGTTTGATATTTATACTTATGCAGTCTAAAGACTCGCTAATTATCTTGGAGCTGAATAATTTAATCAGAAAGTTCCTTAAGAAAAAAGTCTCTAAAACAACAAAGCTTTATATTCAGCGCTCCAGATAGCAGTTTGGATCGCAATTTCACGTAAGTATGTTATGTTCATTTTGGTTATGACTTGATAACAGATATTTTACTGAAGTATAAAAATGTATGAGTATGCTATCTTAAGTTCAGATTGGTCACTCCGCCTTTTGCTGGGTAGTAACTTCCTCTGCAGTTATCACACAGTCTTGGGGTACAGGCTCCTTGTTCTTTGGAATTATGCAGGCTCTTCAGCTCATTGCAGTGTAATTGATACTGAAGCCAGTAAGTGCTTGTGTAAAATGAATATTAAGTAATACTGTTCAGTTTAGTAAGTTGGTTGAATCTTGTGCTAATACTGTTTGTAAGAAAACAGTTTCTCTCTTCTTGGGTTTTATGGTTGTTTTGGGGGTTTTGTTTGTTTGGTTTTTTGTTTGCTTTGTTGTATATTCCCAGGGTAGGTCAAAAGTCTGACTTGAAGAACAGAACTAACATATATCTCAAACATTTGTATTTGTCATGCCATCCATGTGCGCCATATGGTGTAAAAGTGTGACCATTAAAACAGTATTTCTTTTACAGTGTTTGCAGACTTCTATTTTTTTTTTTTTTTTTTGATAGGTATAGTATTTCCACAGTATTTTCAGGACCAGATTATCTGTCTGTTCTATGCTACATGCATGTTTGAGAGTAGTGAATTAATATGTTGAATTTCTGCTGTGACCTAATGATTTATAGGTCTATGTAAATATGTAAACTCTATATACTGAGCAGTGATACTACTTATCCTTGAAAGATTTTGACCATGTGCTCAGCAGTTCATAGTGGCAAATTCATTTAACAAGCCATCAATGAAAAGCCAGGCTTAATGCATAATGGTGCTGTTTATTTGAAAGAAACACTGGCTTCCCCAATTTCTTTTGCAGTCTTTCCATGAAACACAAAGAGCAACCATAAATCATGATACAAGCGATTTTCCTGTAGCAAGACAGTGTGGCAAGAGTTCACTATGTGCCTCATTATGAATGTCTTTGACTTCAGCTCCCAACTGTTTTAGTATAGGTCCATTTAAAAAAGAAAAAAGTCTCAGACATGGCAATATTAACACAAATCTGAAATAGCTCCCAAAACTGAATAATTTTAAGATGTAGCTGACTTAAAATTCCAAGTTTCATACTCAAAACTTACAAGACTTCATCTCGCTGACAGGTGATAAGGGTTTAAGTTGCTACAAGGCATTTAAAACTGTAATTTCTGTTCCTAATACACTTTTTTATTTTCATAGACACAGTCTGGCTAGGGGCAACTCTTGTGAACTTAGTTGTTGTTTTCACCTGGGAGACTGTGGTAATAATTTTCATTTAAAATATCAAATATTTGTATATCCCATGTAGCACTGCATGGAATTAGGTCTATGTTGTATTTTCAAAGGCTGCTGGAGTGCTCTGTTTATCTTCCTTGTACATGACTACTGAGTGTCACATGTAATAACAGTCAAAGGCTGAGGCTTTCAATTTTTTTTTTTATGATCTGTTATAGCGTTCTCAGATTTCTTCTTTGGCACCTATGTTCTAGTGGTAGCCTACGTAGCTAATACTTTACTGCCTAAACATACTGCCCTTTAGTCTACATGGATAATTCTCCTAATAACAAACAGAATTTCAGTGACCATCAGAAGTAGCCAGTAGCCTTTTAATTAGAGGGTTTATTTAAGTTAAAACATATAATTTCCATTGCCAAAGTCTCATTTCTTCACTGTGTAGTACCTATTTCATATTTATTGGTTTGTAATATCATCACATATCAAAAATTAATCAATATGCAAATTATAATTTGCCAGTAATGTACTCTGCATGTTTGTTATGTCATATGTCATGACTGTGTTGTTAATGTGTGTCATACCATTTCATCTCATTCAACCAGGGTCTACCAGGGCGAAATGGCTATCCGGTAACTCATCATATATTTATGATAGCGTATATTACTCTAAAATCATGTTGTTGTATTTTGGTTTTCCTTTATTACTGTCAAAAAGACCTTTTTTCTCTTTCTCAGTTGCCTAGAAAATGTAGGACTTTCCTTTAAAAACAAAACAAAAAACCTTTGAGAAGTTTTTGAAAAGAACCTGAGTGTTTACAATGCATAAATGCAATGCACTGATTGTTTGACATTGTACATATTTTGTGTTGAGTTTCTGCATTCTTTTATACAAAATTAATTTTTTACTCTAATATAAAAAAATTCTTTAGCAAGATACTGCATCTCAATTTTCCATATTAGAAAGCTGTACTGTTGCCATATGGAACCTCTAAGTCCTTTCTTTTAATTCTGTCCTGTTTCCCTTGACTGCTTCATTCCATGCATTTTGAGCAAAGTAAAATGCTATTACAGAGGTCCTAGCAGTTGGTTGCATTGTCTATCACAGAGTAATTTTCTGATACTGGATGTAATTAATTTTTCTGTTAGTTTCATTCATATCTTTAGGATTTATTGCCTGAAAAAATAATATATGAAATAATGCATCTTTCTAAAATCTATTAACAATATATTTCTTTCAAGGAATCAGGCAAGCTGACTGCAGTGTCCCACTCAAGGAAAGAAGTATATGCCTACTGTCACGTGTATATTAGAAACCAAATGACGAAATGTGTTAGTGGATGCATTTCAGAGACAATACATATGCACAACATAGCAACTGTTAAAGTATGATAATGATCTTACTTAAAGCTTACTTGATAGGAAGCTTACTTGATAGTGTAGCTTGGAGGGCCCTCCCATACTGATTTGCCTATGTATTTCAGACAAAAGATGCCTAATTTTTCAGTAAGTTTTAAAAATGTTTCTGTTGGTAAATATAAATTGCATACCTTGAACACCTACAGGTAGAGGACAATTTCATAGGATCATAGACTTTCAGAATGATTTGGGTTGGAAAGGACCTTTATAGATCATCTAGTCCAACCCCCTGCCATGGGCAGGGACATCTTTCACTAGATCAGGTTGCTCAAAGCCCCGTCCAACCTGACCTTGAACACCTCCAGGAATAGGGCGTCCACAGCTTCTCTGGGCAACATGTTACAGTGTCTCATCACCCTCATCATAAAAAAAATTCTTCCTTATGTCCAATCTAAACCTATCCTCCTTTAGTTTAAAATCGTTGCCCCTTGTCCTGTCACTACAGGCCTTGGTAAAAAAAAAAATCTCTCCACCTTTCTTATAAGCTCCCTTTATATATTGAAAGGCCTCAATGAGGTCTAGCCAGAGCCTTCTCTTCTCCAGGCTGAAAAACCTCAATTCTCTCAGCCTTTCTTCATAGGAGAGGTGTTCCATCCCCCTGATCATTTTTGTGACCCTCCTCTGGACCCACTCCAACAGGTCTGTGTCTTTCTTATGCTGAGGGCTGCAGAGCTGGACGCAGTACTCCAGGTGGGGTCTCAGCAGAGCAGAGCAGAGGGGCAGAATCCCCTCCCTCGACCTGCTGGCCACGCTGCTTTTGATGCAGTCCATTTCAATACTTTTCTCTGTGCATCTTCTGTAGCTGCAGAGTTTTCTGAGAAATGTTACCAATGAAACATCATCCAATGTCTATCTTTACTATAAGTAGTTGAAAGTCAGCTGGTGAGGAATCGATCATCAGTATCAAGAAACCTGCTTGGATATACTGAAACCATTATCGGGTTTCAGAATACACATTCCCATTTCACTTAGAGTGCTTAATCTGTGTAGGTGCGTGCACAAGTGTGTGAAGGAGAAGAAGGAGTAAAAAGCTTGCTAAAAAACCTTTTTTGGTCATCATCCAGCTGTGAGCTCTGTATACAAAGATTGGGATTTAAAAGAAAAAAGACCCACAGTGACAACAAACCAGCCCTTAGGCTCTTAGGTCACGGCTTCTGTGTAAATTAAATATTTTTGGTGTTCCTCATTCCAGTTAATGAGCTTAACGCACGAGGTAAAGTTTATATTGTGCAAAGCACAAAAGCCTCGTAGATTTAACTTCTTGGCCTAAAGTGTAAGTTGAGAAAATGAGTGAATGTATTAGTGATAGACTCGTGCATGTTTTGAAGGCTTCATGGGGACAGTTTGAAAATATAATTTTCTTTAGAGCCTGAAGGCCCAGTCCTTTGTCCTGGTCCAGCTGCTTTGTTGAAGAGATTTGTTGTGGGATCTGAAGACAACAAAGGTCTTGGAAGCCATGTTATTGAAACTGCTGGGTCTAGTAGTGGCATTGTTATAGGCAAACTGTAGTCTGGATGCATTTCTGTGTGTGCGTGCAGCCATCCGTGCGTGTACAGGCAAATGTGTGCCTTCAGTAGTGCTTAGCACTGATTGAACGCTGCTTCTTCCTGCTTGAAAATGACTGGGAATAGAATTTGGCTTTGGTTCTTGAAAGTTGTTTGGCTGGCTGCTGTTTCAATCTTTTTAATTTCAGCCATATCCTCC
>NW_008794665.1:8218807-8229138 GCF_000699145.1 Aptenodytes forsteri | reverse complement strand
TGGCTTTTTCATTCTTTCCCCCCCCAGCCATATCCTCCTGCTTTGAACAGGAAATATGTAACAGCAAGTGCAATGCACTTTAAAAGTACTTATACAGTCCTGTAGAGCTCTATGAAAAGGCTATTAGTGTTTAAAGTTATTCCTCTAGAGTCCTATTTAACTCCTGTAGAAACTTTATTGCTTTAATCTTTATTGGATTTTATAGGATATTCTGTGAGGATAGTGAGGTATATCTGCCACATATAAGCTGAAAAGCTCTCTGCTCAATAGGCCAAATCATAACATTGTGATCTCACAAAAGCTAGTGGCTCTTTTCTCCAAGACTTAAGTTTTCATTGTCTGTGTTCATTCTAATTTTAAAAGTACCTTAAGAAATAATAATAATAACAGTAAAAGGAATTACAGTGAGAAATCTAAGTTTCTGGGAAGATATGGTATCAAAAGTCCAGCAAATAAGCTGGACTTCCTGCTAATGAGTACCACAGTTATTAAGGGGTTTATAAGACTGTGATTAATTGGTTATTATGTAAGGCACCATGAATACTATAAAAAGTGTACACTGGTACAGCTCCTTTTTTTCCTTATTAAAAGCTTTGTATAATAGACAGTGACCAAGTTCAGAGTTGTAACTCTTTCAACTTGAGTTTAAAATTGAAATAGGCTATCACATCTTCTTATATAAAGGACAAAAAAAGAGTGCACAAACATTAGAGAATGAGAACACAGGCGTTTGTTGCAGGGGTTTTGTATGACAATGTCACTTCAGAAATAATGCTAGAACTTGGGAAAAAATAAAACCCAACAAAAAACAGAGCTACTAAAAAAATCCCAGCAGCTTGTGAATGCAGTGAAGAGGCCAAATACACAAACCATGCAGTGCTCTGCAGGGGAAAAAGAATTTTATAAGCTGGTTGAATGGGTAGAAGTTATTTACTATTTTCCATTGAAAAACTGAAGCAGTCTGAGAAAATTTTTCTTACCCCTTTTCCCAAGTTGGGGTACAGATCAAGCTCAACATCCAAGTAAATCATCATGGAAGTTTTTGCATATATGGTGGTAAAGCTGCACTGTCTTCAGAATAAAGTGTCAGAATATGAAGATGCCCATATAGTATTGCTTCATAAAAGCGGGGATTGGGGAAATTTCTCCTACGTCTTTCCACGATGTCAGTCTGCAGAGCACTTGATGCATTTACAAGACTTTTAGGAACCGTGGAGGGTTATGGCTGCTCCAGGTGACCACGTGCCTTGTATTAAATGCCATTTCTCCTAACATCCTTGTTTTATCTTCAAGAAATGTAGACAAATTCCTCTCTTGCAGAAAAGGTTGTGTCTAAATTGGAGATTGTTCTCCTGTGTCTGTAAAATATCATCACTTGCTCAAACCTGAAATGTAGATCTTTGAAATTTTACCTGTCATTTAACTTAAAAATTTCCTAGCTCTTGAAAGACTTACCTCTGAATGGTGAAGAAAACAAACTGGCAAAGCTTGAGACTACAGGTAGACAATTTCAATTATTCTTTAGCCTGTTATAATTCCTTCTAGCTTAGAAAATGTCTTTATCATTGCACTTCTGATTTTTGCACCTGTATGCACCTATATGTCCCAATATACCATAAGTCAAGCTGTTATCCCGATATGTAAAGAATGTCAGGTTGTTGTTAGAAGGCTCTGATTTCCCCTCACCCCCCTTTCTGTTCCTGTATTACTAAAGGTGAAGAAAATTCCAGGTAGAACAGAGAAGGGCTGTGGGGGGTTTGAGTTTGAAGAAATAGACTTGGTGTGGAAGAACATGAAAACTACTGTTGTGAGAAATTGGAAAAAGGCATTTTACTGTACTACTGTGTTGCTTTGTCTGTGACAGTGTTTCATATTTCATTTTCTGCTGGGTCTCCAGTTAGAGACTGGGGCTGTGTAGGTAAATGTGTAGTAAGTAGCAGTGTCTGTTTATGTATGTAAAATTAATCCCATCCAAATGCAAGTTTTTCAACTTCAGATACTATTGCAGCTCAGTTGCTGTAAAATGAACATAACTGGAATAATCAAAAGAGAAGAAATGAGCAAACCTTGAGAGTTTTTCATCTGTGATTAAGCACAGCCTATGGCAGTATTAAGCATTTCTGCAACAGCTGTGGTATTTCCAGTAGCTGGTCAGGTCTCCTCTTTTTCAGAGTTGTAGTAAAATATAAATGTCTAAGATCAAGGAGCGACTATGTTGGTTCCTGACCTTACCCTGAGGATTTGGCTTGGTGATCCTATAGAAGTTTCCCCCTCTACAGCATTTCTTTTTCTCAACAGGTGTCTTCGCAGACCACCTTCTATTTTTGGCATTTGACCAAAGTAATGTCTTAAACATATACCAGCAAAACTTTTGCAATAAATTTCAGGTTTGGTAGTGAAGCATTGATAACTATTTCAGGTTTTAATTTTTTTTTCTTTTTAAATACACAGAAAATTCAAAACATCTGGAATCTCAAAAGCTTCTTTGTACTGTGATTTTAGTATGCATTTTCTCAGTTCTATATACTTTATCCTTATTTTTAGTCCTGGCAGAGGTGATTGGCTTGGGAGACATGAGGTTTTCATTTGACCCATCTGCCTCAAACTACTTGCTTGTTCTCATGGAGCGGAGAGTATCCTCTGCTTTCTTCAAAGAGATATAGTTGGTCAGCTGTCCATCTCAAAAGGTTACTGGGTTTACAGATTTCTTTATTCGTAACCATGTACTCCTTGTCCATTGTTCCAAAAAGTTGCCAGCTGATGCCAATGCTTTAGATTCAGCAGAAAACGAGTGGCTACTCAGGATGAGTATAAATTAAGTCCTTAGACCCTCTTTTTCTTATCTTACATAACCACTTTCCATTAATACATTCCCTGCAACAAATCAGAACTGCAAATAGTCTTGCCATGGTTCACCGAAACTCTGCATACAAGCCGTTTGTTAGTGAGTCTTCCAAGAACATACTTCAGCTCGCACAGAGTGTAATACTAATCTGTCACAGCCAGTCCCTAGACTTCTTTGTATGCTGTACACAAGTGCTACAGTCCTGTCACAGAAGCTTATAGTGGGAGCTGGACTTCTCTACTATAGAGAACATATATAGCAACTGCAGGAGTAAGAGTTGGGGAGATATGGCATTCAGTTCCACTCTCACACATGAAGTTAAGCCAGCTTTCTACAGCTGTAGGCAAAGGATGCTTTCAGTCTTTTCCATGGATACATCTGTCAAGTCCAGCACCCAATGGTAGCTGTAGCTACTGGAATTGATCATTCTAAGTGATGGATACCAGTATGACCTATTTCAAGCCATACCTGTGTTATATGATGTGAGCCTTGAACAAAAGTCAACCAGAGGTGGGTCACTTGCTTAAGTACCAATTTTGCCTTGATGTCAAACCATAGATATGGCCCTAATTGCAGTTTTTTTACCTGCAGTATCAAAAATTGCATTCTGGCAGTTAATATTCTGATAGGTAAGAGAGAAAGTCCACTCTGTAAAAAAGTGAGTTACACCTTTCTTGCTTGCAGTTGTTACCATCCTGTAGTATTGGTTAGTAGGCCTATAGTGGCAAGTTGTGTTGAATTGTTTGTTCCTAGAAAACTTCAGTGGCACCTCAAAAATCTTCCTAACAGTCATGACACAGTGTATCAGAATTTCTCAATAATACAATATCAGAATCCTCAACAGTTACGCTGTTCCCAAATACATGCTTCAATTTAAACAGGTGCAACACACACTTGCTGCTAAGCAGGTGAACTATGTAGTATTTCTGTGCCATGAGAACCAAAGAAAGGCTGTAAGAATGTGGTAATTTTTTAGAAAAATGCTGTAGCTGAGGACATACTAATAATACTCAGCAAATAAACTTGCAGTTTTTCTTACAAATTGTGGGAGAGTCTCTAAATTTACATGGCTAAGTAATAACTGTGGCCCCTGTAATCATGTCGGTCACATTAATATAATAATGTTTTTTATGACCTTTGGATCTATAAATAATATGTAATGCAATTCATCAGTTTTTAATTTCTTTGTATGCCAATTTTTTTACAGTGATTGAAGATAATCATAAAAGTTGGCTTGAACAGAAGTTTGAGACCTCTTAAGCTTACAGTTGCTATCAATTTTGCGTCACAGATGACAATTGAAGCTACACATCAGAACATGTTTATTAGTTTCTTATAAGCCAGTTGCCATTTTGAATGAACCATGGGCTGAATCCTTTCATGTTACATTCATGTAATGCTGAGTGCATAAATAAGAGAAGGCAGTGTTTATTTCTGCAGCTCCCTGGAGGATGCTCAGAGTGCCCCAAGCTATACCATATCTGTGACTGTGATAGTGAAGTAACAACTGCCTCATCCGCAAAAGCCAGCAATATAAAAAGATATTTCTACCCTTTTCCTCACTTGCAATTACAAAAAGAAATTGCCATAGATCAGTTAAAGTAGAAACCTCACATGGTAACTTAAGAAAATTACTTGTGCTGCAATAAATGCCTGCCTATACAGTATGTTCTAGTTTAAATTCATTAACGTTTCTAAATTATTTTAGTCCATTTTCTACATAACGTTACAAATAAGGATGAAGAAAATTAGTAGAATAATAAAACAACATTATAATAGATAACCTCAATGTATCGTTAGTAATACAGACAATTGTTACCATGCGCAGGATACGCCAAGACCCTCTTTAAACTAGCAGTTTCCATCTCGGATGCATGGAGAGGCAACTCCTGTATTGCAAAATCCACATGTCTGCATGGGACTTTCTAGATGTCAGTGTGTGATGAGAACTGAGCACATAATACTAGGATACTGTGGGCTAGCGTGAATCAGTGTAGTTTAGATTCACAGCTGACGTCAGTTCAAAATGATACAACCCCCTATATCTATTGGATAAATACAGAATTATAGCTGATGGCAGATAGATAGGATAGGTGTAATTTAACAATTAACTGTCTTTTTTTCAGTATTTTCCTCTGCAGCTTTAAAAATTACCCTCTTTTTCATAATAAAGCATGTATAGGTAGAGAAAGGAATTAAGCTGGTTTGTCACTTATTTGACAGTATACATAGATTTCTGGTCTGTCTAGGCTACTCCACTGAGTTCAGCTTGGCAGCTAAGCGGGTGGCATGCAGAAGGCTGTAGTTATGATTTCCACATTTATGCGTTGGCAGGCATAATTAATGCTTGAACTGTACCTAAGATCATTCATACTTGCCTTTTGTTGGGCATACCACTTGAAATTTCCCAGTCTTTTCCTCACAATGCATGATGTAACTCTCCAGTGTAACAGAAATAGTTTTATTTATGAAACAAACTACCTTGGAGCAAAATTTTGTGTTCCAAAGGAATTGTAATTCTAGGCCTCATTTTTCAATTTGTGTTTGACAATTGCACGTGGATGTAGAGTGAGTAACCAGTGATAGTTAAAAATACTTCTTACAATTTGCCTGAACTGTCACTTTCTCACAAGAAGTTTTGAGATTCAAAGAAAATGCTAAATCACTTACAGTAGATATCCTGGATTTAATTACTATTTATATCTGTCACAAATGGGAAGGTAAATCCCAAACCGTCCTATAAGAATTCTTGTCATCAATTCCTTCACCTTGAAGGAGGGTTGCAAACACGATGCGTCATTTTCTTTCACGCTGGATTTTTCATTCGGACTTACGATTTAGCTGAAAGATACGTAAAACTTTACTACCCATACAGCTCCCAGATGAATATTCCTATGTGGGAGTTTAAGTGCGTTGTTAATCCTAGCTGAGGTCAAGGGGTGTAAAATTTCATTGAAGAAACTTGTTCCTAAAACGTTAGACTAGGTAGTTGGGTTCTGTGATTTCCAGAAAGTGCAGGGTAGAAATGTTTTCTCGAAGGCTGTTTGGAAGCCTGTTTCCCCCTGTGGTCAGCGTTCAGTTCCCATTTATGAGAGAGGCGATACGAGGAGGGGAACATCTGGAGCAGGCGGGCACCTGAACTGGTTTTTCTTATAAAGCTGAATGAGGAACTTTTTCCCTACTGGGAATCAAAAAGTTCTTTCATACACCTGTAGTGGGCCCCACACTGCTTAGCATCATCCGGTAATTACACCAGAAATGATTTGGCTAGCGTTTGTCAAGGCAATAAGGTTCTCAGCTTTATGTTTTGGGGTTTCTTTTCTAATGCCAGAAGTAGGCTGGTAGAACAAAGCCTTAAAGTACTTTTTCTCCATTCCTGGGGATCTTTGGGATGGGCACATTTAGTGTGCATCTTGCCTCTGGCATCACAAGGAAAATACTAGGGTGTTGTTTGGACTGCCCTTGTTTTTGTTTTCTCAGCTACATGTGTGCATATCGAAATCAAGATTAGTTAAAGCAGTTTCTGAAAGCAAACATACTTGTCTGGTAGGAAAGATTTATACAAGCAGTGTGGAATGTCAATTGGAAGTTTTTTCTGTGACTGTGTAGGGTACAGATCATAAATCACCCTCACAAAGTTGTTTGGTTTGTTGGGGGTTTTTTCCCCCTCTTTGGCTTAAGGTAAAGCAATTAACATTTATTATTTTTGCTAATATTGAGATCTACACAATACTGATAATCTAACAGAGGACCACTGAGTTAAGAATTCTTTTTGGATTATTTCGTACATGTTCACAGTAGCTATTCCCAGTATAAATGAGAGGAATTTAACCCTCTGCTGGTTTGCCTCACAAAAGGAGCATGATGAAAAACCATCATGCACATGAGCACTCATCACTTGAAAAGAATATTAAGTTTTTAATGTAGAAATCAGTTTCTTGCTGCTACATGACATCCTTACCAAAATAAACTGCTGTTTGCTCCTGCTTGGAAGGCTGGAATTATTAGCAAGTGAAGTTAAAACCAGGAAAAATTTGGAAATTGTAAAAAGTCACACTATTCTTTCTGTATTCGTTCCTCATTTTACCAGATCAATTGCAACTAGATAAGCAAAGGTAAGGGTTGATTCTTCTACTTTTGTTCATGCTGAACAGCACTTACTCAGAGAAGCAATCCCCAAAATAAGTACTACTTACTATGAGAGAGCAAAGTAGAATTGGGACCGATGTGGACAAAAAATTAGGAGACAAATTGTGGGCGCTAAGGAAGTTCTTTATTTCTCAGTACTCAGATTTTTGTGAAACAGAAGTCGTATTGCTATACTGGAATTTAAGGCTTACATTAAAATTCATATTTTAGTTCCATAGTATTAGACATGTATACTGAGTTTTTGGCCTCCAGCAGTTAGAATGATCTTAGTTTGCCACTTGCAGTTAGTTTCAGAGGGTGATGTTAAGGATGGTACAGTTTTCCATAGGTGAGAGTGAAGGCTGAAAGAAAGTGCTCCAAAAGCACCAAGAGTAACATACAGCAATTCAGTAACTTTTGTCAGGTATAACACAGTATTTGCATTCCTAGTCATTGTGAAAGTGCAAGTGCAGTTTCCTTTTTGTAATAGGAATACTCCTCCTGAGTGAGGCTTGTGGTTTTCGTTCAGGTAGTCTGACTGATTAGCCAGCCTCAGAAGAGAAAATGACCTCAGCGCTTCCACTTATGTGGAAACTGTGTGGATCAATTATCCTGATTTTTTTTAATCCACTCTGCATATGATAGGAGAGCTCTCATTTTAGGTCTCTGCCCTTAGGGTATGTAAAGTGTAATCTGGTATTGCCATCAGATACAAGTTGTTTTGTCCCTAGATGGGACACATTTTTGTTCTTCATGCTGTCACCAGCTTCTGCAAAAATCCTTTTATAATCTTGAAAACCAGTTACGTCAGAAGAAAGTAATGAAAATGTTTTATTTGGATGTATTCATGTGTGGATCTACAAAACTTAAAAGCATAGTCTAGAGATTTTGAGATTAAATGGACTAATGAGATTGGTAAATGCTTTAGGATTTTAAAAGTTGTTTCACAACTATATTCTGTCTTTGGATTCACCTGTTCAGCTCTGGTGAACTTCAATTTAACTTGCGTAATTTGACTGAAATTAAAAAACAGATGAGAGGAGTGTACGATTTGCTGGGGTATGGCTCAGAAAGGCACAGGTTTGAAATACCTGGATTTGCAGGTTTTCTTGGCTGGGGGGTAGCCCATGTTTTATACTGTAGGTTGATCTGATTTCGGTAACTTTTGTTTCCTTGGTTAAATGTTTTTTTGGTTGAGTTTGCTTGTTTCTGTTTGTGCAGCAGTTGTCAAGGAAGACGGAAAGACTTCTTTCTGACTGTGCAATGAGACACTTGCTATACTTGGAGTTTAAAGGGGATTTCAGAATCAAAGTAGAAAAATCTTCGAATTTGTTTCTAGATAGACAAACTTCACAAAGCAGATGTATGAGTATGGAGAAACTTAGCAGCTTTTCCTAAATAGCTTGAGGGGGGAGACAGGCACCAACTCAATAGGAAGATATTTGTAGAGAAGAGCTTTTGTTCTCCAATGTAAAAAAACAAAAAAAACCCCCAAACAAACAAACCCCAAAACCCCCCAAACCACACAAAAAAAATCTGCTTCTTTTCACATAGATTTCAAAGGTACATAAATGGAATTTGCCATAAAAGAAAAAAAATTGTCAGGAGAAGTTGTTTGAAAGTTGGACTTCTATATCCTTTCACCTACAAAAAAAAGAAAGAACTGCAGAAGTAGTTTGAAGCAGCATTGCTGCTGAGGCTCTGAATTAAAATGACAAGATTCTTCCAGCATCCTCTCAGTAGCCTCTGTCGAGCCAGTTACGAGCAAACCAAAATTCCCTTTAGACACTCCATCTAGCTGGTGAACATATGGCTCCAGGCTTTCCCCTTCATGGCTGCTTTATTGTATTGGCTCATTCTTGACTGAGTTTCTTTTCTTGTCCTCTGTCTCTTGCTCCATTTCCTTACCCAGCAATATGGTTTCTAGGTCCCTCAGATCTTTTGGCAGCCAATATGGTGTTGCATTTACACTCTTTCAAGCATCTGCTTACTTCTGGTAAAAGCTTTTTTTTTTTTTTTTATGGAAGGTCACCTACAAAAAAAAGAAAGAACTGCAGAAGTAGTTTGAAGCAGCATTGCTGCTGAGGCTCTGAATTAAAATGACAAGATTCTTCCAGCATCCTCTCAGTAGCCTCTGTCGAGCCAGTTACGAGCAAACCAAAATTCCCTTTAGACACTCCATCTAGCTGGTGAACATATGGCTCCAGGCTTTCCCCTTCATGGCTGCTTTATTGTATTGGCTCATTCTTGACTGAGTTTCTTTTCTTGTCCTCTGTCTCTTGCTCCATTTCCTTACCCAGCAATATGGTTTCTAGGTCCCTCAGATCTTTTGGCAGCCAATATGGTGTTGCATTTACACTCTTTCAAGCATCTGCTTACTTCTGGTAAAAGCTTTTTTTTTTTTTTTTTAATGTAAGGCTCAGCATTTTCCTCCTCTTTAACCCCTTTGATGTTTGCTCTGAAGTGAAATATTGAAAAGCAGAAAGTTCTTAAGTTTTCCCAATGATCTCTTATAAAAATACTGGCACCAATAGAAAGGTTATCCTTTCTCAAACATTATCTCCTATCTAGATACTATTCATTGTCATCTTTCAGGCACAAGTTACACCTGGGCTTACAATAAAGAATATGTAACTTCTCTCGCTCCTCTTCCTCATCCTCCATGCTCTTGTGAATGGATCAACCTGCTACTTTCAACCTTGTCATGAACTTACAAATGTTACACTTTCGGTTTAAATTGCAGTGTCTAGTGTTTTGCTTGAAAGGCCATTAGGTCTGAGGTCAGTGGGACAGGACATTAAGGCAGTAAATGAGGTTGCATTCAGCTCCCCAGTTAAAATAATATAACTAGTAAAAACACAGACTTGCAAATAAAGATGCTGTATGCCTATCTGAGCACTTTATGTGATATATAATCTTTGTTATTACATGCTTAATGATTTTGTTTTCATAGTTACAGTAATAGACATTCCTTCTGGAAACCAAGTTTTGGTACTGATCATAGCAAGGTGTATGTGAAAATTTTTCTTCAAGGACTAGAAATAATCCTTTCTTAAAATACAAATTCTTTCATTGCTACATCCTACTACAATGCTACTTTCTACTGGGGTTGTTTAGCTTGGAGAAAAGGAGGCTGAGGGGAGACCTCATCGCTCTCTACAACTACCTGAAAGGAGGTTGTAGCGAGGTGGGTGTCGGTCTCTTCTCCCAAGTTAACAAGTGATAGGATGAGAGGAAATGGCCTCCAGTTGTGCCAGGGGAGGTTTAGATTGGATATTAGCAAAAATTTCGTCCCTGAAAGGGTTGTCAAGCATTGGAACAGGCTGCCCAGGGAAGTGGTTGAGTCCCCATCCCTGGA
>NW_008794665.1:8211877-8218435 GCF_000699145.1 Aptenodytes forsteri | reverse complement strand
ACTGGAAGAGGCTGCCCAGGGAAGTGGTTGATTCACCATCCCTGGAGGTGTTTAAAAGACGTGTAGATGTGGTGCTTAGGGACATGGTTTAGTGGTGGAGTTGACAGTGCTGGGTTGACGGTTGGACTTGATGATCTTAAACGTCTTTTGCAACCTAAATGTTTCTATGATTCTCCATCCCTCTTTTCGTGTTAAATTGGGGAAATAAAACAGGTGGTGCATCATTAAAAACTGTATCGAGAAACTTTTCAGGAAGAAAGAATGAAAAAGATTGTAGTGTATCCCTGAATTCTGCTTTATTTCCTGGAATGAAATAATCTTTTTAAGTGTGCTTCATATAGTTTTTCCATAATGATTTATGCTTTTTGAGAATTTACTTGTTCCAAGTAATTTTGGAGGGGACAGAGTTGTATGCAGCACCATCAACTTTTAATGAATGATTTAGGTTATAGTATGTTTAAGATAACAGTAGTGTCTTTAAACTAGCTGCATGTATATTTGTGCCTTTTAAATCTGGTAGGTACATGACAGAAGTATCTGAATGGGCTTGCGTGTGCAAAATTTTATATTCCAGTATTTAGGCACATATGGCAGCACATAGCTGAAAACACCTGCTTTGGAGTTTTAATGCAGTGCAACTGCATGAGTTGTTTTTTCATATGTTGTATCCCAGATGGAAATACTGCATTTGTGGACTAGGACTAGGTATGAATATTGGCATTTTGGTTATCCTGGAATTGTTCAAACAAAACTTTCTTTGACCACATGATAGCCGAAAGAGATCGGGGGTTTTATCTACGTGTTTATAAAGACTTCAGTACCTTGGCTTTTAGTTTTGTTCTCTTTTAAACCCTTTGTAACTGTTCTCTTCTCCTCTTTTATGGAGATGTATCCACTCTGATTATCTCCTTTGTTGTAAGTCAAAAGGGAAGTATCTCTCTGGCAGCTGTATCTTTTTCTTAATTCCCTGGGAGCCCCATTCAAAATCGGTGCCTCTATAGGTGGATAAAAGGAGTGTGATGGTCAGATTCTTCTATCCTAATGGAGCAAAAATAGATTTACGTATCTGCTCTTGAGTTTTGTTAGTCTTCCAAAGCTGATGGTTCCAATGAGGGAAGGTCAAAAATTGGCCTCTGAAGGTTAGTTCTCTATGATACTGTTATTTACCAAAAGACTGTATTTTTATTTTTCCTTAATGGACCTCATTCTCCCTGAAAAGAGAAGATTTGTAGAAACAAAAGAAGAGATTGACTGAAAGAAGTGAAATGGATTTTTTTCATATTCTGTAAAGCCATCAAAACACAGATAACAAGAAAGATTGTGCTTTAGTAGGGCTTCAGTGAGCAAATGGATTCACTTCCATGGTGGTGTGAGGAGACAGATTCCTCAGAATTATTCCAGGAGAACACAAATCTAATTCATCAAAGTCATCGTGGCACAGCTGTTACAACAATCTATCTCCCGCTGAATGCTAGACAGCTAATTTTTGAGGTGACATTTTTCACAGTTTATTGTTTTCTCATCAACATGGCACCAACCACATCAAACATATTCACACAGTGATGTTGGCGTTGATGAATTAGCCATGTGCTTTGTATTTATGGATACAGGAGTTTCAATTTCTCCAGGAGAAACAAGAACTCTTAGGTAGAATGTAGGAGATTTCTCTCTGGTCTGTGTGTATGTTCCCCATGTTCAAGTACTTGTTAAGCTATGCTGGAATTCAGTAGCATAATGAAGTATTTTTATGGAAACACATAGTTCTGTAACCCTTCACAAGACTGTTTTTATGGATGGGTGAAGCATATGGGGGTAAGCACTTTAAGATCACAATTTTAATACAGTTCATTTTTTAAAAGCAGGCAGTTACAATGTGCTGTTTCTCAACTCAGTGGACCATACATGATTTGCCAAGATTTGCAGGTTCATTTTACAATTTTCTTTTTATTTTTCCTTCTGAAGAAGTATCTGAGTATCACTTAGGTATTTCATACTTGGAGTTTTAGTCTACAGTAAACAATGTTAGTCAGTGGTAAACAATTAATTTAAAATGAACCAAAATAAAACAGTCCACATGACTCCATTCTTTACTATAACTTGAATGGGGAATTACTATGTTGCTCTTACTCTTTCTGGGGTCAATAGTAGTTTCCCTTTGCAGTAATTTGTCGTACAGATATGACCATACAAATGTTGCAGATGCGGATGAGATGTATAGGCTACAAGGAGAAAAACAGTGTCTGGAAATAATCTTCTTGCTAGCCTCATGTATGAAGACAACAAAGGTGCTTTGCAGTTTGGGGTTCACAATCATATTTGGCCCTTTTTTCCTATGTACTTGCGATGTGTGCAATGTTGGCCATGATAAATAGAAGGATGTCTGCCTACAGTCTTTTAGAAGAGTTTGTTCCAACTTAGATCTGCCCAGTTCTTTCTCATGGATTTTTACATATATATTTCAGCAGGAAGAGCAGTCATAGTGCTCAGATACTCAAAAATTCATCTGCACCACAAGAAACTGCCTGTCAGATTTCCTGCATAAACTATAAAAATAAAAAGTATCTCAGCAATTATTTTTCAGATGTGAAATATACTTTTGAAAAGCTATGACTATAATTTTTCTTGCACAGAACTCTTTGTACTCCCTTATTGTTACCATATGCGGCGCTTTTTTTGTAGTTCAGCCACTCTCTGAATAGCCAAACTCTGAACAATTTTTCTTTCTCCAAATTGCTTACTTCTAGACATAACCAGTCCAACTTATAATTGCAAAGGAGCTATTAGAGTATTCAGACTGCATGTAGGGCTCCCAGCTAGCAGTCTTGTAATCTAGAGTGATGTTGCTCCAAGGAAAAGTTTTGGAGACTGTACCTGGCATTTCTGGATTATTTTGGAATCTTTAAAACTGTCCCTTGTCTTCCATCTTGTTCCGTTATTGATGATTTCCATCATCTAATTTAGGCTAATATGGACACTAGAGCCACTTCATGAAATTCATAGCTTCAGGTCGCATGTCCTTTTGTTTCTTGAAATTCAAAGAAACTAAAAAGTATGAAAAAATGCAAACATTTTCTTTTCTGTAATAAAACAGCAAAATATGTGTAAGATTCCTGCCAGTTCTGCTTGGCAGCTTACTATTAGCTTTGGCTTATTGCTTTACATGTGCATGCTGCATATTTCTCTGTACTGAAGGCTCTACGCTTGACAGGTGGTTTAAAATATAAATTGGAATAACTTCTGATTACCTTTATGCTCATGAACTGAAGTCTCAATACTGAGAGCCTAGTCTAGGCATGGTGTAGCTTTTCTGGCTGATGGAGGTGTAGTCTGAAGCCTTAACCACGGTGCTGCTATTCTTCATTCTCCAAGTTTTATCAGGACATCTCTTCTGAGTCTTTTCTATGCTTCCAGGGTATGCTTTGACATCCTTGTTGGCTTGATAAAGGCCATTTTGTAGGAGTTTTTGATGAGAGAGTTAATACATGGCTTGCAACCAAATGAGAGATTCCTGGAATTACAAGATGAGGCTATTAAGGATTTAAGAATGCACTTCTTTCTTTCTTTCTTCTTCTCCTTTTTTTTTTTTTTAAATGAATGTAGTTTTTCCATTGAAATAAAAACAGTGTGGTCTATTGGGGAGGGGTTGTAGTTCAAATCTTGAATGATTAATTTTGCATCAGTGTTTTGAATGAGTCTAGGAGAAGCAAGATGTTGTTTCTGAAGGCTGAATGAGATAAAGGCTCTAGCAGTTCAGACGGGACCCATACGTTGCTGATCAAGAAGATCAAACAGCCTAACAGTGCTGTGAATTTTGTTGTTTTTCAAAACAAAACTTCATTTAAAACTCTAAATCCCTACCTTGGAAAACATTTATACTTTACAATCTCCAGGTGATGATCCATTTAGCTGAGTTTTATGTCTCAGGTAGTAGCTAATATGAACTGCTTGAGGGGAGAATTCAGGAAATTCTGAAGTGGGCTTCTTTGAAAGAGCCTTGTAGTGCTTCATTTGTCTTTGTCAGTAATTTTGCTTTTTGTGGTAAAGGGTTTTTAGACAGCAGGCTCATCTTTCTTGTACTCTTGTAGTTCATTCTTTTCACAGTAAAGTTTTCTCCAGCCCAAATGATCTGGATTATTTGTGGTTTTTTCAGTAATGTCCCGATTGCTGGCCAGAGAGACTTGCTGCAGGTTGATTTAGAGCACTTTTTTTTTTCCCCAGGCTTGGAGCAAGTGACTTCTGTACCTGGGCTGTTTCCTCCCATTGCTCTTAACAGCAAACATTTTCAGTTATTGAAAAAGAACCAATAATGTTTCATCAGTTAGAGAAATTGAGCTAGCTGATGAGCTTATCATGCTCATTGCCACACAAGCTCTAAAACAAAGCTTCATTAAAAAGAAATCTCATCAGACTTGCTAGGAGTACTATATTATATCTAATTAAAGTCAGCCTTGATAAACCTGTAATTAACCAAAGGAGAGAAAAAGGCAGACATGGAGATCCATCATTTTAATGGCATCATGATGAGGAAACCTGACAGCTGTGGGTTTTTTAACTTCATTGAAAAGGCAATGTCATCTTTCACCTTACCTGAACTTAGTGGGGTGATCTGCAAACCTGCTGTTTGAGACAGATTTTCTTTTTTTTTTTTTTCTACATAGGTATTTTTACACTCAGTCTGACACAGTAACTGGCATGCAGCTCATACAGCTGCTGTAAAGCTAGATTCCTGCTTTCTTCTGAATCTCCTATTGTATATGTATTGACATAGGAGATTTCAGGCAGCTGCAAGTAACAATTTAACAATCGAGCTTACTGTAGATGGTTTAGAAATGTGGAATCTAATCAGATAAGAGTTTCTGAATTCTGAAATGCTGCTGTGATAGTCTAAATTAGTATATCTTAAATCTGCCAAATATGTGATCTAAAAGATTTTTAAAAAATGACTGGGGGATACATTAAAATGTGATTTTTTTTTTTTTTTTTTTGACAACTGAGTGCCAAATCACACTCTTATTAAAGTTAGTGTGGAAATTCACTTTTAATTCAGTGCACTACAAACTGAGTCCAGAAAATACTTGTATGCTGCCAACTTCAGCTATGGCATTGTTATGTCTCACTAGCTTTATTTGTTGGGCCAACACTGGCCATCAGAAATGTTGAAATAACCTCGACCACTTATTTATGCCATGAAATAAGTTCCAGTAAATTGAAACACAATCTGGCATGGTGCTACTGGGGCTCTGTTCAGTTTTCTGTATTCATGTCTCTCTATCTCTGAGATGCATGTGTTTCTGTATTAATTTTGTGTGTGCGGAGCATTTCAGACACCTATGGTCTGCATTGGGAGAGAGAATTTTTTCCAAAATACTTGATTTCACATGAAATAATCAGGGAAAATCAAAATTCAAGAAATCGTTATCCATTTGGAGATAATTGGCCTGCTTGTAATTTATTTATACACAAAACTAGAATTGGAGTAATTTGCAATGTCAGAATTTTTCCTCATTCTTTCCAGAGAATGTGTTTGCAACAAATACATTTCTCTGCATACTTCCAATGAATATAAACCTACCAAAATTATGCGCTGTTAAAATATGCCAATCCATTTTATTTAAAAACAAAAACCCAAAAAACTTCCTTTAGATAGAGGGTGGTCTGCAGGTTATAAAGAAGAAATGATGTCTGTTTTCTGTTTATTATGTATCTCCTGGTTCACAACTCAGTCTTCTGATGAGTATTCCTTAAATGAAAAGGATCATTGAAGGATGAGTGGAGAAGCTGAGTTAAGAAGATAATACATATTGTCCTCTTTTCCTTCCCTTGGAAAATTCTCTTATCACATAGTAGTGATATCTTTTCTTATCTTCACTTTTCACTCAGAATTTTTTTGAAGAAATGAATATTGCAGTAAAGCTGCCTAAAGTAATAATGCTGCCTATCTTTTTGATAGGAACACTAAAGGTTTCTGATGGATTTGCTTACATATTCAATTTCTAACAATAACCCCTAAAATCCTTAAAACGTTTACCTCTAGAGTAACCCATACATAAAAAGATACCGCTTAAATGGAAAACAAATGATTTTGGGAGTGTTCAAAATCTGACTAAAAATATCTTTCTTTGAGAAACATTATATTTACAGTATTCTTGAGGAGTGGAAGCTACTTTTCTCAAAACCAGACCTAAATGGCACTCATATTCCCCTTCCTCCCATGTGTTATCTCTGTCCATATTAGGGTTATTAGATAGGTAGTTAGTGCTAATGTGAATAGTTGGGTATTATTTGGAAGAAAATCTACTGTACGAACATCTTTGCTTTTGAGCATCTTGGAAAAAAGTCTATGTAATACTGTAAGTAAATATTCAGTAATAGTATTGTCCTGGTTTCAGCAGGGATAGAGTTAATTTCCTTCCTAGTAGCTGGTACAGTGCTGGGTTTTGGATTTAGGATGAGAACAAAGTTGATAACGCACCGATGTTTTAGTTGTTGCTAGGTAGGGCTTACACTAGCCAATGACTTTTTAGTTTCCCATGCTCTACCGACTGAGAAGGCTGGAGG
>NW_008794665.1:8202755-8211637 GCF_000699145.1 Aptenodytes forsteri | reverse complement strand
TACATCTAAAAATGGTAGTGGAAACATAGAAAGGAAATGCATAGTCCAGAAAAAACATTTTCAATACCATCTGCAGTATCTAAAGTAAGCAAACAAATAGTTAGTGTATGTCTGTTGTATAAACCTACTCATCCCCTTCTCTTTTGTGATGCATTGTCTCTAGTTTTCTAAAATGTTTTATGGGGATTGTGTTATAGAAGACCATGTATTTGGTACTTGTCAAAACTCACATGCTAATCTGTAGTAGCAATTACTTAGAGAACAAAGCAGAAAGTAGTTTGAACTATATAGCACGCAGCTCTGGAGACAATAAAGTTTAAGTCAAAGACGGACTATAGTTTCAAGTCTTTCTTTCAAAATGAATGAAAATGTCTTTGAGTATTCTGTGAGACTTCCAGTGCGATCATGTAATGAATTTCAATAAATATTGTCATATATATGATTTTTCTCAGTGCATCCTGAGGTAACCTTACATACTATTTCAGCTCATCTTTCTCACCCAGCCTGTATTAGTTGTGGAAATTCTGATTGTTTCCATTTTTGAAAAGTGTTTTCTCTCTATTTTCAACACTAGAAAGAAGTAATTGAGGAAAGAAGGAAGTTACCATGTTTTGTTGTTAAAGATTTAGTATTTTTATAATCAAATAATATGATTCATTTTCACAGTAATGACATTATCTTCAGAGTTTTGTTTTTTTTTTTCCTCCTGGAGGGCAGTATGTCTCAAGCAAATTTCTCTTTCTTCTCCTATTCTCTAAAGCAAATCCCAGAAGACTTTCCAGGACTTCAGACCAAATAGTCCTGATACAAATGGAATCATGGGGGAAATTCCTAATATTTTCAGTTGTGAGCAGGTGCTTCTCTTCAGCCTACTGGGATTTTCTGATTCTTCTTTACTGATACTCTTCAAGGTGCTACACATAATCCTTTAATTCAAGTGCAGAAGCTATGTAGCATGGATAAGAAGCAGGCAAAAATTTAACAGTAGTTAAAATGCCTGTCATTGTAAGGAAACACAAATAGTATTTTTTTTTTCTATGATAAAGAAACATTCCCTGTAAATAGTGCTTATATGCAAAATACAAGCACTGCTATAGCTGCAAGAGCTGTTGGCCGGTCCCTCTAAGCCAACAGTTTGACCTTGTAATGAATTTTCCTTCTACAAATACTTGTATAATTCTTTTCTGTATTCATTCATCATAAGAATAATTAAACCTTTTGGGCTAAGCTTACAGCAGACCAAACAGTTAAATTTAGCTGTTGGCCCATGTAGCCCTCTGGGGAACTTTATATACTTACCATGACCTTACTGTTGAGTGTTGTAACTGGTAATATCTGTAGTTTGTTTTCTAGAAGTAAATGTATTCATAGCCAGGGTTCAGCACAGCCTTCATTTTTGCACCGGCCACAGACTGTGTGTATAAATATTACTAGATAAATATCCTGTAGTACAGTGCTAGAAAAATCTGGGGAAGCTACTAATTTGCAGACTTGCCTTGATTTTTGGGGTACAGTTCCATATTTAAAAATTTGCTAAATAACTATGAGAAAATTGGTAAGTGCTGTATGTGCGCTGCATGTGTGGGATCAAGAGGCACTGAGGAAGCATAATAATAAAAGCTGTCCTGTTAATGCACTGGAAAGTGTTGGAAGAACTGTTCAGAGATAACATTTGAAAGGTATTGTAGGTCATCCCAACGGTCACAAACTTTCCCAGGATATCAGCACATAAAAAAGGTAGTGGTCATGCAGATAACCAAGATGCTGGTGACCTGCTTTACACTCTCAGCATGTCATCTACTCATGATGTGACAGGAAACCACAGTAAGGGCTGGAGGGAAGGAGAGGTAAGGGGTTTTATTCCTGTAGGGCTGCCCAGACACAGTAACTTGTTATTGGATCTGACAAGTAGGTTAGTGCACAGGCTTCTTAGAAAGCCAATAATGTACCAAAACCCATGAGTTTCACAATATGTACTTCCAACTGATGTCCTCTTTCATACTAAGTATGTCTGGAGTTTTTGGCAGAGTCCATGACCTAGGCTGGGAGAGGACAGATAGCTAGGGAACTTACTAGGTTGATGTGGCATCGCTTTTTCATAGTGTTTATTACTTTCTTGATAGCTGGTTGAACTGGCACATTCATATGACTGTAGCACCTATTAGTAATAGTGCAGAAGGCAGGCATGTGCACTCCTGGGTGAAGGGGTCAGCAGAGCCCCTGCAGACCTGCTTTAGACTAAACTGTTACACTTTGATTTTTGCTCGCAAGCTGAAGTAGTGCTCAGAAAGGGGGCAAAAAGCAGCAAAGATAAAATGGTTCAACATAAAACCAGCAAAAAAGTTATGTGCTGTCTTCTCAGCAGCATTGATACAAATCAAGCAGTGTGAGCAATCGGTCCTAAGGGACCATGTGCGTAGGGAAGGCAGTCTTGAGAGAGTGCCTGTGAAGGTCCAGGGGGAAAGTTTGGCAGCAGTGCCAGCACTTAAGAGAAAACTTCTCTCCAGCAGACATAAATTAGTGTCCCTTTCACATGGGGCAAAGACCTGAGAGCTCACAGTTTTAGCCTAAACGAGGAATTTAATGGCAGAAACAACTTCTCTGCCTGCTCTTATTCCATTGTCAGTGAAAGGTAACTTGACTGTTCATTTGTCAGAAGACATAGCAATTAAACATCAAATTTAAAATTAATCCAACTTTCTCTAGCCCTCTTCTCTCTCTCCTGTGATCACCTAAACATGCAGTTGACACAGAACCAGTTACTGAGTTACAACAACATACATCCACGTTAAATCCTTTCTAGAATTTGCATCCATATAACAGGAATCAACCTCTGGACTCTGAAGGAAGTAAGTAACTTGTAAAGTATCGGCAAGGATAATGCCGTGTTTCCCAAGGGAAAAAAAAGAAAGAAGGATAAGGCACAGGACTTCTTGGCCAAAGTATAGGCAGAAGTCTTTAGCACTTCAGTGAACTGCGTGAGCTGAAGTTTCTTATTAACTATCATTATTATAATGTTAATTTAAATGCAGATTAGTTATGAGATTTCAAGTGTATGCTCTTTTCATCTTGCAACCATGTGACAAGAGCATTCAGTAAATAGGCTACTTATTCTGTTTTCTCAGTTATTTAAAGAAAAATACACAAGCCAGATGCATTATTTCATATGTTTGGTTATGTTGTGCCACTGTGATTTGCCAAACTAACAACTCCTTCATTGCATGTTGAACCCATCTTTTGTTAAACACTAGCTATCGCCTGGCTACTTCCCACCATGCTGTTTTTATTAATTCTGTCTTAGGTCTGCTTCTTTTGTTGTTTCTTTTCTGTGCCTTCACTCTCAAAATATCTTTAGGGTATTGCATTTAACTGCTGACATAGTTATTCATCTTCTAAAGGCCGTAGTCTTCCCCAAGTCTGTATATTTTTCCTCATCTTCAGTGTTCCTCTAATTTAACTGTTCCATTTTGTTTTGACTTTTGATTATCCCAGGGTCCGATTGGTATGGATGGAAAGCTGGTAGGTGATTCGTTCGAAACCAGTGTAATTTAGGTCTTGCACATATTCCCTCTTTGCTCTTTTAATTGCTCATGCTGAAATGTATATTAATCACATTGGCTTCCTTCAGCATAACTTATTTCAGCCTCAGTAGCATAGATTTTAACAGAGTGCCAAAAAGCCACTTCAGTCTTTTGTGTCTATCCAAGGAAATAGAGGTCAGCCATGCTACTGCTGTTTCCTTATTGTTTTCTATCTGGATTACATTGGAAGACAGATGTTCCTACTTGGGTGCTCTGTCCAGAGAACGCTCCACAAGGGTAGTTTAGTGGTGCCTTTCAAACAGCAGGATATTATTTCTGACCACGTATCTGTGGCTCTTGCTGGTTTCCTTTTTCCACAGGTTCTTTGTTTTTGTGTTTTAATTTCTCTGCCTGGATTTTGTTGGCTGATTAGATCTGAACAGCCCCATGTCTCATTTTAAATGCATTTGTATGCTGTCCCAGATATTCTTTAGGGAGGTGCTACTTGAATTAAGTTAGAAATAACCTTTAATTTTATACAATGTATTTGTAAATATATTTGTATTTGTGTATGCATTTGTATATCCATATATTTGGATGTATGAGCCTGGAAGTTTATGTTCCCAGCTCTTTAAAGATTAAAATCATGCAAAAGCTGTGAAAATCCAGTTTCTGCACTTTCTCATGCTATTGTTTTTGTTCCCTCTCTCTTTCTCCTTTTCCAGGACAGCCCTTTTCTTTGACACCCTGAATACATCTTTTCTTTTCTGTCCTTTCATTTGCTACAAGCCCCGCTTCCTCTGCAAGCTCAACTTGCTAACTTGCAGTGTCAGCTTCCATTTTCTTCTCTTAAGACTTTTTTCTGTGCTCTTTGATGTCTCTTCCTACTGTTAAGTAACTTTTCTGCAATGTTTGCAGCCTCCAGTCAATAGGCTTTTTCTTTATTCTCCTCTTTTAGCAGATTGATAGCTTACCTGTTGACTTCAGCTAGACCTGGCTACACCATATATCTTTTCTTTTTCTTTTCATATCATTTACATATCAGTAGCTAATATTAGGTTAAATTGCTAGGAAGGGATTAACTATCAACCACAGAAGACCTTCCATCATGGTAATTAGAATAGGTTGCCAAACTTAACCCCTTTCTTTCCTGCAAAATAACGCATTAAGTCAGTAAATAGGAATATAGAAAGGAAAATTGTTCTGAAGATTTTGCTGAAACCGTGATATATTATGCAGCTATACCCACTGTAGTCATGCGGATTTAAAAAAAAAAAAAAAAAAAAAGCAGCAATCAGTAGTGGATAATCAAGTACATGAGCAATGATCCAGAGGTTCAAAGCAGCAGACACTAAAATACACCTGACCGGCTATTGGTGTTGGGACTGATCTGTAAATGCATGCAAAGAACAGCGGTCAGGAGGTAGCTACAATCAATGAATCAATTTTAGAGCACATAACACATTTGAATAAAGAGATGTTCATTAGGAAAAAAATCAGAGTAATGCACAAGCATATTAATTGAGATTGAGCTTGCAATATTATATATACGATATCAGATTGTATTCATGTATTTATGTTAGAGGGTTTTTTAATGAACACAAAAGTGACTCACAGAGCTTTATTCCTGACCCTTTCACAACATACAAAAATGAGAGAAGGCAAAATGAACAGCCCCTTTTTCGTCTCCCACGCTTTGAATTGTTGTTGTGTAACAATGACCCTTTACAATCAAAAAGGTCGGTATTGTGATGCCTCTTTCTACCTGTACCTTTGTAAGCAGAGCTGGTGAGTTCTGTAATATAGTGCTTGCTGCATCCTCTGGTTAGTGTCACTTACTGGATCATTAGTGAGAAGGGAAAATTATACTGTAACTGCAGTAGCTAGTATCTAAGAGTGTACAGAAATATTGAAGGATTGGGAACAGCTGAAAAACCCAGAAAATAATTACCTTCACTAATGCAAAGTTCTTTCCGTGTTCAAGGAGCTCATAGCCAACAGGATAAAAAAAAATTTGCTATGAGTACTTTTGTATTCAGCATCTGCATTTACAGTTAAATGCAGGATAATTGCAATATTGACAGTGTATATAAACTAAGAGTAATGCAACTATTACATTCCCCATTATCTCAGAGTTCTGTGTCACCATGAAAAACAATTGTCCAATAAAAAATCAGTTTCCAGCTTTCCTCTCTCCGTATTGCAGGCATGATAAAAGAGTAATTATAAATGCACAATAACAAAAAGGCAAACTGGTAACACTGCTGAGATTGAGAGTAGGAAACACTTTCATGGGAGCATGATTCTATCCCTGACATTCAATTCAGGGTATGTTTGTGTTATGCGTATATGTCCCTTATATCATACATATAGCATGTACCATGTGGACACTTAGTAGCCTACATGTGTAAGTTAGATTGAAGAAAAAAGTATCAGTTTTCAAATCTTTTTGTTTATACATATATATATTCTGTTTATTTGCTTTCTACTGCTTTAAATCAACAATTTGTTGAAACATTTTTGTAATTTCAGACTTTCATTTAAGTTTTTCTTTAATAAATATATCTTGGTGACAGTCTTCAATGATTTGGTCGAAATGTATTGCAACTTTAACATTTTTGTAATTTCAGACTTTCATTTAGGTTTTTCTTTAATAAATATATCTTGGTGACAGTCTTCAATGATTTGGTCGAATGTATTGCAACTTTAGATATACTTGTGAGACAAACGTATTGTGAATTTGTATATAAAAGGTGCATGCATTAGATCTCAGTTTAGTTAATTTATACAAATCTATTGTACAGGCTGCCCAATACTGCATCAGTAAGCAATTCCTGATGATTTTAGGATCAGATAAAGCATATAATATCTTAAAACCTGCTGTGATGGGGAGATTGAGGTAAAGGCTGAGTGCTGAGGAGTCCCGATTGTATTCATTAACCCAGTGGGATGTGTAAGTTCATAGAACTGACCAATTCAGAAAATTTTCCTTCATATTAGAACTGGCAAACCTCAGCCAGTATTTTTTTTTGTCTGAAAACCTCTATAGTGCAGTGTTGTTGTAAGGAACTAATACAAAACTGCAGCATCTACAACAAGGAGTGCTTTAGGCTTCCTTCAGTGTAAGGACTAGAGAGCCACAATAATTCTGTATTTTACCATGATTCCTCTGTAACGTTATTTCTAATATTTCTTATATTTTTTAAAAAAATCTTTAAGAACTTGCATGTGAATTAAAATATGTTTTTCTGGTTTTTAATTTAGCACTAAAAGACTTATTAGTTACTAAAACCAGCATTTTTCTTCAGCTGCTTTTCTTGTAGATAATAGTTCCCAGTTGAAATGCTTCTCCCCCCCTCCCGCCTTTAACATCACACGGAATCACGGAATGGTTGAAGTTGGAAGGGACCTCTGGAGGTCATCTGGTCTAACCTCTCTGCTCAAGCAGAGCCATCTAGAGCAGGTTGCCCAGGTTCATGTCCAGACAGCTTTTGAATGTCTCCAAGGATGGAGACTTTACAATCTCCCTGGGTAACCTGTGCCAGTGCTCGGTTACCCTCACAGTAAAAAAGTGTTTCCTGATGTTCAGACGGAAACGTTTCAACCCTGTGTAGCAGTACCTTCTAGCTAAAGTGAAAAGGTTTTATAAGACTTTTAAGAAGTCTCCATGCTCAGTTTCTTTTAGCAAAAGGAAATGTAGTTTCAATTAAACTGAAATATTATTGAAGTGTCATAAAACACTAGAAGCTAAGCTAGCCCTAGGAGGTTAAGAAATTCTCTCTTTATAGGGAGAAATATATAAATATTTGTCTCTCTCTTACAGTGTGAGCTGATTGCCTGGGCGATTGTAGTTCATAGTCACAGCTACTATACTGTTTTGTAATATAATACTGCTTCATGCAAATATTTTGTTAATGAGTGGGCTAGAATAACTGGTGACTTTCATTGGCTTTCCTAGGCTAGGGACCTTAGTGATAGGAAGTCTGCTCTGTAAGGGCTTGCAGCAACAAGAGATATATACACCACCTCAGTGTGCAGAGGGTGCCTCTCCATTTGGCCAGGGGTGGTCCAAAGGTGATGTTGATAAATAAGGGAGAGGAAATGTATCAGCTACCTCTTGGGCTGACTGACAAGGGTTTGTCTACTGCTGACTTGCTGGTTTAAATATTGTTTTATACTTGCCTAGAACTGTGGTGCTTGTAGCAATGGCAAGAAGACTATTGTTTGCCCAGCACTGTGTTCCTCCAGTTTTTAAACTTTGTTCATTCAGTAGGCAGCAATTAGCACCTCCTTGAAACATGGGGGTGAGCCATAATAGAGAAAAAGCACCCAATACCTACTTCTAAATCAGCTCAACATCTGTGGATTCTCTCTCACTTGAGAATGATTTAATTAGGTCTTTCTATCATTCCTAAATTGTATTGTTCTAAGTATGAAGTTCCTCAAATGCATGTTCAATGATGCGTTATTGTAATTTTTTTCTGGAATCAGTTAATTGCAAGAAAGTTCATCAGTTTGAATTAAAATATTCAAATTCAATATCAACTTAAGAGTCCAGAATCTGGCTTCAATACAGTTACTTGATTTCTTTGTTATCTCCTTATTAAAGAGCACTGTAAATATTTGCTACTATTTAAGGAGTTAATCCGTCTCATAACTTTCCATAACCTTATCTTTTCCTTGTTTTTCAGGGTCAGCCTGGTCCTCAAGTAAGTGCCATCTTATTTTCTTACATAAGTTAAGGCTAAATACAGGGCACACCAAACTCAGGTTATCTACAAAGTATTCTATGGGTTTTTTTAATCCTACTGTAATAAGCTAGAAACTGGTAACCATTGCATAATTCAGTAAAGCAAATATTTCCCATGAGAGAAACATGGTCCCCCCATATGGTTGTATGAGTTCCCTCAGCTGTTTGACCAGATGGTGGGGTTAACAACGTAATACTGAATAAAGCAAATCTCCTAACTATGGCTTGAAACTTTGCCACCTAACTTTAAAGCAAGATAAAATAACTTAGCAAATGTGTAGCAAATGTAATACTTCAACTGCTTATTAATCACATGCTAATAATGTTGCTATAATCCAGGCAGCCCTCAGTTATTTTAGATATTGCACTGTTAGCTATTTTGATTAATTATATACACTGCTTTGAATTAGTTCTGGTTTATTTAAGAATAGTAGAACTTTGTCTTGTGAGCTGTAATCGAAGATGTGGAAATCTAGGGATCTAACTTCAGTTCTAAGGTAAAAATCAACCAGCAGAAAGAAAACATTAGGTATAGCAAAAATTAAATATAAATTATTTGAGTTAAACAGCAGTATAGAAATATGGAAGAGCAAGGGGGGGGGGGATGAAGG
>NW_008794665.1:8191011-8202732 GCF_000699145.1 Aptenodytes forsteri | reverse complement strand
GGGGGGGGGGGGGGGGGGATGAAAGCCAATACTAAAGCCAAACTTAGTGAAATCAGTTGAAAAACTACCTTTTTGCATACTCAAGATGCATTATGGGAAGTAAACTCGGGTCTGTGGGACCATCTTAGCACAAGTGAGTTGCCTGAACCAGGATTTCTGTGAGGGCCTTTTATATTTCAGAATCATAATTAAAAGTCAAAGCTTTACAGCCTTATTGGCTGATAATTTTTTAAGTTAAGATTTTCTTTACGGGAAGCAAGCATTTTCCTCAGACTTTTTTTGTTTCTAATCATAGTTTTCTGTTGAAAGACAGTTTGTGCTACAAGCCCTCATCCCACTCAGTTTGAATGCCTAGTATCCTTGCAGTGCCAGGCTCCATTTAATAGTATTATATAAGTAGTCCATACTGTAGTAGAAATGACCACCCCCCCATAGCACTTATGTTTCACAGTAGGCTCTTGATGTGTGGCCTACACAGAGAGGTACCTTCAGCCTCTGTGCTGCTGGGGGTCAACGAAGAGAGAGATTGTAATTCTCTGTGGCACTCTTGCTCTGAACAAGCTCTGTTGAGGGCCTGAGGCTGTTACTTGAGCCTGTGGGCTGCCCTCTAGTTGATGTTGACTTGTGCTGCCACCCATGTCTTTTCCCTCTGGGTTTGGACCCCCACCTCCCACATTTCTGTTGCTTGGAGAGTGTCTCTTGCTTAATGCATGTAAAGAACTTCTCAGCCTTTGGAGCTCATAGCTTTACGTGAAATGCCCTGAGGTACCTGTAGGCAGAGAACCACAATGGAGATGGCAGCATTCAGTGCTGTTTCAAGGGCAGAAAGGCAGAGAAATCTTGTCATGATTGTAAGAGAAGTGGGGTGCAAACCATAGGAAAAACCCCCTAAAAATCCCCCCCAAAATTGTATCAATTTCTCTGTGCCCTGAATGATTATACAGAAAACAGGTACAAGGTACGAGGACCCACAAAACTTAGGATAAGAATTCTTACATCCTAACTTCAAGAGTTCCCTTACATCCTAACTTCAGTAGTTCCTCCCAGTGGAAATGCTCATCTCTGTGCCATTGTCATTGTTCTGAGCAACACTTAAGAATAATGATTCTTAATACTGCCTTTTCCTCCTTTTCAGCTCAAGATGCTCGTATTGTGGCAGGAGGATATGTATGTACTCAGTCATTTTGACTGGCTGATTGAGTCCGGGGATAATTCTTGCAATGGTACTGGTGAGGAAGTCACAATGGCATGAGACAGAAAAAGATTCAGCTCTAGATCAAGATGCTTAAACCTAGAAGTTTGCGTGTAGGTGTTGACATGTGAAGTGCGTAAACACTCCTTGTAGCCAGTGAAGGTTGAGGCAATACTCAGTGCACCTAGAGACTTCTTCAGCTCATTGTAAATGCCTAGGGCTCAATTACATTCCCTGCATACAGGCGTTTGTTGCTGCATGAGATGATCCAGGGTCTCCAGCCTAGCCTCTGGCTGTGGTATGTACAAGGGCTGGAGTCTGTGTTGGACCATTGTTGTATCTGTCAGTCATGGGCAGCTGTCTTGGATACCTAGGGAACCTCTCACATGACACTAGTTGCATACATTCATGCCTCTTAATTATAGATTCTGATTATAGGCAGCCACTGAATCTAATAACCATTCTGCTGAATTGCTCTCCAGCCTATGTTGACATTTACGTGTCTTAGGCAACTACATGTAGGCTGTACATTTAGATGTCTTTCCTCTTAAACTGAAACCCAGATCCAGATAACTTCATGAGATAGCATTTTAAAAATGTTGAAAGCTGTGGCTAAAAATCTCAAGACTTTTTAAAATTGTTTTTAACGTATCGAATGAAAACAGAACCTGTTCACATACAGATAAAACACGTCAAAACCCCTCACTTTCTCATTAAAAAACTGTTTGCAGAAATTTCAGCCACCTGTGATTGTCAGTAATTTCTCCAGTCTTAACTGTGTCCATGAGAAATCCAAAATGAAAGTATTGGTCGGTTTGGATAGTAAGTAAAGGCTTGCTGGCTTCAAAGATCAGAATTGCTATGCTGACAAAAGAAGCACTTAGAAAGTTTTTGATGTCATAGCCATGTAAGTCTACACTAAGATCAAAGATAAATTCTAATCCTTTTTACACTCAGTGTTTTATTAACACCTATTCTTTTTTGCTATGATTTTCAAAAAGTACACACTAAATTCACCCAACACGTACATAATTACTGGGTACAAATATAAATTCATAACAGATCAGTAACACCTCCTACCTTTTTATCTTTGAATTTTTACTGCTTCTTCAAAAATGCACCACAAAAGATAATTTTGTTTCGTGTTTTCCTGTTTTAAGTAAAAAGAAGCTTTATTACAACCCACAAGCATTTTTTCAGAAAAAGCTCATGGTTCTATTGTATCTCTGAAAGGTAGAGACCATGATCAATAGCTAAACAATTTCTGGCATAACCTTTAAAATAATGCAGTACCTTCTTATGATTTTGATTTTCTGTTAAAAAAAAAAAAAAGCTGTTTCAAATACCATGTAAACTGAGTTTCTTTGTAGAAGAGCAAGTAATAAAATTTTTAATATTCTTGCTGAAACTTAAATTCTGGCTTTTGAGTGACCCCAGAGAATACCTGCTTTTTCTTGTTTAGAATGTAAAAATGTATTTAGATTAGCTTGTACCAGCAAGGTTTATTTTCCCAATAAATCTATACAACCGAATTCTGCACATACATCTCCTATTTAATATAATGGAAGTATTCATGTTTGCCAAAGAACAGAGTTTAGCTTCTAGTCTAAAGTTAATTCCATGAGGAATGTACTATCTGGGTAAAGAGAGAAGGCTTGTTATTTTTAACTTTTTTTGTTGTTTAGAAGTAAAGCTCTCATAAATATTAGAAAACAGTGCATTTAGTATTATGGTGAAGGAAGACAAAATGATCCTTTACAAAATCCTGCTGAAGTAAAACTATTAACAACTATAAATGTGGGGCAGGGTGGTGTTTTGACGTGACTTTGTTTCAGACAGCCAACTGTTTTCTTCCTCGTGGCAATATCCTCTCCCTGGCCTACCTCTAGCGCAACATACTTTCTCTCTCATGTCAGCATACGTGATCACTCTCTGCGTGGGACTTTGAGATATAGCAGCCCCACAGATGCTTCTCCCTTCTCTTTGGCAGCCATTCAAATCTGCATTAGAAATGGACAAAATACTAATGATTGATACTTGTTTTCATGAGATTCTTGTTTTCCTGTATGTGAAATGTCTATGGAAGTGATGTTATTTCAGTCTGAAATTTTCCAGTGTTGTGTGCATGATAAAGGGTTACCATAGCAATTCTGGTGACAAATGTATGCATGTGTCTCTTTCACCATCAAGCTTCAGGGTATGTAACTAGAGTATTTTTAATTTCTGATGGCAGAGATTCTGATTCATGGTTAGACAGACTATTACTGGCTTGTGCTGCCAACAGAGCTGGTGGGAACCATTTTAACTTTTTGTTTTCTGGTTTTTGTCAAGGCCTGAGAAAAATAGCCAGCAGGACATAGGCCGTAGTTTTGAGCTGTTTTGGATGGCAGCAGTGTATGTAAGAGATTTATTTATCACTTCCTAG
Source organism: Aptenodytes forsteri (assembly GCF_000699145.1). Lineage (NCBI taxonomy): Eukaryota > Metazoa > Chordata > Aves > Sphenisciformes > Spheniscidae > Aptenodytes > Aptenodytes forsteri. The sequence goes on along the minus strand of NW_008794665.1, from coordinate 8,199,115 downwards.
AGAACACTGTAATGGTAGGGAGAATCCTGGACCTTAGGAAAGAGTTGAGTATCTTGACAGCAGGAAGGATGGGAAGGGGGTTGTGTAAAGAAAATGTATTTTAAGTCCTGCTGAGTTTCCCTTTCAGTTTTGGCAGTTTGGATAGCCATCTGCACTCCAAGATTTGTTAAATATTCCTCTCAGTTAGCACATGCCATTCAGTACTGAGGCGGTTGATAAGGTCAAGTGATCGTGTATGTGTTTTGATGGCTTTTTAAGCTATGGGCAAGGTACGTAATATGTCCTGTTGACTAATGCTGCAAAGTGGTCTCTACCTGTCAGACCCTTAGAGTTGGACATGCTTCTTTTGTTCTGATCACCGTAAACTGAGGTTTAAGCTCCATGTCCCTTGTTCCCCGCAGTTTGCCTTTAGGAATGCCTAGAATCTCTCTACTTGCGTGGAGAGTTGGGGAAGGAGGCAAGAAGTACACTTATGAGGGACAGAATCAGCATAAGGCTGGCGAAATAGTCCGTCACCTTGAGATACACAGTGCAGTAAAGTTGCTGCTCCTGAGAGAGGCCCAGAGCTTGTATCCAGGCCATCAGCTGTTCACACTCTAGAGAATGATCTTGTGGGGTGTTTCTTCTTCTAGCAGCTGATACCCTAAGCTCCTTTGTAAACTTCTGATCCTGCTGAAGAATTGTATGACTCAGTTTGAATATGCAAATGCTGGTCTTCTTTTGAGTTACGAGATGCAGGTCAGATTTTGCTATCAAACTTTAACAATTAGTTTGTTAACAAAGAACAGGTACAGTCACTCAAATTTTTGTTTTCTAGGCAAATATGGAGTGATGTTATCTTTGTTTTATATATTTATATGTGTGCGTACGTACTTTGTCAGATGCCATCAGGCCATTATTTCAGTGTAGGTTATGAAATTCCTTCAATAAACTTTGTGTGTCTTAGTTTTTCTTAATTCCTTATGTAAAACTGTGATTAGTTATATAGAAATTAGAATATGAGTTAGAAGTTGGTGTAAATTCACGGGGGGGATGCACCCTGTTACTGTGATCTTTCACTTAAAGGGAGCCAAATACCATTTTGCGTCTAAAGATTTGGGTTCAATTTTTTGTTTCTCCTGAAGTGCCGTCACTAGCTTGTAAACAGTGCAAAGAGTTACTGCATTGCCCATGTCCTGCCCTAGGTATTACTGATGTCTGTGGGTGTTGAATACAGCAAAATAGAACCTCGACGTCATGTCGAGGCAGGTACTGTAAGTTAAGGAGGAAATGTATTTTCAAAGGGGAACGAATAGTTTGTTAGGCTTTGGTAAAGAAAGGCAAGTACTGAAAGAGAATAAATAACAGGTTTATTTGTCTTTCGAAGAAATTCTTCCTAAGTGAGTTCAGAACATTTGTAGTTTTTAATTTTTCATGTGCACGCCACACATTTCCTCACAACTACTGTCATCAAATCCAAATTAATTAGTTATACCTGTGTAAATGAAAATAAGCTTAGGCTTAGCCTGAGAGCTTGGGCTCATATACAGCAATAGAAATAGATTATTGTGTTGTCTTTTAAAAAATAATTAGTCCCCTCTAATGGCCAGGTAGACATAGGAAGACAGCCAAACACAGTATGTAAAAGTCTGTTTCTTACTTGCATCTGTACCAATGACAACGCCAAATACTTGATCCCATTGCTGCTAATAACATTTTGCTATCAATTTTGAGATCAGAAATTAGTCTTAACTGAGGGTATCACGTAAATAAACAAGTTTGTACTAAGTCTCATATGAATTTAGCAGGCAGAGCTTTACCATTTTCCTTCCTTTCTAAAGCTGTAATAGAATTCCTGAACACTATTGAAATTGTGCGATCTTTTTAGGAAACACTTAGCCCATGTTGACTTGTGAACCTGCAGAAACAAATGCCATCATAACGGCTTTTCATTTTATGTTAGCTGCCAAATAAGAAGCAAGGATCTAGCTCTTGCCCCCATCAGGTTTATAACCATATAGCTCAGTCATTTTGAACCACATCAGAGAATGAAGGAGGAGAAATCATGCTCAAAACTTCATTCACTGTCTGATGTGTACATAAATGTTTATGATACAAAAGATGCAAGAAATATATCTTCCCAGGAGGAGATAATGTATTTCATTGTTTTCAAGTATGTTGCTTTCTCAGCTTTGTATGTAATAAAGCAGAAGTTAATTTTGTTAAAAGGAATTGACAACAATAAGCAGTTCTAAAATATGAAACACTTCAGTTTGCCCTGGTAGACTTATGTACATGTGTAAACCAGGGTAACTGTGAATGTTAAATGCCTCTTCAGCTAAGCAGATGGCATTACTGCAAATAAGAGGATTCTTTGCTTTGTGAAGAAGAGAGCACAGAATTGGAGATTTAGGGGCAAATTATGCTGGACTGTCAGTTGTACCAAGACTAAGGAAGTACCGCACATAATTTAAAAAGCCCGAGGGGAATAAATTCCAGGCATCAACAAGGAGAATTCTTGTAGCATTGGATATTGTGCTCTGCATCCAACATGTTTTTTTACTTGTCTTTTTCCACCCTTTTGCCAGGATTTGTGAGGAGCCTCTAATGGCAGATTAATGACTTCCCTACAGCACCCTGCTAAGTAAACTTAGTTGGGGATAATCAGACTTGTTAGAGCTCTGTTCCTCTAATTTCAGGTGGCCAAAGCAGAGGCCAGACTCCTACCCTAGCTGTGCAACTCTGTTCTTTTACCTACTCTGATAGACATGCTTTGGAGTTATGATTTCAGTAACTATCTCTGGAAATCTTGTGTTGAAATAGCAAGATGTTCACATGTTCCACAGCATTTCTTGGAACTGGTAATTTATTTCTGATTTGTTTACCTGATTCAGAAAAGTATCAGATTTTTGAAATCTGTTATTTTAACAATTACCCATTCAAACTAGATTTTGATTTTCTCAAACACAAAAATAAAAATATTCATCGTACAGATTTCTGTGGAAAGGGCTTTTCATGCAAGGTAATGTCAGCTCTGGATGCCCTCTTAAAATAGGTTCTGTTGTTATGAAGGTGGCTTCTTTTACTAAACCTGAAGATCTCCCTCCAGAGTAGCTGTATGCAATAGATGAGGAAAGCTTGGAAGACGGATTCCTGGAACGGTTTAAGTTGTTTGGCCCAAAACTTTTAGAAGCTGATCCCCTCATTTCATAGTTCACATAGTGACCATTTATGGTACTGTTGCTCTGAAAAACCAAGTCCTAGAATAAAAAAATATATAAAACTAATATATAAAACTCTAAAAGAAAACCTGAAGGAGAGATTTCTATTTGTAAGGTGTTACCAACTTTTCTTTATGGTGGCACCATTAATTTCTGAAAAGAATTGGTTTTATTTTAATAAAATAAACATGAAGGTCTGATTCACTCATTACATATGCTAGCGTAAATGTTACGGGGAATCACACATTAGCATTCCACCTATTCATCTAGAAGTTGCAGCTGTCACCAGGGCATACTAGATCTTCTAACAGCAAGTGAAGAACTGTGAAACAAAAATTACTTGTAATCCTTAATTTGGTATAGTGTTGCTTAGCTTAACAGAGTAACAATGAGTACAAAAAAGCAATTGCAAGCATAGTACTGCGGTAACATTATGAGATGTACAAAGAGTTGTCAAAATATAATTAAGAACTGAAATATTTCTTGTATTCCTAAATCATTTCTTTACCAAATGACCTTTGTATTTTTTTCATCCTATGCTACAGATGGCAGAAATACACTAGTGTGTTCTGTGTTTTATTAGGAATTATGTCAAAGCAAAGTGTTGCACTGTGTTCAGGAATATTATATAGTGTTTTACTATCCTGCTGCACATGTTTTTAATTCAATATTAAACTCCTACTGGCTTATTGTTTTTACTGATCCTCATGCTGTATTTCAGCTTTGAATTCCAGTTCAATTTGTTGCAGATCCCAGTAGTTTCACTAGCTTTAAAAAAAAAAAAAAAGTTATAAAAATGTGTATTTCATCAAGCTTATGGTGACTTAAAGATAACACTGTGATATCTAAGATCTTAGTCTTTCACTAGGTTCTCAAAATATCAGAGTTTCCTTGATCACCCGTTATCAGTCCAGAGCCCTGGTAAATTTCTGTGCTGGAAGCTCGGAAGTCCTGCAAACTAGAGCAGACCTGGGAGATTTGGATCTCAGGCTACCAGATGGAAGCTTCAAAATTTGTATTTTCCATTTTAAAATGACACTTTTGTCAATTGAAATTTGGCTTTAAGCAACCTTAGATGTTAGCAGAAATGCTTCAGGTTCTTTATATTGAATTCATGCTGGCATGAAGCGCTGTGATGATGTGCTATTCTTTCCTGTAAGTATGAGTCAAGTTTGGAGGATAGAAAAAAGAAAAAATAGAAAATCCTGCAATTCCTTTCATCGGAGTGTTTTGTGTACTGCCAGTAACGTTATTAATGAGCATGGCATGGAAGTGTCCATTCTGTTTGTGAGCTTTAATCCACAATTTTACGTTTGAAAAATGCTTTGGCTGTCCCTGCAATAGCATAGGATTCCTAATAATCTTTTTTGCTGAGATCTATCAGTAACATTCAAGAGTTGTGAGCTGCTGAGAAACACGTAGGAGAATCACGTATTTTCAGAAATACAATCCAGTTGCATTGCACAGTATGTCTGTTAGTGATCATTTGCCAAAAAGAATGAATATCCATTTAAGTATACATATACATATGTGTGTAATTTCCCCTGAAGATGTTCTGAATTTTGTAGCCCAAACTATTAGTCTTGAGGAGAAAACTGTTTTGTTTTTAATAAACTTTATGTTGTCTTAAATTGCTTCCTGTATAAAGAAAGATGTTGCTAGCCTTAAAGATTACAAAAATATCTTCAGTCATCTCACTTTTAGATATGCCCATGTATAAAAGTATGTATATGTTTGTAGTTGATATAAAAATACCTTTGTATTTATCCAGTGTTTCAATTCATACTTTACAAATCTGAACAGTTCTCAAAATAACTCTATGAAGTATGTCATTGTAGTTTTCCCCTGTTGTAGATGAGGAAATTGAGGAAGATAAATGAAAGGTTTGGTTCTTCTACTAGCATTTGTTTGTCTTATAGTAACACATATACTATTTTATGTGCTTTTTTAATTCGCTTTTATATCTATATACTCATTGACTTTGAATAAATTAATCTGTGATTAAGGGTTGACACAGACACATCAAGACTAGATTTATGACTTAGAGCATCAAGTTTTTGCCTGTTTTAGCAATGACTTATAGCTAGGGTAGTTTGGAAACTTTTGCAGTAACCTGGTACTTACAGCTTGCCTCAGATAGATTTGCGTAGTGTAGCTTTTATCATTACATTTGTCAGGCAGTTCTTGTAAAAAGGCTTGTTTGGGTACCGATGGAGCCTGGCATGCACAGAAACTATTTAAGAGACTACAGGATGTGCAAGGCGGGGATAGGAAAGAAAGAAGGATAAGATCCTCAGAGAAATGTATGTTGGTATTTCACTAAAATATGTTTTTCCCAAGCATTAGCATATCCTCAAGTTAAAAAAGTTACCTAGGTTGTGAAATAATTTCATTGCTCTTAATCTGCAGAGGTTATACTGCAGTCTCAGAAGCCTTTCTGTCCGTTAGGCTATATTTTACACAGCTATGGCTTTATACTAATATTTTACTGCCACTTTCTTTTAACCATTCATGATTTAAGTAATCTAACACACCACTTCTTTTACAGTAGCATTTTATAGTAGCATTTGCAGACAACACTAAAAGAATATCTAAATCTTTCTTTGGCATTCTACTACCTTGAATGAGCAAATGTATCCTGTACTGAGTAGTAAAGTTTGGAAAAGAAAAAACAGTGTATGTACAGGATGACATGCCTTTGAAATACTGAACGAAACTCAGGGCATTGCTTCTGAAACAAGTGTGAATTCACCACAGTAAATGGAAGAATGGAATTGACCTCCCCTATTTAAAAGTCTGTGTTAAAATCCATTTGCTGAAATTGAGTTTAGTGTTGAAATACAGCAAATGTATGTTAGCAGCAAAACCTTGTTTGTATGTGAGCTATCCAGTTTTGCTCATTTACACAAGCTCAGCCTTTATTACTTTAATGTAAAAATGCCTTGGTATGATAGCAGGTATGGGCCAAAATTCTTCAAAAAGGGTACCAGGCTTTTAGTAGCAGATTCTTTGAAATTAATCTTAATGCTTTCAATAATGAATTTTGGGTTGTTTTTAATTTCTTCCAAAGAAAGAGATGGGGAAATGGGAGAATCTATGAAAACAGAATGAAATGGGCATGGGTCACAACAATCAAGTTGGGTTTTTTTTCCTTGAATCGGCTTACTTTTATTTCACTAGCTGCCTTGTTTTCAAACTAGTCCTTATTTCAAGTAGATGAACAGAGAGTTTTTCAGGTATTTCAATCATTTGTTCCTGTGTGGTTATGATTTTTTTGTAGAGCTGTACCCTATGCAGCAGCTGTTAATGAAGTACATACATCCTCTCCTGGACCCTATTGCCGGTCAAAGGAGGATCTGCCTGGTAGATATTTGTATGCTATTTCTCTACTCAGTAATAATGGAGACAGTAAAGTTGAAAGATCCAGAAGGCTAGGAAGCTTGGAAGACATATTTCAATGACCACAGGTACTTCTCTTGTAGGTAATGACTGGCAGTGGCAAATCTCCATTGCTCTGAAGCTCTCCCTTTCCCTTGCTTTCTTCCTTTGCCTGTTTTCTTCAAAATACTTGAAGTTCAGTCTGTCATCCTCATCAAAAAGGTTCTTTTAAGTCAAACAAAAAAGACCAAATGAGCAAAGGACACTGTCATTTCAGCTGAATTATCTACCAGGCTACTAAGCAATCAGGGAAGCACTAGAGGTCTTTGAATTACAGAAGCCACTGTTCAAGTTTTAGGTAAAAAGTGACTGAAACATTAGAATGTGAACTACTGTTTCTGAAAATAACAGGAAGTTGTTAACTCCCAGTGAGGAGCTGCTTTCTTACTAAGCTTCTAGGAATAAATGAGAGAGCTGGCCTATGGATAGAAATCTACCAAAGGAAGTATAAAAAATATTTAATGGTGTATTTTTTTATCTCAAAAATCTGGAAAAAGGATTTCATGAGTTTGATTGGCAGGAGGTGTAATTTTTTCTTTTCAATTTCTATTGTGTTGGGAAAGAAAGCCAGAATGTATTTCCATGATCCCTGCAGTTTTATAAGCCCTAAATTCCACCAGACTATATTGGTCTACCTTTTAAGTCTTTTTCTTTTTTTTTATTATTTTCCCAAGTTCTCATTTGGGTTTGGAGTATATTAATTGCTTCCATAAAGTAGAATGTTTTGATCGGGTTCAAGGCTTCAATACCTAATGCATCTGCTTAGACCAAGGGGGCAGAAGGATACCAGGCTTTTTGAGCAAAATAGCTCTGTATTTGTACAGTCTGCTTATTGGCTGCTTACTGGTACAGTCCTCACTGGCGAGTACAGAAAACTCCTCTGGAGTGGTACTATGCCATTCTTATTCTAATAAATGGGGCTAACTGGGAGGTTAAGCAGTGCGAGTTATTTTTTCTCCTTTGTTTCATATACCTTTTAATGTTCAATGCAAAATAAAAGGCGTGAAGTCTGTGGCAATAAAAACTGTTTAGAGCTATAACTTCTTTCCTGCTTCAGCAGTTTGACACAACAATAAATGCAGTTCTTCTGAGGAAAAGGTGAAGCAATCTACCTTGAAAACTCTTTGCACTCTAGTTCTTATTGTGAAATTTGAAAGCAGCCTGTCATTTTTCTTTGTCTTCCTGTCACCCAAACATGCTTTTTTATAGTTGTTTAATTCATTGCTCCTTGAATTTCTGCGGCATCATTTCTGTTGACTGCAGTGAATACTTATTAATGAAAGCACAAGACTCTAGTCATAGAATCATAGAATCATTAAGGTTGGAAAAGACCTCTAAGATCATCGAGTCCAACCGTCAACCCAACACAACCATGCCCACTAAACCATGTCCCTAAGTGCCTCAGCTACACGTCTTTTAAATACCTCCAGGGATGGTGACTCAACCACTTCCCTGGGCAGCCTGTT
>NW_008794665.1:8152103-8189446 GCF_000699145.1 Aptenodytes forsteri | reverse complement strand
CTCTTCTTGAGTCGCCTGCCCCTTCTTCCACAAGTGGTAAACTCTCCTTTTTTTCCTGAGTCCCAGCAAGAGCTCCCCGTTCAGCCAGGCCGGTCGTCTTCCCCGCCCGTTCTTCTTACGGCGTACAGGGACAGCCTGCTCCTGCGCCTTTAAGACTTCCTTCTTGAAGAACATCCAGCCTTAGTCAACTGCACTTTCTCTTGTTATTGAACCTTATAAACTATTGAATATTATCCAGAAGCCCATGACATAATAAATATTTTCATCTATTGATAGCAGACTCATTTTTGCCTATTCCATAGCAACCATGTTATATATTTTTTTTTTTTGTCACTTGTGACATAAGCACTCAAATGCTGAGTGAATCCTGATATAGAAATTCAGCCTTGTTTTTAAATTCCACCACTAGCATGGTCACACATGCGGATACGCATGTGAAGACCTACACATATATGTATATTCCTATTGGAGAGGATATAACAGGGATACAAAAATAATCTGCTGTATAGTAGTCTAGTATAGGACAGGGTTGGACTCCAAGTGTCTATTTTCAATGCAGCGAAAGGAAGAGGAAGAAGAAGTAGGGAGGCTCTGTGAAGGTAAAGGAGTGCAGAACAGCCTACCTGAGATACTGGAGGATGAGGAGTTAATCTTGGTCATACTATATTTTTTAGCAGGGCCTGTTGCGGTAGGGGTAATGGTTTTAAACTAAAAGAGGATAGATTTAAACTAGATATAAGGAAGAAACTTTTTTACAATGAGGGTGGTGAAACACTGGAACAGGTTGCCCAGCGAGGTGGTAGATCTTTCAAGATCCATCCCTGGAAACATTCAAGGTCAGGTTGGACGCAGCTCTGAGCAACCTGATCTAGTTGAAGATGTCCCTGCTCGTTGCAGGGGGGTTGGACTAGGTGACCTTTAAAGGTCCCTTCCAACCCAAACTATTCTATGATTCTAAGACAGCATGTGATGCTTTTTCAACTCTCAGGTGGGCATGTAATGAGACAGGGATCTGCTGGAAGAGTAGGAAGCCTGAACCAGTCTGTATCAAAAACGTGTCTCATTTTTTGAATGTTTTATAAACCAAGTATTGAGCAATGAAACTGGTATTTTGTTGTACTGTCATTAAAAAAATTATTTTTAAAATCATGGATTGAACTCCAAAAAATGCTGAGACTGGTTTGGAAATAGCAAATGTAACAGTAATAGTAGAAAAAGCTCACTGTTCAGTCTGGTTTAGGCATTTTGATTCTGTAGGGCACACATCAATTGTGTTTTCAAATGTCTTCCTGCAGTTCTGGGCACCAGCCAAAAACTGGTGTGTTTCTGTCTTTTTGATGTAACCAAGATTATGTGTTTGTATCTTCCTTGCACCTATGGCATTATTGAAAACAGAAACTCTGGATGTTTTCCTATAGAATGAGAGACTTAGCAATATTAGATTTTCTCATCTGTGTTTTTATGTGCTGTTTTACACATTTAGTAGAGTGGAATTTCCTTTGTGGTGTTTTTTTACAGTATTGCATCAAAACTCTAATATCATCAGTAAACTTCTTATCTAGCAAGTAGGAGAATAGGAAGGTGCACTGTGGACAAGGCAATGAAGGCTCAGATTCGGGAAATACATGTATTACAGTGCATTGAGCAGTAAGTGGTAGTCAGGAGGCTTTTTCTTAACTTTAATAATGTGACAAGTTTTTCTGTCACCATATCTTTGGTCTTACTGGCATGTACGGCAGCTACTCAATTCACAAGAAACTTAAGGGTTGATTCAGATTATAATGTTTGCTTAAATTAATTTACGGCAATAGTAAAGCCGATCCTTGATTTTTCATGCTCGGGCAATGGGTCCATAGTCACATACTCTCCGCACCATGGGGTCTTTATAGGACTATTTGTGTTGAGTTTTGTAGGTTTTCAAAGATAAACATCATGTTTGACTACAGAAGGGGAGAAAAAGGGGGGGGAAGAGGACAGCCTTACTGATTAATCAAAGAAAGCAAGTATGTCGGAGAAAGGAAAAGGAGACCTCCTCTAGCAGGTTCTTGCTTGGGACACCGAGCCTTATGCTTCTTCCTGGGTACTGAACTAGTCAGTTAGCCGTGACCCCTTTGCAGCTTGTGATGCAATCTGATGATTTTTGTGAGCAACATCATAAAGCTCAAAAAAGCACCCCATCCTGATCTCAGCAAGAGCATTGCATGAGAAATGAATATCTAAATTATAGTCTAAATGCCTTCTTGATGCATTTTGGGTAGATCGTGTTCTCCTGCCTGCAGTTTATGAACTTGTCTGATTTAGGTATTGGCATAAATCACTGACTTCTGAATATGGTTGTATGAATTTACGGCAGGATTCACTTGCAATTTACTTGTTGATGTGAATGTTAACTGAGCTGTTTATCTAGATTGTTATATGCATCAATTTTATGTTTTTCAGGTTGCATCCATTTACATAATGTTTATTAAGTCAGGCACGGTTATTGTGTCAAATATTCAGGTTTCCTTTTCTCTGCCTTGGAATATTGTAACAAAAACTTGAGAATATAAGGGAAGCAAAGGAGAGATTGGTAAGAGTCTTTTGGGTGGTGGGTTGTTTTTTTTCTTTAAAGTTTTCCCCGTAAGTCAGTCATATCCCAGGGGAAGAATAAAATATGTAAAAGAGAAGGGAATATAATTTCAGTGGTAGAAGCTGTTCAGATTCACTGGAAATTCTTGTGAGCACTTGTAAAATTGATGCAAGGTGAGATGTTGGCATTGTAAACTAGCATATGTAAACACTGGCTGCAAACATGGCCAAGTTCAGCAAGTGCCAAAACCACATTGCTCAGTAGTTCAGGGCTTGCGTAGTGGATGCAAGACTGAAATGAGTGTAGGAACTTTGAAATAATATTGTGTTTCATAATACTCTGTGTAACCTCTTATGATTCAGCATATCTGATCCTAATATTTTACAGCAACTATAGGTTAGACTGGGGATTGTTGTTCCAGTCAGGAACTTGTAATTTGTGAAAGTCATAGGCCAAATTTCAAAGAAAGAAAAAGTTTGACTTTTGTAACTGAATACTTTGTTGTTATGTGCTGAAACCACCTTTTACCCTCGAAATAAACTGCAGGAATTGAATTAACTTAGGCGATGTATGGCATGTCATTTAGTTGTGAAAACACGATTAAACTAAGTTGGCAAATTGATTTCCTTTTTGAATTTGTCTGGTTCACTTTTCTGCTCATCTGCACAAGGCCGCTATTCCCTTATCCTGCCAGTTACACTCTTATTGTGGATGCTGTAGCTGCTAGTAGGGATGAATGCACTGTATGCGGTTTTATCCCAAACGAAAATGAAGGCTGGTTATTGCAAGCTACATTCAGTCCTCTAGCTACCAGGTTGCCTTAGCCTATGGCTGTTGTGGTTGAAATGTAGGAAAGCAGTGACTGTATCTTTAGGTAAACTTTGAAGTTTATTACACCTATGTCTTCTGTGGTAGCTCTGTCTTATGGGATTTGCTGAGTTTGACATCTCAGGTTCCTTAGGACCCTTGAAGGTGGGTGGTCCCACTGGGACCTGGGACTGTCACAGTCCAACTGATTCTGCTTGGTTGGTTGTTGCCAGCTTGTGCTGGGTGCTGGCAGGTCCTTTTTGCAGTGGCATCATATGGGTCATCTATCAGTCACTAAAAATCTGGATTCCTCTGCCCTGACTTTGGAGCTTTCTACAGAACCTACCAACATTGCTGTTTCTTTGAACCCCTTCCCGAGAATCCCTTACTATTTTCAGTTCTACTTTCGCCTCAATGCTTGGAGCCTTTTTGGTGAAGTCATGGTAGAACTGCCTGTATTAAGGTTAAAGCAGATCTATTAGCAATAGGAGTATGGAGAGAATATATCTATAAGAGAATACAGATAACTGAATGTAAAACCAAAGGTTAAAGGCAGATCTATAGAAATAGGAATATGGAGAGAATATATCTATAAGAGAATACAGATAACTGAATGTAAAACCAATATAAATCAAATACTGGCTTTTTAAGAGGTTCTCTGAATGTAACTGTTGCAAAACTATAAAGGTGGCAATGGCTGCAAGGGTGGAATACGAAATTAGCATCTTTCAGGGAATGAATTATAAAAATGCCAGCTGTGTGAAAAGTCATACTGATCACACTCGGTTAACCCTAAGGAGAATGTTGTCTGAATGAAGACCACAACGATTGGTCTCATGTTTTCTAGTACTGTGTTCTCTTGCCCTTCTATTTCTTGTACACATATTTATAATAACGTAAAGATTTCATCAGAGAATGGAAATGGGATTTTGATAGCCAAAAAGAAAAGGTCACCTGCCAGTAATCATGAACATGGCTATTGAAGGGATTTGACCCTGATTTCAGCTTTGTTCTTGGCTGGCAGGTGCCTGGAGGCCTTTCAGTCTGCTTTAGAAGGCCTTGTTTTAAAACCAGTAGTATTTGTCGCCTAATTATGAATGCAGATTTTGCATGCGTTTGTGATTTACAAGGCCTTGCTTATGTGAAACAGGCTATAAACTCTCCTTGGAAATGTGTAGTAGTCTAGAGTAGGTAATTACATTTTGAGAAAAGAGCCTCTGTTTCCAGTGAAAACACTGTAAAGTTATTTCAGAAATGCTCTGACCTCAGACGTTTCATATAACTTACACAAAATGCTTTCACATTTGTGCAGCAACTAGCAGCTTGATCTCTGCCATCTCGTAAACGAAAGCACAGAAGTCTCCCTGGGAAAAAAGCAGGATGTCTATGCTGTAGCCTACAAAGCTAGTGATATTTTACTCACTCTGTTCTTTGTGTCTATACCCTTAAACAGAAGAAACCTTGCCCTCCTTTAAACAAATCTGTCTCCTAATCACACCCCACCCCCGCAAACCCAACTTTCCCTCAGATTTTTTTCCTCCCTGCCTCCACTCAGTGTACACACACTAATAAATTCTGCAGTAAAAACCTTGGGAGAATTTCTCAGCACAAATGGAAAGAAGATGTCAAAGGCTGAGGATAGGAATTTTCTTTTTAAAGTTGCAAAAACAATAGAGAACAATTGAAACAATGGGGGGAGAGCCAGAGATGGGTGAACAAGCCATGAAAGAATTGCATTAATTTTCTTTTGATGAAACCCCACTGGTTCTCTTTACTAGCATCCAAAAGAGCTATTTTTGTTTGCAATTGTTTGTTTGTTTTTCAAAACTCTTGGTGGAAAGCAAAAGCATTGCAAATACAAGTGCAGAGACTTGTGAGAATGTTCACACCAGAAATGCTCTCGTGGCCTTTTGAAAAGCTGTTTTTAACTTCTGGTACAATAAAGTTGTCAGATATTGATGAAGACTTTGTATGAAAAATTTGTATGCTGGAAGGATGACTTAATAGAAACAATGGTGTGTGGCACTCAGGGAGAGCAAACACCAAGCAGTCATAATTGCTGGCTTTGCCCAATAGAGAGCAATGAAAAAAACCCCTGGATTTCTGAATACGATATGGACGGGTAATTTTCAGAAAACCCTGCACAGAAAAAGGAGAACAAAATTTAATTGAGATATGTGATTCAATCTTATTAAAAAACATGTTTGGGTATGGATTGTGCTTTCAGAGAACTCTTAACAGAGGAAAATATGCAGGGGAGAGGCAGGGGCCACTTCTGCAGGTGGAGACAGCTGAGCGTATTGCCAGCAGTTGTACCAGGGAGATGGTCTAGTAGTCCTGCAGATCTGCTGGCTGAACCTCTCGCGTGAGCACGCTCTAACTTGTTTCTGTTCCAGTGAGCCAGCTTAGTTCAGGGAGCTGATGCGGTCTCTGCTGTCTTAGTTTGTACCAACTGGCAGATCTGTGGCGGGCACACCTCAGAAAAGTTGTGAGCCAAAACCCGTCAGAAGCAGGGCTACCCTTGGGTGTAAGAATGGCATTGAGCATCTGGATGAAGGCAGTAACAACTCCCACAATCGCAGCATGATCCAAAAGCCAACATCTGTCTGCAGTCTTGGTCATGTCATGTTACCTATAATTTCACACCTAAGACCCAAGAAATAGGATTCTGACTGTAGCAGATAGGGGTCATGATATTTGCAGTTTGCAGCCAGTAAGCTATTCAGAGCCAGTAATGGTTTGATAATTCAAGGAGATAGAACACATAAGCACAGCCTTTTGCTTGTGCTCAGTGTTCACTGTAAAAAAAGACAGTAACAGCCAGCACTGAGTGATTTTAGTTCTTCCTATTCCACAGTTACTGTGTTACTGATGGTATGTTTGCGAATTCACAAACTTGATGGCATGTATGCGTGTTTTAAAATGGGCCTGCTGAAAATGTGCTCTACTGTAATGTCATGTCCAAGTAGTTATGTGTGGAGTCTGTAGCTAACAGTAGACAATGCTGCATGTAGTTTCCAGTGTATATATATGAACATGTGCATTAGAAAGGGGCAGTAAAGGATAAAGTATAAAAAAATAGATGGAGAAACCTTAGAAGTACAGCAAGGTTGTATCTATTCATTAAGTCATTTTGTTTAATTTGTTTTTAAAGAGGACAAGTTCTTGCAGGGCAACACAAAGTGGAGAGGGGTCATAGTTAATTGAGCAGATGGTTTCCACTCAGCTTGCAGTGAGCACTGTCCTTTCTAAAGGAGACGTGGGGACACTGTGTAGCAGACTTGTTTCTATGTCCTCTGCAGCAGATGAAAGAGATGGCAGGCTATGGAAGGAGAGGCATATGCTTTAACTCCTTGAAAGATTTAGCAGCAGATGCTCTTCTCTGGCATGCATCAGAAGCCCTTAAAAATAAGCAGAAAATTGGCTACAGTAGGGATTCTCAAAGGCTTGCATGCGGTTGATCACATCTTTAATACACAGCAGACTGACCTTCCTTCCATTTCCATTTATGTGAACCGCACGAATTTTTACTAGTGTAAATTCTGAAATGGTCCAAACGTGCTCTGCTCAACTAGGTTGCACTTGGTTATTTCTAATGTTACACATTTTCTTGTGCTACATGTGCGCACACACACACGTGCGCACTCTCTCTGTTATAACAGTGGACCCAGCTTGCTTGGATGGCTCCTTCTCTGTTTCCAGCTGCTTTCATATGTACCTCAGGTCCTTCTTTGTAACGAAACACCTGTGTATCTTTCAGAAAGCTGGAGGTATAGTCTGCACTGTGTAAGCAGCCAGTTCTCTGCAGAGTGCTAGCATTTTTATTCACAAGACACTAACCTGAAAACAAATGTTTTAGAAACCTGCTGGTAGCTTTCTGGAAGGTGCTCAATAAAAATGAAATAGGAAAGGACTTCACTGTGTTGTGATTCTGTCACCTTACTGTTTGTCTGGTGGTAAGTAACAATAAATATTACTTCTGCAAAATCATGCTATATAAAGAGCTCATTTTGCCTAAAACAGTGTGCTTGAGACTAAACATCAACTTCAGCATTGCCAAAGATAGGAATGAAACCACTACTTTTAGATTGTCTAATCCATTTTTCTTTGGCAATCTAAGCCAAGGAGGGTGCCAAAATACATGGCAGATTTATACGCCTCTGAATTTATTAGCTGCACTTGCAAAGACGTTTTACAGTCTTAGAAAACATTTATTATCTGATAGGAGATAAACTATTGTCCGTAACTGAAATGAATAGAAATTTTGCCATTTCAGGCATAGTTTTGCGTGTCTAAGTGGTCTGATTCAACACATGGGATGAGCATATTCAAGAAATAACCACACAGTGCCTATTATTAATACAGCGGAGAAGCCGTCTCAGGAATAGCCCTGGCATTTGGAGTGAAAAATGACAAGGAAATACATTGTTAGGAAGAAATCGCAGGTTGGCACAGACCTGTTTCCTGCCGTGTCCCAGGACTTCATCGGTATCAGTAATTCATCTTTGCTTCTCTCTCTTTCAGGGCCCTCCTGGTCCAAAAGGCGAGAAGGTGAGTTGATGTATGGGTGACACTTACAAGGTGAATGGAAAGCCCTCCCAGCATGAACTAAAGAGACCGTTTGTATTGACGCAGTGTAATGTTAGATTATGTAAGAGAGCTGGGTAGCACACAGATGCTGTGTTAAACCTATCATCTCATCTTTCCACTTTGCAGGGAGATCAAGGTGATCAGGGCCCTCGGGTAAGCATCTTAAAAAAAATGTTACACTTCCCCTTCGCTGAGTAGGCAATTAGTCTTTAGTGCAAAACTAAATTAAATACACTGTCTGAGCTAAGTATGCTTATTAGCTGCATTTACCCTGCATGTTGAAGTAAGTGTCTGCAGGACAGTAATACTGAACATGACCAGATAGTGTCTGGGAAGATTTGAGTAACAATAATAAGTAATGCATTAAAATAGATAATTTCCATTATGGGTGGAAGCAGGTTTCACAGTGATTTTGCTCTGCTGTATAAAAGCTGGCTTTCCTAACCAAACCTTTCAGTTTCCCCAGCAATGTTTTCACGCCTTGCATGGGCTCCCACGATGCAGAGGGCCGGTGGGTTTCTAATAAATGTACCTCTAGATTTCATGTAAAATGTATCGAGTATTTAGTGAATTATAAACAAATATCATGTATGCATGTATTAGCTCTTTTTTCTCACATGTATGTATTTAATACTTTTAATAATAACAATATTATCACCTCGTAAATACATCCAGACAGTTAGAAAGAACATGGTTTAGTTGCGGAAATATTCTGTGGAAAAAGGTTCCTTTAATTTTTAAATATCATGTTTATTTTAACAGAGAAATAGAGGAATACAGGCGTGAAAGTTCAGATAGGTTGGCTGTGCCAGTTCATTCTTCTTTACATCTATGCTTCATTAGCAAACATTTGGCTACATTGTTTTGATGATACAGTGACTCTCCTCAGTTACACATTTATAAATTTTTCAATAACAGCATATTCCATGGATTTTTTTTTCTGTCAACTATGTTAAATATTTTGAATTTGCAATTTTATTTTATTCTACTATTTTCTTTCATACTATTTTATTTAATTTTATTTTCCTTTTTGCAGTCAATAAGATTATCTAAAGTCACAACATGCTTTTATAGCTGAATTTGGTGTTGGTGCTACCAGTGTTATATTACCTACAGGGTTCAATTAGGTGTCCTGTTATGCTTGGTGATATGAGTGCACATTATAAAGACAGAGGCCTATTAGTGAACAGCTTTAAATATTATTTCAGTTGAAACTCAAAGAGAAGAATTGGAAAACTATTGAAAGAAATACAAAGGAAGTAGAGAGTAACAATGTGAGGAACACGTTTTATCTAGGCTAAATAATAAACAGACTGAAGGTTCTGAAGAATGTAAAAATTTCCTTTCAACTTCTAAGCAAATTTAGTCTCTCTCAGAAGCTGTGCTGAGCTGTATATTTTGGCTGGTTCTGTGCTACAGAACCTCATGGGGAACGTGAGGAGGGAGGGCAGAGGAGGAGAGTGGAGCGGTGCCTGTGGCTTAGGAGAGGATGCTCTGTTCAGAAAGCGTAGGTCAGAGGTCTGTGCATAGGTGCTTGCACTAAGTGACCTTACATTCAGAAGAACTGGTGTTTGGTTCAGAACAGGAGAGCAAATTTGACGGAGGTATCAGAGAGGGATACAGTAACAAATAAATTTGGAAAAGCAACGTTGTAGAGAGTATTACATAGCTGAGGATAAGAATCTGGAATTACGAGTGTCGGAGAAGTTTCCAGGGAAAGACCCAGAGGTCTGAACACAGAAAAACAAATGAAGTGGTGTCAACACAAGGGAATGATGGTGCTGTTTTTTCTCATGGCGGCATAAAATAGGAGAGCAGAGGACAGTTTTGGAGGGAAAGCAAAGGTGCCAGAGCCTCCACTGGTCCAGAAATCTTGACAAAATGTTGGAGAGATGTAAGAACTAGAAAGTGGTTAAGCATGTGTGGCTTTCAGTCCCTGGGCTGGAAGTGTTGGCAATACCCAATAAGAAGATGCAAGTTTGTTCATTGTTACCTTGTAGGTGGAACACCTGCAAGGACTGCAGTGGAATATCGGCTACACAGAGACTGTTGTGTCCCACTTTGCCAAGACACACCCCCTATACTGGAGGGCAGTAGAGTCCTCGCTGGACCATACAAATCATGGTTATGGCTACTTTGTGGTTTTGGTAAATCAAGTGCAGCTAAAAAGCAAAAAATATCCAACCTAAGGAATTCACGTTTAAGGACATCACAAAGTTATGTCTGCAGCAGCAGCTGGCAGTTGAGACTGAAGTCTCTATCTGAAGATAGAAAAGGAATTGAACAAGGTCAGCGGTAGAGAGGAAGAGGTGGTGAATAGCACCTTGTGGGCTAGCTGAACCTTCACTGATTGTTTAATCAATGCATATTGTACTAACGTACCTCTTTTTTAAGTATATGTGTATAACTTAGGTAATTTGCCCAGTCTTGTTGGTTTTCCCTTTACCTTTTTTGAAGTGAGTTTGAATGTGTTCTACAGCAGCTTCTCCCTTTTTGCCTTGTGTCTTTCACAAGTAATAAGTGCTATGAAGCCTCTGACCATTTTATGTTTCATGGTACAGCAGTTATCTCTTCTGATGACTGTCTTCAGGGTGAATCTGCTCAACTTGCTGTGCCAGGGGATTTACAGTATAATTAATGGAAATTATATGTGTAATCCAGTCATACACCAAATGAAACTAAACCCATTTAAACCTGGTTGGTTACCTTTGCACACAGTTTTCCATCACTGCCTATGTAAAATAAATGGGTTTGGAGATAATACCATACCGTATTATTTTAGAGAAATATTGTACCTGAAAGTGACTGTGGGATGACATCAACATTTGGATTTGACAAGTTTGCAGACAGATTGGATATAATATCAAAAACTGATGGACATTTTAAAGTTAATTCATCTTTTACAGTTAAGGAGCCTGAAGTTTCTTTGTTTTTATATTTTTACATATCGGTTTGAAACTAGCATTTAGCTTAGCAAAGATTTTTATTGTTCCAAGTCATTTTTATGACTGAAATTTCAAAATGACCCTTATTCTTTATAAAAGCTGCTTTCTTTCCTCCAGGCATTTTCATTAGTAAAAGAAACCAAAATAAAATGTAAAATCTGTCCAGGTCAAGATGAGACCTTAATCTTTTAAAATCCTGCTGAAATAAAAAGAAAAATATTTGTGAAACAATAAATTCTTGTTTTCTGTCCC
The DNA here is from genome assembly GCF_000699145.1 of Aptenodytes forsteri. Taxonomy (NCBI): domain Eukaryota; kingdom Metazoa; phylum Chordata; class Aves; order Sphenisciformes; family Spheniscidae; genus Aptenodytes; species Aptenodytes forsteri. Next base: position 8,178,283 of record NW_008794665.1, on the reverse strand, counting down.
CAACCAAGTTTTCACCATGGGCCTTGAGATTTTTGAGAGATCCTTCTTTCTGAAATAATTTCAAAACTGTAAAAACAGTAATCAGTTATCTTGAAACTTCTTATTCACAGTCACTGGACACGTTGAGTATATACTGAACTGCTTTGAAGTTCAGGTTTTCTTGAAAATATCTTCAATAAATTAATACATTAGTAGGAACCTGACCCTGCAAATACCACCCAGAAGTCAGGCACCTGTATTTTTAGAATAATGGATCTGATTTTTTTTGTCTTTTAAAGAATCTGAGGGGTTTTCTTAAGTATTCGGAAGCAATGTGTTGATCAGTCTCCTTCATCATACAGAGACGGCATAAGGGCTCTAGTTCATAATGCTGTGTGGCTTAATCTACTTATGCCCATACTGCCTGTAGAAAATGTGAGCCAAAACAACATTCTAGTAGTGTGAGTGATGTTGAAATTCATGCCCTGAGTGTGAGTTTGAGCAGCAGGTTCATATAGCTTTTGGTCACGAGACCACAGATAAGGTAGTGGTGGATGCGTTCAAAAGTCCTGATCTTATTTGAAGAAATGCTTTTTTGATCTCTTTATATATTTTTATATCAGATCTTTACTCATTACTCTAAAGTTTTGGTAGACTAAACATTTAGGTCAAATGCAGAACTAGCTTTCCTCAATACCAGTGTAAGAAACAGTAAATGTTTTGGATGCTTTTCTTTTTGCAGAGGACTTGGCTTCATGACATGTCCATGGAGATTTCCATTACTGTACTGAGCCATGACAAAATTAAAAATGATGCATTTTAGCCTGTAGACTATTAGAATAAATGCTTAAGTCAGTCCGCTGTTCAGTTCCAGTTGCTCAGCTCTACCCCAGTTTGAAAAAAGCCTTTGAAGATTTCATAATGGTAGGATTGCAAAGGATATATTGTCCAAGTAGAGATTGTACCCTCATTAATGGAAGTAGATTCAGTGGTGAATGTTTGAGAATGGAACAGCTAGTACTGAGTGTCTTCATCAGTCTGTTCTCATCCTTCTGTAAATGACATAATAAATATCTTCTTTCCTTTGGTTCAGATACATGAGAGATTCCTTGCTTATCAGGTCTAGAAATCATCAGCTAGCAGCTACCTTTAAATTGGCTTTGGTCTAGGTACAATGAGAAACCACCCAGAAGCCATACCTTAGTATTTCCATAGAATTATTTTCTCCTTTTGGTATAAGTAAATTTTCCTAGCAGCTGGGTCTGCACAGAACTGATAATATCTCTAAAACATCTTCAGCAGAAGAGATTACATTCTAGAAAAGAAAGTTATTCAGAAGTTTATTTTATTGTGTTAACCTTTATTGACTTGAAGATTAAAAAAGTTTCCTTGTGTACTGTTAAAATAACTAGGTTCGGGAAGTGGTATCCTGTTCTTTTCTGTTTAACCCTTTCCCCTTCCCTGTTTACTTTTAATACATTTGCTACTTATTTGCTGCCCACTAGAGAGAGTTCATTGTTCTATGATAGAAATTTTGCAGGTTCTACTCTTCTGTGCTGGCAAACTATTTAAAAATTATCTAATATTGGCATAAAAGGTCCTGGAAGCAGTCTATTTACTGAAATAACTATATACACACATATTTGTATTTATTGACATAAGCTATCTTTTTAAACTGAAGTATTGCTTTACTTGTTACATTATAGACACAATTTTTATAAACTGTCCCATATTAAAGGGAAAATAAAGATATCCAAGCAATACATTTTGACCTGATTTTTTTTAAAAGAAAATTTTTAAAAGTCTGGTTTTAATATGTGTGTATTATTATTAGTTAATATGTTTCTAAGGAATGTAAAATAAACATTTTGGGCCTTTTCCTGCTCCTACTGAAAATAAATGGAAGACCTATATTCATGTCATTAGAATCAGTACCTCCTTCATAAATCAGAAAATACTAGTTACTGAGTGATGATTAAACCGTGATCATTAACTTTTCACCCTCTTTTAAAGCCATCTTATTTTGTATTATGTTTCATTCGAAGGTTGGTACATCTTTTTTTGAGAAAGGAACAGATTTGCTTCACAAAATAGATAGTAGTGTATAAATTAATATGAGTTCTTGCCCTCACCAAAAGCAAGACTCCATTTTTTGGAGGCATTGCTAGCTGTAGCAAATGTAGGTAAATCAGTGATGCAATAGGAAGCTTTGTTCCTAAACAGTGCATGCTGCTTGTTTTTTATCCTCATTCAACGTCTTGTCAAAGCAAAAATGTATAGTATTATAGTCAGAGTATTATGTTAATTAAATATAATTTTACATAATTTAAACATACTCTGTGAATTTCTTCCAGTACTGTCCTTGATGATGTTTGATTATATCCTACTAGTTTCTCTTAATTTCTTCTATAAATACTGCTCATGAATTTTATCTGCCTTGATAGAAGGACTGTGTAGCTTTCATTAGCATAAATTAGCGTTGTCCCCAGCTTTTTCTTTTCTGATTAAATACACTTTGGTTTCATTTCTATGAATATGTTGTCAAAAGCTGCGGCAGAAGATGTGATAGAGTGATGGTATTCCCTTAAGTGATATTCTTATGTGTGTATAAAAGCATATTTTCTGTTTTACTACGTGTTACTTCAAACATATAGTACAAACACAGTACTGCTTTAAATTCATGCTTTAGCAGTATGACTACCCACATTGTTGTTTCTTCTGTTATTAATTGTCCTGTGTAAAGCAAATTATAGTTCAAGTTATAAACTATATCTAACCACTGTTTCAAACTATACTCTTAGTGTGCCACAATAAGAAGGCTAAAAAAACGTTCATGATTCCTTCTGCTAACACAACTTTCACCAAAGCAGCATCACTGAGAAAACTGCCAGACATCTGGTTTAATGCCAATTTGTCTGTGAGCAGTTAATTTAACTTCTGAGACTTTGTTTCCTTATCTGCCAAAAGGCAATGGGGGTATTTACCTACTCCATTCCTGGGACTAATCATCTGTTCTACTTCACTAGTATTAGGCTGTTGTGGCTCCCCTGTTTTCCATTAAGCTGAAACTAGGGTAACAAATCGGAGCAAGGTAACTTGGAGCTCTGTAACTAGAAGAGGTTAGGAAAGAACTCAGCTTGTACTGGCTGCTAGCTTTGTCTGAAGCATTGGGACACTCAGACTTGAGATGTACCTCCTTTCAGAGTTCACAGGAGCATCCTTTGGCTTTGGATGACTCTCCAGGGCCAAGCTATGCCTTTGATGTTTAGGTCCTGAGGTTCCCCTGGGGAATGCAGAACAGCTGTGACACTCTAGAGAGAGTGCCACATACCTGCTCCCAAGACGAGGATGTTGTCATTCCTGTCTTAAGAGCTAGGCAGTGTATGTCTTCACTCACCACCAGTTGGTTTGCATCTTGCCCCTTTTTAGTAATGCCAGAGGAATGGTGAGGAAGGAAGTGTCTGTACATCCTGTTCCTTTTTCTACAGCCCTGTCCTGTGACTGAGAAAACATCATGTAGTGGTTTTATCTCAAACCACAGCTGTCCCACAAAAGTGCTGCAATACTGAACGCTTGAGTTAGACCGATTTGATCGAAAACAACTCTAAAAATATTTCATCCAGTCCTAATAAATATTATACAAGTGGCTTGAACCACTTACCTGCTTCACATAATTGCAGTGGTTATAAAATTTGAAGAGAAACATAAGCCAGAACAGCAGATTTTTGCTGTGAGAACCAACTTGGTTTTGAGGAAGACCAACCCATCATGAAGTTAACTGGATGCCTACCACCAGTTTCAGTGAGAGTAGTAGGTTTGCCTTCAGGAAGGATACTTTGTGTAGGTCAGATGGTGTTCACTCATCAGAACTCATAACTGAGTTGTGTGGAAAAGATATTTGCCTCACTGAAAATTCATCTAATACTAGGACCAAAATAGAGAAGTGCTGGCTTTTCCCAGTTTTGTTCAGTTTGAGTGCAGTGTCAGGTAAAGTTCACTGTGAAAATACAGAGGTCATTACAGAAAATAACACTTCTATAATGATCCATTTGTACTAGTTCTTAAACATTACATTTTTATTATTTTAATACAAAGTCTGAATCGTTACATAATGTATTCAAATTAAAACTCTTTGCCGAATGATTGCCTAAGTGAAAGACATTCCTGGATCCTTGTCTTGTTGTGGTGCATTGTTTTAGTTAGCAGATTTGCTGATGGAGAAAGCAGCAGTTATGATAAAAGGGATTATATAAAAGAGCTCCTGCCGAGAGTCAATGGCACCGTATAGGGTGATACCGAACACTGTATTCCCCAGGGCAGGTACAATAATTAGCTGCAGGACTGGCACTCGGTCTGAGGGATTAATTAGAACTGGAGGTGGTGTTGGGGGAAGGTAAAGCAGCCACAAAGAGTGTCAGGATCACTCTGGCCTGAAGCCTGTGTGATTTGATGTGAAATAGCAGCAGCTGGCTGTAACCTTAGGAAGTGCAAGTGAACAGCAGGTGGTAATTCCTGTCTCATTTACCATGTCTTCACAGGCACATGTAAGCTTGTGCAGCTTGGGTTTATTGGCAGGTCAGAAGGAAAATCCTAAGGAGGACTGTGACATTTACTATACTAAGCGAATGCAATAGTCAAAATGGAGTGTACACAACATAGTGTAAAACCAGTAATGCTGTTGTTTAATGTGATTATACTTGCCATACGACAAGGTTACGATGACCTTATAATATTGACCTCATGTAGACCAATGCACAAAGCTGAATGTATTGTGAAAAATCTAGGACTGCTAATGGGAATTACATCTTTGAAGGCTGTGATGGATGTAACAGGAGAACTGTTTCATCTAAGTAAAAAATCAGATAGAGGGAATGATACGATGTTCTGGCATCCTTTGGTTTTCTCAGTAGCCATTGTATGGGGACAAGTAGGCTTTCTCTACATTTCCAGGCAGGTAAGCAGGACACTGTATTATGTGGTCACATGCCTGTTAGCCTCCACCAAGCATCATGTTTTGCTTGGCATTTGGGCAAAAATTGCAGTGAGGCATGCAACAAATGTGCTAATTTAGAAATTGAACCAGCTAGCATTTCAGGGTGAGCTTGAGTTGCTGTCAGCAGAGGAATTTAGTGGGCCAGTGGTCGCTGTTGATCACTGTAGTGTTTTGTATTCTGTGAGGGCCTCCCAGGGTGTAGAACAAGAGCCCTTCCTATGTGCAGTTCAAGAATCAAACCAAATAAAGAAAAAATTGAGTAACTTTGAATCCATCGTTGAGAACAGCTTTAGATAGAGAAAAAATAAAACAGATCTAGGGGATATTTGCAGCTATATTTATAGCAGAGTGACAGGAAAGGAAGAGAACTCATTTTGTGGGAAGGATAGCTCTTTTTATGCCTTTTTAGAAGCTCATTGTGTGCCAACATTATCTTTCATGGATGCCAGAAGATGCAATGCCTTCTAAAGCCTCCCACACATGCAAAAACTATGCACCCATTATGGTTTCTTTGCTGGGTTCCATTTAATATTCCCGTGTTTCTGGCTCTCTCCAACAATGAGTGTTACATATGGGGAGATGATCCACGTCCAAGCTGGCATTGGCTGTCTCTGACCATTAGGTCTGAGATTATGCCTGCTTTGGGCAAAGGAAAGAAAGCTTTGTCCTACTTGGGAACAAGCTGAAAGAATTTACTAAGCTGCTGATGGAAGAATGGGGTTGTCCCCTTTTCTCATGTGTTGTTTATATAGGCAGAAAACTGCAGTACTGATAGCTACTCTTGAACTTGTCGGTGTGTGTTGGGAAGCATTGAGAATGCTGGGGCTGGACTGTGAAGTGCTCTGTGTAGGTTTCTTGTTTGTACCCATTTCCATTACATGGGTATTGTAGTTTTATCTAGAAGAGGAATGGACCAAGTGCACAACAGGGCTAATGAGTCACAGATGTAAAGATTCTGGCACGTTACCATCTAATAACTTCTTTAACTTATATTCCATAATAAGATAAATGCAAATTTGATACATCTGTTTTCTAAATGATGTACCATTCCAGTCTTAGCAGTGTCTCAGGAGTGAGTTTCTTTAAATATTTGGAGTTTTAGCCTTTTTTGGTTTTGTTTTCTTTTTATTTGTTTCTGAAGAGGAGATTTCAGGTCACTGAGCAATGCAGTTAGCCACACCACGGTTTGTCAGAATGAAGTGGGAACGCTGGTAAAACTGCCGCTGGCTTTATGGGATCTACTTACAGGGTCTCAGCTTCCTCGTCTCATGGCTGTATATCAGGAATAAAGCTGCTGAATGCAACTCAGAGGTGCTAGTGAAGGACACGTATGCATCAAAAAGTTACTCTGCCTTTTTTTATAAAGACCAGTGCGGTCTTTGTGATCCAGAGGATCTCTGATGTGATTGCATGTGGAGATGAATAGAGCAAATATTTGCCATGTTAAAAGAAACTGCTGCATTTGAGAGACCTGGCAGCCTGCCATTGCCTGTTGGTGCTTTCCACCAGGCCAGTTGGGCTGCAAAGGGCTCGTGCACTGTGGCAATGTGGGCTGCCCAGCAGAGCCTTCATGCAGGACTTCTTGAAAGCCTCCTTGTCTGGCAGCCAGAGCCAGGTGCAGCCTTCCCTTTTGGAGGTGCCAAGCTGCAACCCTGCATCCATACACTCCAGGCCTCACAGAGGGGCTGTGCCACCAGCTCCACCTCATAGCGGTGGCATGTGTGCATGCATGCATGTAGGGAGCTTAGAGCTACCAGACTATATTTTATTCTATGTTCCTCAGCCTGATGCCTCTTGGCCATTGAACAAGCCTCTGCTTCAGACAGCGTGCTATGCTAAAGGCAAGGAGAGGACTTGGGGATTTCTTTCTTTAGGAGTTTACTGCTCAACTATATAAGGTTTCAGCTTTATCAGAAGGTCTAATTTGCACCCTACAAGGTAGCACAAGAAAGGTGTTGAACTGAGAGCAAAATTCACCCTTGTATTGTCACAGCAGGCCACGATTACCACACTCTCCTTTTTTTGTACCAGTACAGTACAAGTTCTGCACATGTTGGTAGAGTAGGATGTGAGAAACCATATGCAGCATACAGTGCTTGAGGGGAAAAATTTTGCCATGGATATGAAAATGCTGCTATGTATGTCTTGAAAACGTTGACCTTGGCCATTCTGGACTACCCAAGATCTAGCAGTAGATTGTTGTTCAGTGTTTATAATTGTGTATGTACTACCAGTTTATGTGCTGAATGTCATATGCTAAACAGAATGTGAGGAGCAGGATGTTAATTATACAAAGCATTTCAAAGTCCACCATCACTGCTGTCTAAGTTCTGCAGCAGTCCAGAGTCAAAGCTTTCTATGTAGCTCTCTTGAAGTGCTGTAGCACATTTTAATTGAAAATGGCTCAGTCATCTGCTGGCTGATAGTCTAACAACTGTCAAATGGTCATAATTTATTGTAATTCTAAGGAAAGTCACCTCTGTGGGACTGCTCCTTCTAAAATCTCTTCATATTCTTGTTGTAAAGTAACAGCCTTCATCTGCAGTGTAGTGCAAACCTAATTCTGTTTCCCATATGACAGAGAGGCTGTTTCCTGTCAGTAGGCAATGTGGGGTACACTAAACATAGTGTTCGTAAACATAGTGTTCGTTCTGTTTGTCTGTTAGTAAATTGTCTCTGTGATGTTTGTGTTGTGCTGTTTTGGTACCATGTTATGCTGTGTCTCTAGGGTCTGCCAGGCTTCCCCACAGTCGCTGCTCTGCACAGTAATCAGATCCTCACCGTCAAGGTTTGTGGCTGACACGTACCTGTTCAGTCAGGTGTCTCTGTATCAGCATAAAAGTGCGCATGAAAAATTGTTTTTACCATGGGATACCAGTGAATCCTTATGGTGGACCTAAGTCAACCCTCACTTCCTTTGCATTGGTATAAGTACTCCTGATGCAGAGCATGGGATCAAATTTATAACTGTGTATGGTGTTACCCCCGGCAGCACCCACATTCTGTGTGATCTTGGTCAGTATTTTATTTTCAGATGAGATTTGTCTGTAGCTCTGCTTCCCTGAGGCATACAGGAGTGTGGAAAATGTCAGTGAACTCTATACTGGTTACATATAGAGTCAGCTATTTGTGTTAGATATCAGAGGTTTAATCTGTACATAGAGATTTTTTCAAAGCGCATTTGCAAACTGAGCAGGAAGGATTGAAGCAATCTGGTCAAGCTGGAACTCTAGTCCTAATTAAAATTACACCATTCTTCATGGCACAATATGCTGGTTAGAAAGTCTGACTGAAAGTTAAACTGGTGCTTTGTCTCTAGAAGCTTTGCTGAAAGAACAGCATATGAAAATACTGATTTTTAGAGCTTGGGTAATGAAAAAATTAATACAAGTGAAGAATTCTCACAGGAAGTCTGGGGAGAAAAAAAGTTACACAGTTAATTCATTGTATATGATTAATTCATAAAGTGGTATGTCCTGTACTTTAGAGGTCAATTTCTTCAAAAAAGAATGCACAGTTTCTGTCAGGCAGAAGCACCGGTTTATATTATTTTAGCTATTACAAATCTAATGAATATGTCTTTATTTCTTTCTCGGGCCTTCTGATGTCTATTCTTCAATTTTCTCATCTCTGATCTTCAACCTTTGACCTCACCTGCCTGATCAGATGGTGTTCCCTAAAATCAATCATGGGTTTCTCTCTGCTGATCAGCAGCTCATTAAACGCCGCCTCATTAAGGTAGTGCTTCATCTCACTGGAGTCTGGTTCTTCTTTACATTCAATTTACTCCTTGCTGTACCTTTTTGTCAGATGCCTTCTTATAACAGGTTGTTCATTTGAAAATGTTTTGGAATGAAGCAATTGTTAATGATATTAACAATTAAAAGGCTATGGGTAGCTTTGCTAAATGATCCATGTTTAAGGTGCAGTCAGCTTTTTTCAGTGGTTTGCAGTGGTGTGCTCAAAATTAAAATTAAATAACTTGAGCACCATTTTTTGGTGTCTTTTTTTTAAAGGGGAAGGTAATATGTTTTGGCAACTCTCTTGAAAATTGTCTTTTACAAATTAATAAGTATAAATCATTAAGGGAGTTAGCTAATTGTGACTATAAAACAGCTCCCCAAAACAGATGAAAAATTATGTACAACTTTGTGGAAAAGCAGTTATTTTCCATGCTTATTTTTGAAATCTATCCATGCATCATTGATGGGCTTGGAAAATGGCTGCGCAAACTGTATATTCTCGCACGTGACTTTTCTTTTTTACCTCAGCTTTGTTATGATTATGCCAATTGCGAAGCAAACAGCTGCTTATTGAAAACAGTTACTTGCTCTGGAAAACTGGATGAGTAAAATATTGCAAGGCTACCCCAAATTTTGGCTTATGTCCTGTGGCAGGACAAGCAGTTCAGAATTTGAGCCTTCTGCTCTGTGGCTGATTGCACTGGACAGATACAACCCCCTGGTCTTCAAGGCAAAGTGCAGTCTCTGCCATAAGCAGTGAAGAAGCCTCCAGCTCATGGGCTCTTCTTCCAGCCTGTCTTGCACTCTTTCTGGGTAAATCAATGTCTTTTTGTGTGGTTGATGTCTCTAAAGCAAACTTCTGACAAAATTTTTTGTTGATTTAGGGGGACCAAGGACAAGCTGGACCCCCTGGGCCTCCAGGGCCACCAGGACCCAGAGGTCCCCCAGGAGATACCGGCAAAGATGGTCCTCGTGGCATGCCTGGCGTACCGGTGAGTTAGTCTGTTGCTGTCATGGTGTCCAAATTCCTCTCAAGTGTGTGCCAGCTCAGTCTCAAAGATGTTTTCTGAGGTAAGATTGGCAAGTAAGACATGTGGAAGCTGAACCACAGACAGATTTCATAGCGTACCTGAAGTCCCTCACACATAGAGCAAGTTCATAGCAGGGCCAAGAGTAACACCTCGGTTCCTTGCCTCTCACCCCTGACAGTTTCCCCGCACATTCTAAGGTTTCTCAGTTGCTCACTGATTTTTAATAGCTGCATGAGGAGACTCTGCCCCACTCCACAAGTAGCAAATGTTTTTACTCAGACTTCGAGATAAAGCTGAATTTGAGATGTCATAGCATGGCCAGGCTTGACTTCTCGCTTCTTAATGATTTAGCCTTAAAAATCATTGACTTAAAGTAACAAACTGCTAAATGCTGCCGAAAGTATGATGATGTTTGGAGTCAGATTCTGCCATCTTTACACAAGTAGAACAGTACCATTTTCTTTGGCTTGTCCCCCCGTATTTCATTAGAACAACCAGCAGAATCCAGTATATTGCTTACTGTTTGTTTTAGGCACAGGATCAGACCCACCGCCTTTGGCACTTTGTGACCTGATGATTAAACACTTTTTAAACAGATGCATAAACACAGGATTTTTTTTTTTTTTTTTTAGCAAAATATGAGTATGGTTTTGGTTTTATATTTTGTAGCCTCCTTAATTTTCATTCTTTTGAAAGAAGTACCTCTCTTTTCATCATGAATGCCATTGTGTTACCAGTGTGGAAACGGAATCACAAACAGGAAGGAGACACGACAACTGAAATGCCACATGTACAGATGCACACACACACACACCCCCATGATAACTAAAGATCGCGGCTGAGAGGACATATAGGGAGCTAGCAAGGTGAGGACCAGCACTGGAAACAGAAACAGGTTTTTTTAGGAAAAAGCATAGCTCGTTATGTGGGGACAGGACAGGAAGGCATAAAATTTCTCTGCAGGCCCTTTAAGGTAAAACCAAGAAAGAAAATAGCTATACTCCTGTTCTGGGCCTATTCAGATTGCCTCATCTGAAATTGTATTAACTGGACAAATATAATATAACATGATGATAATAGTAAGGCTCTGCTAAAATTTCCTGTGAAAATTCAGCAAGGCTTGGCAATTAAGGCCTGTAGTATTCTAGGCTTGCTTTTGTTGTTGTTTTTTGTGGGTTTGGGGGTTTTTTTACCACCATTGCCCTTACAAGTTCTAGCTCAAGGTTATGAAATCACATTAAAAGTCTGTTGTTTCCATTGCGATGATTTACTTTGACCACCTACTCATTTCTTGTTAGTCCTTTCTTAGTTAGAAACAGCACATCAGGCTTTGGGCCTCATCTGGGCCTCCCTTGTGTTCTTTTAATGTGGTAAAATTGACTGCGGTCAGCAGAGTTGCTTCTGGTTTGATGTAGTGAGGGCGAGACTGAAACCAGAAGCCATTTCTGACTGCAGTGATACCACTTTTATGATTCACATACAAGAGGCTAGGAGAATCAGCTGGTGTTGCTGATTACAATGTGACTGTGTGTTGCTTGGGGTTTTGTGCTTCTTAGCAAAGGGAAAATTAGTGTTTCTCAAAACAGGAAAGTAATGCATTTTATGCAATGAGGTCATTCTCTTTTGTAATAGTTCTGTAGTGATTTTGACTTTAGATGGCAAGAGAGAGTTTCTTTTTATAGTTTTTTAAGCTGTGGCTATCTTAAGCCTATAGCATTATGGAAAATCAGTTCGTAATACTGCTTTAGAATCAGATACAAACAAGCACTCAGAGAGAAACCATCCAGATTGCTGACTGTTGTTACCATCCTTCTTCTTACTACTGTCCTGTACCCTCAGGTTAATGTTGCTGATCCTCAAAAGGCTTGTTCCTCCATGACTATGTGATATACAGTCAAGCATGAGAGCTGTGAAGGGGAAGCTTAGCCAAGAGGTAGTGAGAGCTTTGTATTTTTAAAAGGCTCACCTGGACCTTTGAGCAAAAGAGCTGAACAACAAAACAGTAGCCGCACTGTGTTATGAGTAGGGACGTTGCAGCATCACACAGCTATAGGAGGAAGTCTTTACAGTGGCCAGCCACCGTTAGGAGGCAGTCATTTCCTCTCTTGCAGTGCTAGGCAAAGCAGCGGCTTCTCTTCCAGCCTGTCCTTCTCAAGCCAAGGACCTTTGCAATCACCAGAACTATAAGATGATGTTTTGGCCCTTGCTTTCCCCCATGCCCATACACTTGCTGTGTATCCTGAGAAAGTCAGGCAGCCAAGGTAGCAAGGCACAGGGAGCAACTCCAGCAGCCACCATTACTTCTCTTCCACAGTGTAGCAGGGTTGAGGAGCAGCCTGTGTGCCCACACATCTCCATCTGTGTCATCACCACCTTGCATGCAGAAGTGTGCATTCTGTTACAGATACTTAAAGCTTCTAGAGATGAGAATGTGTTGGTTTCTCAGGCAGGAAATCTTTAGAGCTGAGGAGGTAGAAATGTTAGGGAAATGCTGTTGGGCCTGTTGCCAGCAGAGAGAGCACCAAGGAAGAATAAGGGTGTAAGAAAGGGTTGTGCAGCCTTCTGCTAAGCCTTTCTTTGGATGTCAACAGAAGAACCTGTTGGAACCAGAACATACTTGCCTTCCTACAGAGTGATATCTAGAATAGGTGCCTTCTGTTTGCATCGCACAGACACCAGCACAAAGACTTTGAAACTTTAACACCTCCAAAAAGAAGTAAAACAACAAGGTTTTTTGCTGGTAATAAGACAATAGAATATGATACAAACTCTTGAAATTATTTCACCATTATTTCCCCACATTTTGGGGGTATCTTGATGCTCACTTCAGGCTGTGTGATTGCTGTATACGTAAGTTAGCAAGGCTTCAGAGTGAGCTGAAAAGTCCAACAAGCTTGGGTAATTAGCTGTCAGAAACCGGTGCCTGTGTGGTTTCTCTCTCCTGGGTATCGGTGTGTTTGCAGATGCTACGTGTTTGCTTCTGAATGCAATGTGCACATTCCAGAGGAGCAGTTCTGATTCTTTTTGGTTGCCAAGAATAACAACATCAGAACAGTTCTCATCAGTTTTTTGACAGGTTTTCTTTTATGACAAAGCTGCTAAAGAAGATCCTGCAGCTGTGCTGATACAATAGCACATGGACTGCCCTATGCTCTGTTGGGTTTACAAGGGAGTGATCTATAAACCAGATCACTGAAATGATAGGAACTCTGTTTTTTAGATGGGTATTTTTAGCCCGTATTGTATGACTCATATGTTTTACTGTCTCTACAGACAGTTGTATGTGTTCATATGGGAAGAAGGGGGAGAAGACAGATTCTGACTTTATGTAGAGCTGTGCCCACAGAGAGAGAATACATTGGAAAAATGATGAGTTACTGTTTTGAAAGCCAATCCAGGTATTTACAGCTGAGTAATTATTGCATTGCTTCAGAATACCAATATTCATGGGTTTATGGAACATGATAATTTGCAACGGTAAGTTATGCCTGCTGACTGAGGTGATGACACAGAGCAGTAATTTTGGAATATGTAAACAGTGGGATTCAGCACATATGTGAAAATAACCTTTCTCTGTGTCCTTTAGCACCACTGACTGGAACGGAATATTATGTTTGGAATCAAGGGACAGAGTCAGGACACCAATACTTAACTGTTGCCTCAAGAACTATACCATTACATGATTGTGAAATAGTACTTTGCCTCTTAAAATGTCTGAGATTTGGCCTACTAGTTTAAAAAGCAAAAAAGTAATGTATTTAACGTGCAGTCAGCTGCCATACCTGTTTAAGAATGGAATTTTTAAGATACTTTATTATTAGATAGAAAACTGAATTCAAGACATGTTACTGAAATTATTCACTCCTTTTTTTTATTTTAAGGGTGAGCCAGGAAAACCAGGAGAACAAGGATTGACAGTAAGTACTCTTCTCTTCCCATTTGCTAAGAAACTGTAACAGATACATGACATATACACTTTATAAAATGTGAAATTCCAAAAAGCTTTATAGCTGTGTCTTTCCCAACCTTCCTTTGTCACAGACTATTTGAAGCCTCATTTGTGAAGAAAACATGAGAAAGACAATGTTCTCTTTTTATATACAGTCGCCTGTCATATAAGGCCAACTTCTTTAAGCTTGCAGAAGTAGAGGGAAATAAAACAGCTAAGGGCACAGCAAAGCGAAAAAGAGCCAAGCCAGGTGTTCCCAGTTCCTGGCCCCCACTTATCACTGCCTCTGAAGTTGAGCTGTTTCCACCTTGAGACCGTTGAGCAGCACAAGAACCATCTACTTGTTTTAAGGGCCAAAATCCCAGCTGTCTCTGTGGCAATAGCTCTGGCCCTTTGCCTGATGGAACACTGAAGACACAGCACAGCGTACTGAAACTCTCAGAATGTTCTCCTTTCCTGAGGTTTTGTTTTTTTCCTCTGTGTGTGAGAATGTAGCAGCCAAATGAATGCATTTTTTACAAATATTCAGATATGGGAGTAGATGTTTTCTGTTGCATCAGGAACTAATTAACCCTATTCATTTGGAAGCAAATTGAAGCTCCACTGGTTGTAAATCAGCTTCAGCCACAGGGTAAGGCATCAGAAGTTTCTGCCTGTCACATATTCCCAGAACTGTGAAACATGCAGTGTTTTTTTCCCCTTAAGATCTCCCTAAACACTCATGTTCATTCTTATTTTTATGAGAGATGACAGAATTGTAGCCCATGGCATGTGGTTTTGATTCCTGAATGCTTCTGAGGAGGAAGATTATATGTTCAGCAATCAGTGTAGATATGATTGCTATCTGTTTGAATTTATGAAGTTTTAAACAGGTGTGATGATATTTTACCTTGACAAATTGCAAAACATTTTGAATTGACGAAATCCAATATCTTTTGGAAGAAAAAAATAAGATTCTGAGACTTGGAAATACCTGCTGTGATCAGGCAGTTAAAGTCCTGTTCTTTTTCATTTCAAGATAATGGTTTGACAAAACCAAAATCAAAGCCTCCCAAAGTTACCACCTGGTGTTTTAGCATGCTTCCAGGCTCTTTTTTGTTCTGTCCTTTTGGTTTCTGAGGGCCTGTTAATAATAGGTGCAATAGCTGGGAAGGGAGATTTTTTTTGTTTGTTTTGTTTTGTTTGGAGTATTCTCCTATTTGGAATATTCTCCTATTCGACCTCTGGACAAAACTCACTCGGATTCTGCAACAGTGTCTTCCTTCTATTCAGGACCAGATCTTCAGGGTCACAGAATCTCTGAGGGCTTTTAAAGCAAAACATAGTCCATCACCATTTAGTCTCTATGTTCAGAAGATTCCCAGTGCTCTAAAGTAACCATCTGTGTGTAAGAACTAAAGAACTGCTACTGATCTGTTTCTCTAAATGCAGTTGTTTTTAAAATCAAATCAGCAAGTCTGAGTTAGAGAAAGATCCCAGCTTACATGAATTTCCAGCTCCAAATGCCTGCTCTAAAAGTCAGTCTGACGGCTTAAATGTTAGCTTGTGTATAGATCAAGTAAAGAGCATCAGAGTGTCAGGGAGGTAATTAATTTCTTTTTATTCTTCTTGATGCTTCTGATATCCTTTTAATGCCAGTACAGATTTCCAGACTCTCTTCCCTGTGGAAGGTGCTACAATTATTCAGGTGCTGTCTAGCTGCTTCTGACATCTTCCGTCATGCATTTCTGCACTCAGATATCTCTCTATTTCCATATTGGAAATTGGGACACTACTGCAGAAATGGCTGATTTCCTGACAAGTATGCTGTAAAATTTTGTTGTCAGAGAAAATAGGTATAGTTTGCTGTGGAGAACACAGGCCTTTGTCTACCTGAGATTCTTTTTCTGCGTTATCCATGTATTATCTTTTCAAAGTAAATGAAAATGGAGATCTCTGCCCAGAGGAGCTTCTAGGTTAATTCTGCGGGAATTCATTTGTAAGGACTTGCCTTTGTTTCACACCAAGAGTCTGAAGTCTGACTTAGCTTCCTGTTTTTTCTTCCTGATGAAATTGAAACTGTGAAGTCGATGGGTCCCATAAAGTACTACCAGTCCTGGTCTCCCAGAGGTCCACTTGTTGGGGTGTACTGTGGTTTCCTACTTGCCTACATGTCCAAGGCCCTTTCCAGTAAGAAGCAGGTACTGTGGCATGTACTCTGGTTCTTTGTCCAGGATGGAGGCAGGATACAGCCAAGGAGAGCACCAGATGCTGTGAAACAATCCCTACAGTTTGGATGTACTTGCTGAAGGTTGTGGGAGCTGAAGGCTATTTGTAGCCTATAGGATCACACTCTCAGCAGCCTTAAATCCCATGGTGCTGTTCAAGTGAAGAAGAGCTGCAAGCCTGACCTCTACATTATAATAATGGGGATAGAAGCTTTTCTCTTTCAAAAGTGTTTTTAACACCTGTATTCAGTAACATGCCTTGGTATTTCTAGATGAATATACATGTTATTGATAGAGCTGGTAAACTCAGTTTTAACCTGTGAACCACCAACGGCACAGCTTGAAATTACTTAGTTTTCAATTTTCTCTTCTTACAAAAAGTGGAATAAATTTCTTGAAGAGCACAAGATAGTAGATAATGAGATAACAGTGTTTTCCAGCTTGTGTCTCAGAACGTACCACAAGCCTGTTACACATGTTGAGTAACTTGTGACCTACTCAAACAACGTGTGCCTTGATTCACAAAAAGTTGAAATAATTTTGATGCATTTGGAGTTCTGGGAATGTTTGTGTTCTCCTTTCAGTGAAATAGGAAATCCAGTGGCTCCAGTGAAGACATGGCAATTTACTCCAACTGAGAATCTGCTGCCATATTGTCCTCCATTTTTCATGAAGTTCTGTGTCAATAAAGAAAAAGAAAATCATGTTTCAGATGATGTTGTGAGAGAGGGCAGTAATAACCTTTCTCCCTCTCAGGCAGGGGAGGTTTGCTTGGACCATATACAGAGAATGACAATGTTTGAGTTCTCTGGCATGGGTTCTGCTTTGGCACGAGAGAGCTCAACCTGTCTTAGGTGCACAAGGGAAATTTGCCTTGAAGACAGGGAATGGCTTCTCTTTTTCCCCATTTCCAATGTAAGTATGTGTGGGTTGGGGCAGGGTGGTGAGAGGAGAGGTTTAGGAAAGCTAGTTGTTGCTTACAGGGGTCTCTCATTCCCTGTTGAAAATCTTTCCAGATTATCAGAGTGCCACTTCTGTGTACTTCTATTGCTCTTCTGTCCTTGCAGTTGAGATGTTGGGGAGAGCTGTTTGCAAGGGTTTTTTTGGCTCTATATGTTGCTGTGTCAGGAAGAATCTGTTTTCTCTTTGAGCCAAGACAATTCAATTTCTTTTTAGGTGAGGTGGAGGCTTAGGTTTAAGTTAGAAAGGTGTGACTGTATGCATCTTTAATGTTAGAAGGGAATGTAAGAATGACTAGTTAGTTGCAATTTGTGTCTGGTTTCCATGGCACTCAAAAGCCCTGCAGATCTACTTTCTACAAGAGTTGTTGAAGGTATCATTCCTCTGTGCAGAAAGGATTAAGTGAATTCAGAGGGAGGTCAAGCAGTGGGGCGACCAAAGGCATTAAAATTTGAAATGTTATGTGGAATGAGTAAAATGTATGCTATGCAAGAGGGAAGGCCTGTAGTTTCCTTAGCTTTTCAACCTTTTCAGTTAAAGTTGTGTCCTGCCTCTCATACTTCATCTTTCTTCCCGTGCCATTCGTCTGCTCTTCCTGGTGATAAGGACTCTTAAATACCATACAAGAGTTTTTCTGTTTTATCTTCTCATTTTCAGAATGAATCATAAATGAATTTGTGATTCTTTTCTGCCCAAGAGCTAGGATTTCTGGTTGCAGACTATTCATGAGAACTTAAAGTGAGTCAGTGATGGGAAATCTCAAAGGCTGACACTGATAGATCGACATTTTCAGATTCATAAACTGCAATAGGATAGAAGTTGTGCATGGGGTGTTTTTGTTTCTGATTTCCATGTGGGAGAGGTTTTAGTGCTTTTGTGCTTGAAGTATTTTAAACTAGTGCATAGTAATAAAAATTTGGAAGATCAAAATTTGCAATATTTTCAGCTCCTTGGAAAAGAAGTAAATTTAAACATGTTCAGTGTATGAATCAACCACTTCTTGTCACTGAAAAAACCCCCGTATATTATTTTATCCCCAAAAATTGGCTTTAAAGACAGGTAAGTAATTTTACAGATGTTTTGCATGAACAGAACAGTCCAGAATAACCAGAGAATTCAGGTAAAGGTGTCTCTTTGCAAAAGAAATCTATAATATAATGATTAACCCAAATGCAAAATCCCTTTGCTTTAAGATATATTGTTTTCCAAACTAGTAGTTTTGTGCTTATACGGTCTTGCTGGGCATCTGTTCAAGAAAATAAGACCTAATGTTACTGCTTTTACTAGTTATTCAGAAAAAGGAGGATGTTCTTCCAAAGGACATTGCCATTTCTGCGAAAGACAGTGGAAAAGTCTAACCTTGCAGTTAAGTCTGCAAAATGTCACATCTTTAAAATGAATTAATACTGATTTTTCATCTTAGGTTAAAATGAACAAAATGAACTCACAGGGACCAGGCAGAACTGACTGGGAAGTGCTGCTGGCTTCAATTCAGCCTTTCAGGCCAATGGCCAAGGCTAGATCCTCAGCTGGTGTGAATCTCCATAGCTCCTCTGGGAAACTACTAATTGTGATTTTGTTTTCAATGGCCAGAGTTCTGCAGCAGCCTTCTTTGTTTCATTCTGGTAGCATGTTCATAGTAAATTTTATAAGGTGTTCTTAAGCTGTTTAGCTGCAAAAGTTTACTAAGAACTAGCAGATGAAATGGAAATTCTCAGCCTGTGCCTCTCACAGCAACTATTCTTTTTTTCCCCAGTACAATTGCATTGGCCTTAACTTGCAGGAAATCTCACGAAAAATAGTCTTTGGCATTTTGTAACCTCTGTACTTCAGTAACGGCTGCCACAACAATGACTAAGAGAATGATGATAAAAAGCTCTGCCTGAGCACTAGTTAATAGTTACTGCTGCTCTTTTCATCAATTAAGCTAGATAGTGGGGGGGGGGGGGGGGGCGGGGGGCACTGCTTAATCAGAAGTTATATGAGGTTTCCCGTCATAGTTAATCTGTTTTCTTAGCTGGTCATTCTTTTATCTAGGTGATTCATCAATACTAAAGCATTGCACATTTCAATACTAGTACTCTAGAAATTGCAATCTTTATGAAACACTCCTCAACCATGCAGGAACACGTTTTCAGAATTATATCGTGTGCCCGTTGCACACAGAAAATGGGATCAGTGGGTAGAACACAGGCTCCACTGAAATGCAGAATGAATACTTTGTATGAAACCTGTGCTTTCCTCTTCATGTACATCTGCTAGTTCAGGTTTCCTTCTTAAGTTCTTTGTGCCGTTAGACTTGTAAGAAATTGGTTTGTGGGAATAAAGAAGTGATCATCCCCCTGTACTCAGCCCTGGTGAGGCCGCACCTCGAATACCGTGTTCAGTTTTGGGGCCCTCACTACAAGAAAGACATCAAGGTGCTGGAGCGTGTCCAAAGAAGGGCAACGAAGCTGGTGAAGGGTCTAGAGCACAAATCTTATGAGGAGCGGCTGAGGGAACTGGGGTTGTTTAGCCTGGAGAAAAGGAGGCTGAGGGGAGACCTCATCACTCTCTACAACTACCTCAAAGGAGGTTGTAGCGAGGTGGGTGTTGGTCTCTTTTCCCAAGTAACTAGTGATAGGATGAGAGGAAATGGCCTCAAGTTGCGCCAGGGGAGGTTTAGATTGGATATTAGGAAAAATTTCTTCATGGAAAGGGTTGTCAAGCATTGGAACAGACTGCCCAGGGAAGTGGTTGAGTCACCATCCCTGGAGGTATTTAAAAGATGTGATGCGGTGCTTAGGGACGTGGTTGGTGGTGGACTTGGCAATGTTAGGTTAACGGTTGGACCTGATGATCTTAAACGTCTTTTCCAACCTAAATGATTCTATAATTCTATTCTAAGTGTTTAATGATTCTTATAGGCACCAAAGGGGAAATACCTGTTCTTAGGGACAGTCTTGGAACTTCTTTTGTCCCATAGACATATAGACACAGTACCTGCTAGAGGCCTTCTAGTTACAAAGAGCTTTTATTTTACATAGGAAGTATGGAAGTTTAAAAAAAACAGGACTTTATTTTTTTCTTTTTTTTTTTGCAAAGCTTTGGTATAAAAGAGTTTTTGTATGACAATGTATTGCACCATTGTGACGTATTTTGCTATATAACTTTTTCAGTATACAAGAACATTCACTTTTTCATTATATTTTTGTTAGGCATTTTCATTTGGTGTTTGTGCTCACTCTCCCTGAACTCTGATACCTTGTAAAACAAATCATTACTGCTGCCCCAGACCTGCAAACTGAAAATGCCCAAACTTTCTACTTTATACATTTCTTTAAATGTTAAGCAACTGAGTCACTAGAAGTTGAATACAAAAACACCTTGAGAGGCTGTTGCTAATGTATCACACCCTGAATTACTCTGCTTTGAAACTGCAACTTTAACCTTTACAGGGCAGAATTATTTCTTATTTTACAGCTTGCTAAAGCACAAGGAACAGAGTAAGCTTAAAAGGAAAATATAATTGTCACAGAAGAAGGGAGGTCTAGGAAGAATTCTGGACTCAGAACATTTGTTCTAACTACGTTTAGGTCAGGTTTTGGTGGTTTTTTTATTTCTTCCAGATAGTTATTTGTCAAGGCCCAACTGAAGTGTCCAACTTCATTCAACCATTTCTATGATGCCAGGGTTTGATATGATACAAGCTCTGGTGGTCTGTTGATTTCAGAAAACAGTGATTGAAGAGTGGCATTCATAGTGGAAATATTTTACATTTTAAAACCACAGTTGCATAGAAGACTTATAAACATTTGTTTATCCTTGGTTACCCAGTTTTCCAAGTGCTTAAGTAACTATCACATAATTCTCCACCTCCAGAGGAACACAGATAGCAGTTGAATGTCTTCAGAGCAAGACTTCCATCCTCCTACTGAGGAGCTATTTGAATGAGAACCTAATTCAGTGAAGCCCTGCAATAACTTGTCGTAGCTGCCTAGCTAGTTTACTCAATTGCACATGATGGCAAAGGGTTCTTCTGAAGTGTTCATGATACCTGAAACAGTGAGAACTATTTTTAATTTTTATTATATTTAGTTATCTTCCTATTCTGGGCAACTCTCACAACCAAAATTTTCATCCCTCTCAGTTGAAGTTTCTCAGTGAATGTGTGTCAATTTAAAGAAAAGTAGCATCATTTTCAAAAATGCTAAACAGTCACTTCATCCAAACAGTTTTCATGAACTTTCATTGGAATTTTTGAAGCCTAGATGCTCTTTATAAAATGAGCTTTTTAATGTTAGTCACCAATGGTTTAGGAGCTGATCCTGAGCATCCCTACATGGAAACTCTGGCAGCTTCCAATGATACAGCCAAAAGACAAATAGTTACTATCAACTCCATCTATGGTTATAGATATCATATATATATATATATATAGGCAGGAGGTAAAAGAATTCTGTCTCTTGTCTTAAAGGCTTTTGTTTTACCTCCTTCATATTCCCAGGGATGATAGTGACAGAGGCTGAGTGATAGTACATATTACCTGTGGCAGTAGATTGAGCCTCCAACTGGTGAAGACTACTGCGTGTTTCGTATGTGCCTGGTCACTGCAGAGCAGAGGCTTTGGGCTTGAGGGGAATGAGGTGGGGAGCAGTGGTAGCAGCTGTCTGCACCGGGCTGCCTGGACCCAGTGGCAGAAGAGCTATCCAAAGTGAAGTTTAGCTGAGTCTGCATTTGCAAAGCTTCCCTTTGGTTGTACTGGAGCAACCAGCAGGGCCAGTATACCTCTGCAGCTGTTATGGAACACAGAACAGTTGAAGAAAAAGAAAGAAAAAACAAAACAAAACAATCTAAGGATTAATGTTCTGCATTCAGTCTGACCTACTGATGGAGGGATTTTTCTTAAGACCTGAAATACCCCCCCAAAATGCAACTGGTTAATATGCGAAAGGTCAACAGACAACTGATGCCCAGGACACAGACATTTGGAGCCTATTTTGGTAACGGTGACGTAGGAAAGCTCTAGTTTGAGCATTAATTTCTTGGAGTTTTTAAGATGTTAGCCAAACTTGCATCTTTCTCACAGAAGAAGGGGAGGCACTGGAAGAAACTTACATCCTTCTCTCGAAGGAGGGGAAAAAAACCGTTTGTGGAGTATGTTGTTATATCCGTGGTTCCTTACCCAGCAGGCCACACTCACCTACCAACATCTTCTTGATTTATCTAGTTTTTTCCCCATCTTTAGTTTTCTTGGAGACTGTTTGCAAGCAATGCATAAGAAATAGGTGGTTCTTCAATTACCACATTCAGTATTACCAGTGTCCTCAGCCTCTAGCAAATCTTAGGGTTAGAATTCAGGCACTTAATGGAAAGAAGACCTGATTTAAACAGCAGTTTTTCTGAAACGCAGTGGGCTGGGGGGATTTTGCTCCAGTCTGAAAAAGCAGATTAACACTCTACTCGCTGCTCTGATCATCACCAGTGCTGAGTGCTTGGATACTTTTCTTCCTTTTGAAGACAAGGGAGTAAACTTGTCACCTTGCACATTACAGGTGGCTTTCCATTAACAAAATCTCTCCCTACAGTCAAAAGAGGATGCTTACAAGACCCTAGTTCTGCTGAGACAATCAGGCAAAAATTTCAAGAAGCAACACTGACCTGTGCAAACCTTTTGCAAGGATTGGTGCCCAACCTTAGATGTATGAATCCACGTTTAAAACTGCAGGGTTTTCATTCACATCAGTGGATCCAGGACCAGAACTACCACCAGTGGAGCTTTTCCATGTTAGTAGTTTGAAGTTGCATCAGAGCAATATTCCAACAAGCCCTGCATCTACCAACAGGGGAGGATTCTGCCTAACTTCACGCTACCTTAAAGATAGAATTGGCTCTGCATTTTGAAGCAGCAATCCTTTGTTCAGGATGAAATTCTGAGTAATTACAGTTCAGATATCAATCAATTCTTTTATTCTTTCACATTTGGATTCAGATTCTCCAGTTTTGGCTTTTTGTTTTGCACCCTCATGGACTCAGAATTCACCTTGCTTGATATAGCACAAGCACCCACAGGTTGCACCAGCACCCATAGTAGGAACATGGGGAAAAGAATGCATAAGAACTGAGGTGGACATGGCCTGGCTTTTACCAAAACAGACTGCCAAAATGTCAAAGACATGGTTGGCTGATCTGTTTCCCTGCTGCCTCCCCTCTCCACTGTGGCCATAAACCACCTGGGTGCTTCAGAGACACCAGATGAGAAATGAGTCTTATTAATATCAATGAGACTTTGACTCCTGTATGACATTAAGCAGTTAAGCTTTCCTGAATTGAGATATTTCTTCCTGACTTCTCAGGTCATGGGGACAAAATGGTGATTCTTTACTTCCCAAGAGCATTCTTAATGATTTCTGAAGTTAATTCTTAATGATTTTTCTCTTAACTTGCAAATGATGGCACGGATCACATGTTGGGTAAAACATAGTCATGTATGCTGATACCTAGAAGGTGAGGAGATTTTGAGGCTTATGCTTCTCTCTATCTTAAAAATACTGGTTTGCATAAACCTTGGTTTTATGCTGCTGAGCAGATATATTACTGTGGACACACAACCGGCTGTTAGCTGGTATCAGAAAGAGAAAAACCACAGTCATCTTAATGCTGACAGATTTGTCAGCATTAGAAGAAACAGATGGGTTGGAAGAGAAAAGATTAGAAGGGGGGAAAATTTGAGTCTTCCAGTTAGTAGTTAGATCAGTTCCCAAAGAGAAGAGAAAAGATCCATTGTGCATTTTGAGCATAAAGTTCTACTTTTCCTTGATGTATAAAACATCAGCTGGTTTCAGTCCAGTATCAGAATACTTACACAATAAGACAGTTTTAACTGGTCATTTCAGTTTAAATTGGCTAGAGTTATGATGTTAATTGAATTGTTTTCCCTTTGCAGGGACCTCAGGGGCCTCCAGGACAAAAGGTATAGTATAAACAACAATACTGTGAAAGTGATTATTCTTCCTGGTGCCAAATTGTGAGCAGAAAAGGTGAATGGAATTAGCTACTGTACACTGCATTGAACCAGTTAGTTTAGGCTCTGAATTTTGTTTTTGCAAGATGCAGCCATATATTGTGAGACATCAGATTTCTCATTTCCCCCATCATAGGAAGTTCAAGCAATGCAGCGCAGACTGTTTTCAATCTGTCTGCTTAACTTTCAGGTGAAAAGGTCACTATAATTTTCTTATTCATGCACTGGTACGACTAGGAAACCAAAGTTAAAACGTTGTGAAAGGTGGGGAGATAGAGTTTCTGATTAAATGCATAACCTTACTCAAGTAGATCAGTGCCATATGACTAAAAAATTGAGCAGCAGAAACAAAGGACATAGGTGTTGCTGATAAATGGTGCTTGGTTGGCGGTGTTCAGGTGGTCTGCTGGTGTCTTCCTGTTCCTTCGGTAACCCGAGACCTGACTTCCTGGGAATGCTTTCAGCGTTATTTACGCTCATTAAAGCTGACTGCCTCAGTTTGATGGAGTGAGCTTAGGATTTATGGAATTACACCATTAAAACAGTCCTAGATATATCAGCAATAACAGCTAGTAAGTGGCACTCTTCCAGCATCTCACCCACGCACCACCAAGGCAAGTCATTTTCTAGTTGATTTCAAAAGATTAAAAAGTTGTATGGCAGGTATTTAATAAAACAGGCTTAATTTGTATAAAGAAAAAAAGAAAGAGGAAAGGAATAAGTAGTATTAACATACGTGAGAAGGATGCCACCTCTGGTTTTTTTTTTATTCTGAGATAATATTCTTTAAGGAGCAGGTTTGCTTGCATCTGTTCAGATGGAACTTTTTGAACAAGAGAAAGAAAAACCTGCTGATATGTAAAAATGTAATCCCAAAGCATATAAATTGGTGGAATTTTGTCAGCTGTGAGGTGTACAGAGTTTACAGGCTGAAGGAGAGGACTACCCTTCATGTTTGGCAATGTAGGAATGTGACATTGTAAAGCTGTACTGATGTCTAAGTTGCTGTTCTAAAATTATACCCTAAGACTTGGGGAGGAGGGTATTTCACATGTACAACATCAGCAAAACCCATGTGCTGATGAGTTTTTGCATATCTGAGAAACTTTTACTTGGCATGGTAGAATCAGCTTTATTTACACTTTCTAACATCCTATGTCTCATAAGAAAAATCAGCAGCTATAGAATACTGTCACTGAGAGGAGGAACTGTTATGAATAGGATAGTTTATTGAGGCTGATGCTTTAATGCCCTCCTGAGCTTTGTCTTCTAGTTTTCTGGAAAAATTATACAAAAACGTGAAAATATTCACTAGGGCCCCTTTGCAGTGGCCAGCAGTTGTTGACCATGCATCCAGCAAAAAGAGGCAACAGGAATGCCAAAGTGGAAACTTTGGGAGTAAGGGGAGAGCATTCTGGGTCATGGAGATATGGTGGGATGCCAGTGTATTATTTCTTACTGATTTTCAGCTCTGCTATGAGCTGGAGCTTTTTGGGCATTCAAATGTTGGAGGGTTCTTGAGGCCCTCATGGGTTGCTTCCTTTTCTTGTTTCACAGGATTTCTCAACTCTATTCATTGACAAACATGTCGAAGGGGGAAGGGGATAAAACCAGGCTCACTAGAGATGAGCCGAGGGGTGGCGTGCCGATGCCGGGGGCGAAATCGATAGCCCAACTCAAGTGCATATACACCAATGCACGCAGCATGGGCGGCAAGCAGGAGGAGCTGGAAGCCATTGTGCAGCGGGAGAGATATGACTTAGTCGCCATCACAGAAACATGGTGGGGTGACTCTCATGACTGGAGTGCTGCAATGGATGGCTATAGACTCTTCAGAAGGGACAGGCGAGGAAGGAGAGGCGGTGGGGTGGACCTGTATGTTAGGGAGTGTTTTGATTGTATAGAGCTCAACGATTGTGATGATGGTACAGTTGAGTGTCTATGGGTAAGGATGAGGGGGAAGACCAACGAGGCAGATATCCTGCTGGGAGTCCGTTATAGGCCACCCAACCAGGATGAAGGGGTGGATGAAGCGTTCTACAAGCGGCTGGCAGAAGTCTCTCAATCGCTAGCCCTTGTTCTCGTGGGGGACTTCAACTTCCCGGACGTCTGCTGGAAATACAACACGGCAGAGAGGAAGCAGTCTAGGAGGTTCCTGGAGTGTGTGGAAGACAACTTCCTGACACAGCTGCTAAGTGAGCCTACCAGGGGAGGTGCCTCGCTCGACCTGCTGCTTACAAACAGAGAAGGACTGGTGGGAGATGTGGTGGTCGGAGGCTGTCTTGGGCTTAGCGACCATGAAATGGTAGAATTCT